>NC_073630.1:31320357-31641428 GCF_029407905.1 Bubalus kerabau | reverse complement strand
ATGGACTTGATAAAGACTGTCATGATTAAAATTATACAAGACAAAATGAAGGCCTCAGAATAGTGAATTCCCTCCCTAACATCTCCCGTCTTGACTGAGTTGAGAAAGTATTCAAATCACAGAATATTTAATGATAAATAGAATAATATATATGAAATAACAAAATACAAAGTTTAAAAAGAAATTCATATTATGAAAAAATTTTGTCTCAAAATAGGGATCATTGACATATTCTTTTAAATATCTTTCCTATAAAATTTAAAGTATAATTTTGATTACATTAAATTATATTTTAACTGGGCTTCCCTGGTGATTCAAATGATAAAGAATCTGCCCACGATGCTGGAGCACAGGTTCAATCCCTGAGTCAGGAAGATCTCCTAGAGAAGGGAATAGCTACCCACTCCAGAATTCTTGCCTGGAGAATCCTATGGACAGAGGAGCCTGGAAGGCTACAGTCTGTGGGGTCACAGAGAGTCAGATAATTAGCTAGTTATCAGGTCATACATTTATAAAGTTCTATATTAATTTATTGAACAATTTACTGACCACCTACTAGGTGCAGGGCACTATAGTAGATGATGAAGTTTAAAGGATGAATAACACAAATTTTTCCTTACCCTAACTAGTAGTTCAGTGAAAGTTAATCATGCAATGAGTGAAATAGGAAAAAAAGTAAATAAAACAGACAATTACATATGAAATATGATTACAGAAAGTTAACTATGCTTGATATAGATAATGTTGGAAGAAGTCTACTTTGGATAGGGTGGTCCAGGAAGTGACATTTAAAGAAGCAACCTCAAAGCTGAATCCTGAAGGAGGAGGAGGATGTGATCATGCCAAAGACAGGGAAGGGAGATATACTCAAACAGACAAATGAATGCAGAGGTTTTGCAGAAGAAGAGCTCAAAGTAGTCTAGGAACAGGGGGAAAAAAAAAAAAAAGGAGATAAGTCTGAGAAAAACAACCTGAGATGGGACTGAAGAAGGGAAAGGGGTTGGATTTATAGACTCTGAATAAAGATGGGACTAGGATGGTAGCAACAGAAGAGTGGATGGTTTTAAGATATATTTTGAAGACAGAAGTCATAGGACAGAACTGTGCTGTTAAAACTTTCATGTTGATATATGGCAGAAACCAACACAATATTGTAAAGCAATTATCCTCCAATTAAAAAAATGATAATAAAATAAACTTTACGGAATTTAAAGAATGAGATCCAGAAAGGTTAAATGCATTGGCCAAAGTCATGTGGATAATGCAGTGTTGGAGCAAAAGCAAAAGTACCCCAAATCACAGACTTTAAATGCCCTGTATTACACCAGAAGCTATAGTTTCTCATATCAAGTTCCTACTGTTTAATGCAATGTCATCCTGAGGACCTTAGCAAGACACATTTATGAATATGTATATGTATATAAGTGAGACTTAATAAATCATAACTTTTTTCTTCTCTAGAAATTTAATGATAGCTGAATTTTTGTTATAGTGTTTCCGTCACAGATATCATTTGACACTACAGTTTTGTTTTTTTTGTTTTTTTTTTTTGTTGTTGTTTTTTTTTTTTTTTAAATTTTATTTTATTTTTAAACTTTACATAACTGTATTAGATTTGCCAAATATCAAAATGAATCCGCCACAGGTATACATGTGTTCCCCATCCTGAACCCTCTTCCCTCCTCCCTCCCCATTCCATCCCTCTGGGTCGTCCCAGTGCACCAGCCCCAAGCATCCAGTATCGTGCATCGAACCTGGACTGGCAACTCATTTCATACATGATATTTTACATGTTTCAATGTCATTCTCCCAAATCTTCCCACCCTCTCCCTCAGTTGTATACCTCGTCTGTTGAGACTGCAGGTTGTCCCCAAAAAACCCATCCGCCCTTCCATTTGTACACGTGACTACTGAGCTCAATGATATTTCCCAGGCTCTCTTGTAGTTCAGAATAGCCATGTACTAAGTTCTCACTGATAGAATTGAACAGAAGTGATCGATGCCCCTCTGTAACTGGCCCTTGAGGTCTTGAGCTTGCTTCTTCTGTGTTCTTATTCCCCTTGCAGCCAGCCTAAACCAGGATATGGTGGTGGTGATCCAGGGTACACTATGCGGATGGTGACAGCACCCTTGAGCCCATCAGAAAAAGGGCTTTGAGAGAACCTGAATCTTGAAAGAAAGGGGTCATGTTGGAACTCTAATATGAGAAAAAAGTCTCCACGTTTTTAAGCCACTGCACTGTAGGATCTCTATATTTCAGCAGCCTAGCTTTACCCTAAACAATAAAGATTCATAAATCTTTACAAGTCAGTACATGATAGTTGCCATATTGGAAGCAATCCTGAAATTTAATAAGGAAGAATAGAGAGTCCTATCAAGTAATTCCCTGAATTTCAATTTAAGTCTTATTTTCAAGATGTGTTGGTGGGAAAGGAGGTAATTCTCACACATCTATTCCTTTCTGCACCCCCATGCACATACACAAACTTTGGGATCCACTGTTCTGTGTGGCTTTCCTAGGCAAAAGGGGTAGTTTTTCAAATCGTATGCCAAAAGCCCCCACCACCACCTAGAATGCCTCAATCACTCGCAGATCTGAAGGCTTGACTGAGAAGTCAATCAGTGCCTGTGAGATAGAGCACTGAGCTGTGTGGACAGGCAATGGGGCCCCTTGAACATAAGCTACAGTGAAAAAAGCTTAGACTAGCTTCAGTTCAGGGCCAGAGCCATGATTCATGAGTATACGGGTGGGATCAGTGTAGTAGCAAATATTAATAAGTATGTAGCCATATGGTGTTGAAGGCAACCAAGTCACCTATGCCAACACATGAATGGACTTCAGTCTCTTCAAGGCTGACAAAATTTCCACTACTCAAAAGTATGTCATGAGGATAACAGTTGAGAACCCTTGGCTATGCGTGTCAACTCTTGGTTCAATCAACTGTGGTCAGTATAACAGGGTGACATGAAAACTTTTACATCAGATGACAACTCTGGCTGCATTTCTCAGAAGGGTGATTCAGAGGTTAACAGGCAATTAGTAGTTCATACATTATCCAATAGTGGTAATAGTAGCAGCATAGCAGTCACGATCACAATAATGATAATAACAATAAACATTTATCAAGCACTTACCTGGTTTCAGGCACTGTGTCAAACACTTTATATACACTATCTACTTTAATCTATAAAATTTTATTATTACTCCCATATCACAGCTGAAGAAACTGAAGCTTAGAGACATTAAGTGGTAGAACTAGTACTCAAACAAGCAATGGAACTGGAAGACCTCACATTTAACCATTATATGATCCTATGACCTTCTATCCTGTCAGAGTCCAGTCATACTCACACTTGTGATCCCAGAGCGTCTAATGTATAATTATCTAATGTACTAACAAATACACAACCACCAGCTACTTAAAATAATGCAGTCAGGGTTTCCACAGTTCATTCTCACTATTGTGGTGATTGAAAAAATGTACAAGGTGTAAGTGGCAGCACGGGAAACCTTTAGTACGGCATTCCAGAGATATCTGAAAGTTAACTTCTTGTCTGCTAATTTTGTCAAATATGAATGTAAGACATATGACAGATTGCCAGTGCTGATAAAGCAGACATCTCCACTCTTTGTGCATTTCAGCTTCCGTACACAGAAATACTGCTTCTACCCTCTCTCCACAGGCCTGGAGCTGCCTGGTCCTTCATGTCCCTGTGGAGTGAGAAGACCTGCTTGCGTGGGTATGCCTTTGCCTCTCTGCTCTGCTTAGGTCAAGCATGTGATTTCAGCCTTCCATCCTCTTAATGCACGGATTCGATATGACTTCAGAGTTTGTATTATTAGCCACCAGAGCTCTACAGGCAAACCTGAACATGTGGATCCCAAAGTCAAGGCAGGCTATCCCAAATTCAGCATCACAAGAGAGTCTTGGATCTTGAAACAGAGAGTATTCAAACATGAATTTAAAAGTTGTGCTTTTTTAACATTTGATTCTTTACAAATGGGGCCCATATATCAGAACCTCTGGAATCGAGACAAGTACCATTGCAAACCCATAACAACCTCTATAATCACCAAGAAAGATGACTTAAAACATTTTCCAAGCTGAAAACTCAGAAGAACTTCTGCAATCCATTGCTATATTAATTTCAGCCATTATATCATCCTCAAAATAAATCCACAACATACTGTTGACTATGGTTGAAATACCAATTACAAATAAGATACCTACTTTGGGTAAACTCAAATTGAAATTTTTACCACAAAGTTCAATTAAAGAAAGTCAGTTCTATCATTGGTCAAATGTAAGAGATGAAAAAAGAGAGAGATGGGGATTTAATTTACAATGTCTTTAATCCCTAGCAAGCTACTCTGAATCCCCACATTGCTTAATACAGTATGGAGGGAGAAGTAACATCATGGTATGATTTCCTCTTGTTTCCAGAAAATACATATAAATTGAAAACAAAAATTCCAAAAGAATACTAGCTTCCATACCACATGATATTTACTAAGGATATTTAGGGAAAATTTCAATATTCAGTTTCAAACTTTCAAATGTGCTTTGCACATAGAAAGTGATAAATATTTGCTGAATATTGAGGAAATGAATATCTTGTGATTTTATTCTTATACCTAATTCTGCAATTAAACATTGCTGTATACATTTATATGTTGGGTTTTTTGGGGGGGGGGTTTGCTAAATTTTACTATTGCCTACTTGTACTGTTATTTACATCCCCCAAAACAATATATGTTAATATGAATTTCCCTTCAAGCAAAGAGCTTTTTATGAAGCGATGTGAAATTTAATTATATAAAACTTTAAAACTCCTGTATGCCAAAAGTAGTACTAATAAAGTTGAAAGATAAGCAAGGAACTAAAAGAATATTCTTAATACTTACAATAAACAGTTTATATTTTACATTTCAAACAATCCAAATGAAATACAAATGACCATAGGAATATGTAATTCATAGAATATTATACACACACCCCAATAAACATTTGAAAATGTAGTCAATTTCCTTAATAGTTTAAAAAAATTCTAGTTAAGACCATAATTACTTTTTTTACCTTTCAAAATGGAAAAAATTGAACAAATTCATTCAACCCATTAGTGAAAAGTGTAGGGAAATTTGATTCATATGCTTTTCCTGGAAGCATAAACTGTTTTTTTTGTTGTTGTTGTAGGGTAATTTCCAGTGTCTATGAAAGATTCACATGTATAATACCCCACAATCCAGCAATATCACTTCTGAAAATCCATACTAAAGAAATAACATAGAATACACACTTAAAGAAAGTCAGAGAAGTATTGCTTTCAATAATTTAAAAAAATATATATGGGAGGGTGGCTGGCAACTTAAAGTTCAACTATGAGAAGGAGTTAAATAAATGAGACTACAATACTACAATACAGCTCTACAGTGGGATACTATTGTTTGGGAGTCACAAAGGTAAATGTTTCAGATCACGGAGTAGATATGATGACGAGTTGAGTGCAGCTGCTGCTGCTAAGTCGCTTCAGTCGTGTCCGACTCTGTGCAACCCCAAAGACGGCAGCCCACCAGGCTCCCCCGTCCCTGGGATTCTCCAGGCAAGAACACTGGAGTGGGTTGCCATTTCCTTCTCCAATTGAGTGCAGCTAGTAGGAAGCAAAACATTTGTTACCAAAAAAAGGTTCCAATTCAATTTTTTTCAAACACACGATGTGGCCCGTATCAAATAAAATTCATCTGCAGATTGCTTCCCAGCAGGTCTCTAAACTTTTATGTCTAAAATAAAATTAAATGTACTGATGCAGAAAAATAAATATGATATAGTTTTAAGAGAAAAAAAAAGTAGTTGCCAGACCAATGAATAGTATGGTCAAATAGGTAAGAATATGTATACATATGAATGTTTGTAGACACATAGGGAAAAAATTGAGACTTCCCTGGTGGCTCAGATGGTAAAGAATCTGCCTGCAATTCAGGAGACCTGAGTTCAATCCCTGGGTAGTGAAGATCTCCTGGAGAAGGGAGGGAATGACTACCCACTCCAATATTCTTGCCTGGAGAATTCCATGGACCGTGGGGTCTGGCAGGCTACATTCCTTAAATGTCAAAACTTTGGTCATTTCTGATTTAGAACATAACCTTTTATGATTAGTCAATAACCATCCAAATATTTTTTTTCCAAAGAGAAAATATTATAATTAAAACAAAACTAGCATATACATTCAAATACTTAACTTGCCCTAAGTAAAGATTTCAGACTCAGGAAGGAAGAAAAAGAAATAATAGTTTGGAAAGTTCTGACAAGATTTTCCAATATTTAAGAAAGTTTAATTCAATTCGCTAACAAAGTTAGAATATTTTCAGTTATGTACCAATCACAGAATAATTTGATGAGTGTATAAGAAGCGATTTGCCTACAGAAATGAAAGATACAATTAAGTTCTGCTTCTCTCTACTATTAAACTCTAATTTTGTGGTAGAACCTCTTACATGAGTATTTGGGAGTCAAAAAAAAGAACATTGACAAGGCATTTCAGATGGGAAAATGGTCAAATTTTTTTTCATATTATGATACTTATCACACTTGAGACTCAAATTTAGAGTTTGCTGTTTGTGATTCTTATTATGCACACACATGCTTCCTTTATTTGGTACTTTATACTATTCCATCACTCCTTACAGTCAGGTTGAGTTTGAGGAAAGCATTACTATACATATTCAAAGTTTTCTTAAGGAGATAGAAGGTAAGATTGATTTTGTTCTTCCAAGAACTCTAGAATCCCCAGGCCCAAATTATTTACACTTTTTGTTTGATTACATTCAGCCCTGTTTATCAGGGAACTAAGTGTATCACCTATGGTCTCCTGAACTGGCTTCTGGGTTCAAAATTAAAACCAGCATCTCTCCTGTGACAACTTAGGGCACATAATGAGATAGACTCCTTAAAGGGAGCTAAACTAGAAAGCAGCAAAGACCAAATGTTTCAAGATCAATTGTTAAATGAATCATTCTAAAATTAAATATTGAAATATACTGTGGCCAGTGATTCTAATTTGAACTCTTAAGAAAAAACACTCCTGCTATTCGGCTAAATACCAAGGAAATTTAAAATTACAGAACCTGTGCCTAGGAGCCCTAGGTATGCTGAGATCAACCTCTGGGGCAGTCACTGCAGATGCTTCAGTACTGAGAGTCTGGGCTAACACAGGACTCAGTAAATGACAGCTGATTTAGTGACATCAACAAACTAATAGTACAGAGTAATACCAGCAGAGAAACTCTTGTTTTTGCTTTTGAGAGATTTCTCAAGCATGCTCAAATGTGAAAAGGAATAGATTTATTTTTCTCTGTAGCATAGCCTTAGGTTTCTGTTCCATGATTTCCCCAACTAAAAGAAATCTTGCACCCTCCTCTGAATTCCATTTCTGCATTTCCATTTTATCTCCCACATAGTATAGTTCATGTACATTTAAGCATATATGCTGTCATGATACTCCTCTGCTCAAAACCCTGAGATGTTACCTCCTCCTCACCCACATCATACAAAGAAAAAGCCAAAGCCACCAGCTCACTATGACTTTCATCTTAAATACTCTCCTGCCGGTGCTCCCTGACCTTATTCCAGCACCAGGAGCCCAGGCTGTGCCTCAAACACCCCATACCCTAGGTATAACTCTCAATGACTCTGGAGAATTTATCTGGAGAATTACTCAAAAAATGTCTTTTAAGAAGAGGCACCCCCATGTGGCTATAACTAAGGAATTTAGTATAGTTAGTGACACTTAACAGAAGCAGAAGATATTAAGAGGAAGTGGCAAGAATACACAGAAGAACTGTACAAAAAAAATCTTCACAACCCAGACAATCACAATGGTGTGATCACTCAACTAGAGACAGACATCCTGGAATGTGAAGTCAAGTGGGCCTTAGGAAGCATCCCTACAAACAAAGCTAGTGGAGGTGATGGAATTCCAGTTGAGCTATTTCAAATCCTAAAAGATGATGCTGTGAAAGTGCTGCACTCAATATGCCAGCAAATCTGGAAAACTCAGCAGTGGTCACAGACTGGAAAAGGTCAGTTTTCATTCCAATTCCAAAGAAAGGCAATGCCAAAGAATGCTCAAACTACTGCACAATTGCACTCATCTCACACACTAATAAAGTAATGCTCAAAATTCTCCAAGCCAGGCTTCAACAATACATGAACTATGAATTTCCAGATGTTCAAGCTGGATTTAGAAAAGGCAGAGGAACCAGAGATCAAATTGCCAACCTTTGCTGGATCATTGAAAAAGCAAGAGAGTTCCAGAACAACAAAGAGTTGACTCATTGGAAAAGACCCTGATGTTGGGAAAGATTGAAGGCAGGAGGAGAAGGGGATGACAGAAGATGAGATGGTTGGATGGCATCACCAACTCAATGGACATGAGTTTGAGTAAACTCCATGAGTTGGTGATGGACAGGGAGGCCTGGTGTGCTGCAGTTCTTGGGGTTACAAATAGTCAGACACGAGTGAGCAACTGAACTGAACTGAGTGCCATTTAGTGTTCTAATAGAGGAAGCCAAACCACCTAACACTTTCTCCATGGATGTCTTGGAAGAGTTTAATACTTATCAACAAACTGTGTTAACCCAGTAAGGTGTGTGTGTGTGTGTGTGTGCATGTGTGTGCACACGTGTGTGTGTTAGTCGCTCAGTCATGTCTGACTCTTTGAGACCCCATGGACTATAGCCCACCAGGCTCCTTTGTCCTGTCCATGGGATTTCCCAGACAAGAATAGTGGAGTGGGTTGCCATTTCCTTCTCTGGGGGAACTTCCCAACCCAAGGATCTAACCTGAGCTCTCCTGCAGTGCAGGCAGATTCTTTATGGTCTGAGCCACGAGGGAAGCCCTAACCAGTAGTCCTATCCTAGTAAGTAGAGCAGGCATTGCCTTAATCATCAAACCTAGTATAGGTAATACAACAACAGATGCATTTTTATATCTCTTTAAAATTTTATTTTTAGTTCTGGTAAACTACATATAAAATAAAATTTATCATCTTAACAATTTTTTAATGTACAGTTCAGTGGCATTAAGTACATTCACCTTGTCATACAACTATCACCATCCATCTCTAGAACTTTTTCATCTTGCTGTATTGAAACTTTGTAACCACAAAACAATAACTCCTCATTTTCCCTTTCCTCAGCCCTTGGCAGACATTATTCTAATTTCTGTGTCCATGAATTTAACTGAATTTGACTACCCTAGCTTCCATTCCACATATAAGTGAAACTATACTGTATGTGTCCTATTATGACTGGCTTATTTCATTAGCTGACTATCCTCAAGGTTGACCTATGTTATACATATGTTATAGTATGAGTCAGAATTTTCTCCTTTCTCAAGGTTGCATAATATTCTATTATACACACACACACACACACACAGACACCACATTTTGTTTATCTTTCAAGCAATGGAGATATGGGTTGCTTACATCTTTTGGCTATTGAGAATAACATTGCTATGAACATGGATGTACAAATATCTTCAAGATCCTGCCTTCAGTTCTTTTGGGTAGATACCCAAAAGGGGATTTTCTGGATCCTATGGTAGTTCTATTTTTAATTTTCTGAGGAACTTTCATACTATTTTCCACAGTACCTGCACCATTTTATTCTAAGCAACAGTGTACAAGAGTTCCAATTTCTCCACATCCTCACCTGCACCTATTTTCTATTTTTGTGATATAGCCATCCAAACTGGGTCTTCCCCGGTGACTAAGGCAGTAAAGAATCCACCTACTAATACAGGAGACCCAGGTTCAATCCCTGGGTCAGGAAGATCCCCTGGAGAAGGGAATGGCAACCCACTCCAATATTCTTGCCTGGGAAATCCCATGGACAGAGGAGCCTGGTGGGCTACAGTCCATAGGGTCACAAAGAGTCAGACATGACTTAGTGACACTTTCAAAGGGTATGAGGTGATAGTAACAAGTCAGTTTTTATAGTATTAAAAATATTTGCAAATTGATAATCTTTGCCATTACCTAAGTACTCAAGCTGACCATGTCTCCACAAATAGAACAGAATTTGGTTTAACAAAAATTAGATATTTTAGTCTTAGCCTAATGTTTTAAAAAAAAATTTTTTTTTTTACTGTCTGGAGGGAAATACTAAGGATAAGTAAAAGACAAGTGAAAAGGACAATGAAAAAACTAAACATAAATTTTTAGGTGGTTTGAGACTGATAAAAAGCTTAGTTAAAATAAAGCACCAAACAATTTGTCTTTTTGATCAGTAAAAGGTGAAAATTTAGTAACTTTATAACAGATACCTTGAGGTTATTTTTCTTCTGTATTTTTATTTTGCAGCAACCTGAGGACTGTTACTCAACTGCAATAATTGGAATATTGCTGCTATTTTGAAGATTATCTTTAATATTGTAGTAGGTGGTTACTTTCCTTTTATCGTGGATTGTTAAAAGTGTCGCATACTTGAGAGTGATCTTATTACATTCTAGGGCCAGCTTTTTTCCCCAAGAGTAATAGTCAATAATTGTATAAAGCTAGTCAACAGAAAAACAGGATTCACTTAAGAGAATTTGTTTTTCAGTTAGCTTTGCAGGGACACATTTATTCCACTGAGAATAGGATACCTGCACTGACATCCACTCAGAGAAGTAATAACTTGCCAAATCCTACTTATCAACGTGTCCTCTTTTCTCAATTAATTCAAGATTTCCAGTTTGTTTACTTTCATCTCCAAAATAGCAACAACTTCCTGTAATATTTCAGACAGTCTGGCATTTAAGTAACTGATTGATGAATGTTCAATTGCACTCAGAAGGCGACAGCACTTCTCATCATCCGTAATTCATTAGCATATAATGGAAATGCTGTGCCAATCAAATTAAAGTTGCATGTGATAAGAGCTCTTGGTGATTGATTGAAATTCCCCCTCACCCCCACAACTGTTGTAACTGCATTTGATCGAAATCGGTTCTCTGCCTGCGCCCAAATTACTTTCACTCCTTTTCCCTTCTCCAATGTGTCACATTCGTATTCTATACCTAAACAGCAATGGGCATCATTTCTCTGCCAATCTTGCTTTCAACTGCATGGTTTTGTTTTTCTCCCCTTTGTCGTTTTGCATTATTTATTCCTGGGCTCCAGCAAAATATTGGAAATGTGTAGCACATGGGAACAGAAAGAAAGGATATTCCTTCACAGAATTCATGTTGTGTATACTTAAATACTTTTGGCTTTAAGAAGCTGCCATACTGAAATTAGAGCTATTTGCATATTTACTAACCACTACATACCAGATGGCATGATGCCTCTGCATGGAGGATAATCACCAAAAGTCCATATCCGTGTTTTCAGAAAGGCATAAAAATATGATTTATATACATTTTTTTGTTGCGCTTTTTTAAACAAGGGTTAAGTAACAAAATAAAACATGTCACATTTTGTTTATACTTTCAGGCCTCACAGCCGAATATGTCTTTAGTCTGCAAACATTTAAAATTTTTAACTTCAACATTTCACCACAGAAGACATCTGAAGGTTATCCTCTTCCCTTTACTCTAATAAATTCTATAACTCAAAGCTTGATCAAAGCACTCCTCTCTTAACTCTAACAATGTAAAGAAAGAAAAATTTAAATTGAAGTCATTTAGAATACCTCAGTAGTTAAAATGGTTTTCATAGAAACAATCAAACCTTCTTTAAAGTTGCAATTAATTCTTAGTTAGGGGAAAAATTCCATATGGAATAAAATTCTCTTTGGAAATCATGTGTTTGCATTCCTGCTGTATGATTATTCTTACCACACCAGAAACTTCTTAATTAATTGCACTCTTCATGGCTACACTAAAACAGATGTAAATAAGTGCTTTTTGTAACGATTAACTTTCACAACAGGCTTCCTCACAAGAACTGTGCAGTTGGATTGTTGAGTGGCCGCTGAGGGCATGGGCAACTGGGGGCGGCTCCCCAGCTCGGCCTGCGGGGCGCCCTCCTCATTTGAATAGGCAGTTTGTTCTAAATCCAACAGATGGACAGAAAGACATGTCCAAACGAAAAAGCTCAGGAGGTGCCTGTGTTGAAAAGCAAATGGACTTACTTGCTGAGTTTTGAGTGGTGATTATATAATTAGTGCTGTAAGTTGGGAGAACCCACCCTGCACTAACTTGCTTTTATTTTGCTTTTTTTTTTTTTTAAGTTGGCAAGAAAACAAGACTACTGAGAACTTAAACCAATGAAAAATGTAACAGTGAGAGAAATTAGAGTAGGAAGAACTAATAAAAGCAAAATACAGGACAAGGTCTTGTAAGGAGTCCAAGAAGAGTCGCCCTGGCGGGCTGCCAGTCCTTATTGATTTGAGGGATGTAATTCATTACAGAGGGAGCACGTATGTGTCTTCTAGGAACTCCAGCGCTCAGTATGGTGGAAAGGAAGGGAGCGAGCCCATCTGTGTGCACTCTAATAGCAGAGTATTAATTTCAAGTAGTCTTGTTAACATGCTTTTTGAGACTGCTTGGAAAAAAAATAGCAAAAATGTTACAACTACACAAATGTGCATATTCTGTGCCTGACATTCTCTCAAGGACATGCGTACTGCGTCCTTGCAGTACGTTTTTCATCATAAATTTTCTTCTTTTCCCCAGGTTTATTGAGGTATAACTGACAGATAAAATTGTAAGATATTTAAAGTATACAATGTGATGATCTGACATATGTATACATTGTAAAAGGATTCCACCCCCCCATAGATATCAAGTACATTAATACGTCCATCACCTCATACAAGTCACTTTTTCTTTTTTTTTTTTTTTTGGTGAGAACATGTAAGCTCTATTCTCTTAGCAATTTTAATTATACAATAGTGTTGTTAATGCTAGTCACCATGTTATATATGAGTCCTCAAACTTGCAGTTGTGAAATTACTTTTAAATTAGCAGGCCACCCTATAATCTGAGTGAATCTGAGAGGGAGATCTCCCATTAAGTCAGGGAGTGTCACAAAGCAAAGGGGGAATCTACAAGTGACCAGATGAAATCAAACTTGAAGCACGGGCATTTTTGATAAACCAGGTAAGTTTTATCCTAGAGATAAGATTCTCTCATGGGAAAAGGAAGACCACCAGATGCAATCAACACATATCAATGACAGAGACCAGATGGAGTCTAACCTGTGAGAAGTTAGACCCTGTGCCATTAAAGAATCCACCATGATTCCTCTCACAGGCTTTAGTCAACATGTGCTTCTTCACAAGAGAGTCCCCATCGTGATCTCACGAGGGCTGTCTAATGGTGGTTTCTGAGGCCTGTTCAGCTTTGCCATCAAACAATAATGTCAATAATAACAATTATTTAGTGCCATATATTATGCACTTTACATAATTTTCCCTAGTGCCCCAGACAATTCTGTAATCTGTGTATTATCTCCATTTTAAAAATTAACCTGGGGGTCAGAGAAGTTAAGTAACATGTCCAAAGCCACACAGCTAGCTATCATGGAAGAGGAATTCAAATTCAGAGCTGCCTGGCCCCAAAGACTAAGCTCTATTTACTCTCCCCTGCTTCAATGAGACCCCTTCATCCCTCTCTCTAGGTAACATGGGCAAACCCAAGATGTCTCTTAGGTTGTAGGGTACCAAAAGTAGGGAATCATACCCTCTGAACAGCCCTTCCCACATCTCCATTTTGTAAAGGTTTCTTGTTTTTACTTAAGTAAAGCCAAAGGACAGCCTTTCTCTTTTATAACCATCCATAAAATAAGACTAATCCAGCCTCACAGGATTTATAACTCTGATTTAAGGAATGGGACCAAAGTCCAAATACAGATGTGGAAATGACCATTCTTACACCTATTATGTATGAGGAGCTTTTGACACAAGCACACAAAGTGAAGCTTCCATCTGTTTCTAAGCCATCCCATCTTTCATGGAGGTCTTCTGAGTTCACAGCCATAATTCCCAGTTCTAAGGCATATTGCTCACACACACACACACACACACACTTCCTAAATTTATCTATTGGTCCTCTTTCTTTCCACATGTATGTCACTGGAGGATTTAGAATATTAGTGGTACCCAATAACTATTTATTATCATTAATTAGCTGAATGCCTCAAGAAAGCCTAATGAAAAGGAAAAAAAGAGTTTGGTTTAAGAAAACATATGATTAGGCCCCCCGCTAACATCCTCTTTTTGATTACAGAACTTGCCTTTTAGACTCACTGAGAGACTGCACTCTCATTGCTCTATTTCCTCCATCCAAACTGTTCTCTCTGTTAAAGAGAAAGGCTGTTAGAAGAAATTAGTATAAATTAGAATCAAACATGAATTCCCCACATTGTATCAAATTCAAACTGTGTGACTTAACCTTTAAATTGTCTTCCTTGGGATTTGCCTCCTTGCCTCACCCTTTAGGCGGCAGTTTCTCCCCAAAACTTTTAGCTCCTCACCTCCAACTTACTTAGGAAAAGGAGGACCGCTAAGAGCTGTTCTGCTGTCCTGGGATTTGTATTTAGAAGATTCCCTTTCACTATTTGATAGCCTCAGAGCTGAAACGGCTGTTACACGCCACTCATCACCAACAGTGTCAGAAGCTGTATCAGCATCTTCAAAAAGAAAGTCATTACATTTTCAGTTAAAAATAACCATATTCTAAGCTTACCTCTAGTCCCTGCACAGCTTTTTATAAGTTAAAGTCAAACTGTATCTTTAACCTGTGTTTGACATGCTCAGTAATTCCTATCAGGTATCAGACACCTTTGTTTTATTTCAAGAAGCCAGGACACGACTGAAGCGACTTAGCAGCAGCAGCAGCAGCAGTGACTCCCTAGAAGTGGTCAAAACCAGAAAGGTCTTAAGATTTTGCTTGGCTAGCATCCCAAGGTGTTATTCTTGCCCCTGACAGATCTTTCACCACAAAAATATGCATCAAGCCACATTTACCTTAGTACTTAGTACTGTGGCTATTTGATTTGCTTAAGAGGAATAGTGTTCCTTGGAGAAGGCAATGGCACCCCACTCCAGTACTCTAGCCTGGAAAATCTCATGGATGGAGGAGCCTGGTAGGCTGCAGTCCATGGGATCGCAAAGAATCAGGCACAACTGAGCGACTTCACTTTCACTTTTCACTTTCATGCATTGGAGAAGGCAATGGCACCCCCCACTCCAGTGTTCTTGCCTGGAGAATCCCAGGGACAGGGGAGCCTGGTGGGCTGCCATCTATGGAGTCGCACAGAGTTGGACATGACTGAAGCGACTTAGCAGCAGCAGCAGTAATAGTGTTCCTGGAGAAGGAAATGGCAACCCACTCCAGTATTCTTGCCTAGAGAATCCTGTGGACGGAGGAGCCTGGTGGGCTGCCATCTATGGGGTCACACAGAGTCGGATACGACTGAGGCAACTTGACATGCATGCATGCACTGGAGAAGGAAATGGCAACCCACTCCTGTATTCTTGCCTGGAGAGTCCCAGGGACAGAGGGGCCTGGTGGGCTGCCATCTATGGGGTCTCACAGAGTCGGACGTGACCGAAGTGACTTAGCAGCAGCAGCAGCAGCAATAGTGTTCCAATTTATGTAATAAAGTGCAGCAGAAGAAAATCACCAACACAGAACAATTATGGTAAATATAAGGAGAGTTTTCTGGTACAGATGTTATGTGATGCTGAGACTTCTTCTAGACCTAAGAGCATCAAGAAGGGTTAGGGGGAGTGGAGCTACTTCTGACTTGTTCTTTAGGGTATAAAAATTATGTCTGGGGCCTCTGTGAATCGACTTGACTTCCAAAGATCTAAAGAGCAAAGGGAGAAGTGATGATGGCCTTTTGTTTATAGAAGCAAACTCTCCAGTCCTGAATAACGGTGTGGAGGAGGGGCAGAACAAAGTATGGTTTTAATTCTGCCCTGGATCAAACTCTGAATAAAGTGGCCTGGCTCACTGCCAACACATATTCTTTGGTTCAGCAAGTCCTCTGAGCCTGGGTCAGAGAGGGTTCTGACCCTAGATTTCTAAACAAGTGGGTCAAGATAAAATATATCAAATATCTCATATAAATTAAAAACTGATCATTATCTGTCTGGAAGAACTAACCTAGAATATCTTTTCTTTCTCATTTTCTTTATTTTACACACCTTACTTCAAAGAAATATGTGCAATAATTCTGCGATCTTGCACAGTGAACCTAGAAGTGCACTCATCTTTATCTGTGCATTTCATTAATGTAAAGCAAATTTCTCAACTCCTTTGTAAGTTTTAGATTGATTTATAAGACAGAGTATTATTTGGAAGCTGTTCATAGATTCTATTTATAGTTACCCAATTGAACTAACAGACCTCAGCAAACAAATCAAGTTATCATCATCACCCTGTGACTTTAAGAGTGAGCATTTTGAGTGGATTTGTATCAAGTTGTTAATGAGAGCTAGAGCGGTGGCTTATTTCACTGGATTTTCACTTCTTGAGACATGGAATCATGTACTGAATAAATCAAGTGCAAATGGCTGCATCTCAGCCTCCAGTGATCTACACTAGAAAGTAACTGTGTACTGAATACAATCGGCAGTCTCCAGGATGGTGGCCTAGGAACCCAGAATAGAAGGAGGGCTACTAGCCAGCTTTGAAGGGGATCCATATGAAAAGGGACTTCCCTGGTGGTTCAGACGGTGAAGAATCTGCCTGCAATGCAGGAGACCCGGGTTCAGTCCCTGGGTTGGGAAGATGCCCTGGAGAAGGGAATGGCGACCCACTCCAGTATTCTTGCCTGGAAAATTCCACGGATAGACCATGGAGTCGCGAAGAGTCAGACTGACTGAGCGACTAACACTTTCACTCTCTTTCACTTCATATGAAAAGGATTCAGAAACTTCATCCAAGTGAAAAGAAGGCATCAGGAGACAAAACACCTTGTCCTATGTCAGGGTCAGAGCTATCTGGCCAATACCCAGCCTTTTCAGCATTCTGTCTCCCAGGAGTACGCTCTGGTATTACCTGCTATTCTTACAGGGCTCTTTGAAGGTTTACCAATTGTAGGGCAGGCACAATTGTGATACAGACAGGCAGTTTCTGAACTCATGGCATTTATAATTCAAGAAGCCTATGAGGAAACATCAGAAATCCCCTTCCACCACCAAAAAAAGGAATAGACAACCTGCCCAACAACTCTACCACAGTGAAACACAGTCATGAAATATAACCTGCTCAAGTTCTTCCTTAAAGCGAACCCAAGTTCAAATAAAACATGATTCTAGTTTAAGAACAAGAAAGGCTATGTGAAAGTGAGAAAAGAAACCCTTGCACCTGACTGACTTCCATCCACCTGAGTAACCACTACATTGACACATGCTGGTTAAAGATAAATGAAATTATAAAACTTGTAAAAGGCTTAGTGTCTGGTGCATACTAAGCTCTGAAGTGTTGTCAGAAAGAAAATCAGAAGGAGCCTAGGAATGGGAAGCATTGTCGATCAAAGAGGACATACATGTTTTTCAACATATATAAAATTAAATTCTAGCACAAACTCAGAACCTCTCAGAGATACACAAAGTCCTGGATACCTTCACAACACAACAAGGACTCGTTGGGACTTTATAAGAAAGGATTAGGAACATTTTGTTTATTTTTTAAAAGACTGCCCTTAGGGGGTGCCTAGAGGTAAATATGAGGCTTATAGGTTTGGGCTGATCCTCCCGAAATTTGGGGGTTGTTGTTTAATGTAAGTCATCTTGAATTTTAAACCGGCTATTCCGGACTATTCCCTTAACTAAAACAAGACGGCCCCCTACCTTTGCTGAGAGATCTCAGAATCCCAGAAGTCTGGCAGCCTCCACTAAGCCAGCTGCTGTTTGCAGGATTCTGATGATCTGGGACTTCCCAGGTGTCAGAAGCAAACAATAGATCACAGCTGGCATTAATTGGCAGCACCCTGGTTGGCAGTCTCAGCAGAGAAAGACCAAACACTGAACAGGCCACAGAGAGAGGACTCCCCTCACTCAGCTAATATTAATTGAAATGTCTTCGTGGAATGCTGTTTTGCACATTGCAATGAAAACAGTTTGTTTTTAGGATTTAAACATCCCTCCGCTGTGTTTGCAATCTGAACACTACAGCATGTGTTAAAACATAAGATCCAGGGAGGCAAACTGACTATAAACAGAGTAGTTTAGGAGCTGGGGGGTGGGGAAGCTGTGTCTTTCTTTGGCAATTTTCAAGCTCACTGAAGTGCACAGGAGTGATATTGCGGCACAAGCAAGGGAAACGAAAGATATTTAAACTTCAGAGGATTTTTTTTTTCACTGAGTGTGTTGCTGGTAAGAACCTTAGAAGAGGAAAAAATGATTTAAATCCATAAGATTTCCTCTTGATACTGCCCCACTTAAAATCCTAGGCCATCATGCTAACTATTATCCTGGTTATGTAGGGCAAGTGTCTCTATCCTTCTAGTTAAAAGATACCTAGGAATGTGGTTTGCAGCCAGGAGTATAGATTAGTATGCTAATGTTGTTCTATGGTAGCATTGTTAAATAAGCCCGAGATATCTCTGGAATCAGACAGAGCACATTATGCCAGCCCCCGTGTATCATTTAGGATTATACACGGACTGTTAAGAAGACAGAACAATGCCTCACATTTCTCTGTGTTGGTGTCATCGCCCCTTCGTATCTGGGAACAACACCCATATCTTGTCCTCAGCTACTGACATTTGTCATAAATTCCAATTGACTTTTTGCCAGAAGAGCTTCAGGATGATTTTTTTTTTTTTTAATCTTTCCACAATCTTCAGCATGATTCATTTCGGAAGTATTGAATATTTGGGGCCCGGATATTCCAGGAAATGATCAAGAAGCAAGAAAATCAGTCCTAACTTGGGAAATCCAAAGATAGTTTTGTGAAACCAGTAGACCCTCTGGAAGACTATGAAAATTTGCTGGTAGGAACTGAATACATCAGGGCTCAAGAGGTAAAAGTAATAATGATAATCATAAGGCAAAGATATCTATGCAGTTTAGCCATCAAAGGCTTTATGTAGAACATAAATCTGGAATTGTGTTTTGAAGAATATGTGGGACTTGGACCAAAAAAAGAAAAAGTATTTTAGATTTAAAAAAAAAGAGAGAGAAGGAAAAAATGATAAATAAGAAGGCCATAAGAAGAAAAACAAAGTGTGCTGACAAAGAGCACTCCCAGATCTTTTGTACAACAGAGAAGGAGCAGAACTGTGGTTATGCTGGTTCAGTTCAGTGCAGTCGGTATTCATGTCCGACCCTTTGCAACCCCACCGACCACAGCACGCCAGGCCTCCCTGTGCATCACCAACTCACGGAGTTTACTCAAACTCATGTCCATTGAGTTGGTGATGCCATCCAACCATCTCATCCTCTGACATCCCCTTCTCCTCTGACCTTCATTCTTTCCCAGCATTGGGGTCTTTTCCAGTGAGTCACTTCTTCGCATCAGGTGGCCAGAGTATTGTAGTTTCAGCTTCAGCATCAGTCCTTCCAATGAATATTCAGAACTGATCTCCTTTAGGATGGACTCGTTGGATCTCCTTGCTGTCCAAAGGACTCTCAAGAGTCTTCTCCAACACTACAGTTCAAGAGCATCAAGTCTTTGGCGCTCAGCTTTCTTTATAGTCCAACTCTCACATCCATACATGACTACTGGAAAAACCATAGCTTTGACTACACAGACCTTTGTTGGCAAGGTAATGTCTCTGCTTTTTAATATGCTATCTAGGTTAGTCATAACTTTTCTTCCAAGGAGCAAGCATCTTTTAATTTCATGGCTGCAGTCACCATCTGCAGTGATTTTGGAGCCCAAGAAAATAAAGTCTGCCACTGTTTCCACTGTTTCACCATCTATCTGCCATAAAGTGATGGGATCAGATGCTATGATCTTAGTTTTCTGAATGTTGAGCTTTAAGCCAACTTTTTCACTCTCCTCTTTCACTTTCATCAAGAGGCTCTTCACTTCTTCTTCGTTTTCTGCCATAAGAGTGATGACATCTGCATATCTGAGGTTATTGATATTTCTCCTGGCAATCTTAATTCCAGTTTGGGCTTTATCCAGTCCAGAATTTCTCATGATGTACTCTTCACATAAGTTAAATAAGCAGGGTGACAACATATAGCCTTGACGTGTTGCTTTCCCGATTTGGAACCAGTCTGTTGTTCCATGTCCAGTTCTAACTGTTGCTTCTTGACATGCATACAGATTTCTCAGGAGGCAGGTCAGATGATCTGATCTGGTATTCCCATCTCTTGAGGAATTTCCCAGTTTGTTGTGATCCACACAGCCAAAAACTTTGGCATAGTCAATAAAGCAGAGTTGATGTTTTTCTGGAACTCTCTTGCTTTTCCTATGATCCAGTGGATGTTGACAGTTTGATCTCTGGTTTCTCTGCCTTTTTTAAATCCAGCTTGAACATCTGGAAGTTCACAGTTCATGTACTTTTGAAGCCTTGCTTGAAAACTTCTTGGTATTACTTTGCTAGCTTGTGATATGCGTGAATTGTGTGGTAGTTTGAACATTCTTTGGCATTGCCTTTCTTTGGGATTGGAATGAAAACTGACCTTTTCCAGTCCTGTGGCCACTGCTGAGTTTTCCAGATTTGCTGGCATACTGAGTGCAGCACATTCACAGCATCATCTTTCAGGATTTGAAATAGCTCAACTGGAATTCCATCACCTCCACTAGCTTTGTTCCATAGTGATGCTTTCTAAGGCCCACCTGACTTCGCAATCCAGGATGTCTGGCTCTACATCAGTGATTACACCATCGTGATTATCTGGGTCATGAAGATCTTTTTTGTATAGTTCTTCTGTGTATTCCTGCCACCTCTTCTTAATATCTTCTGCTTCTGTTAGGTCCATATGATTTCTGTCCTTTATTGTGCCCACTTTTACAAGAAATGTTCCCTTGGTATCTCTAATTCTCTTAAAGACATCTCTAGTCTTTCCCATTCTATTATTTTCCTCTATTTCTTTGCACTGATTGCTGAGGAAGGCTTTCTTCTCTCTCCTTGCTATTCTTTGGAACTCTGCATTCAGATGTTTATATCTTTCCTTTTCTCCTTTGCTTTTTGCTTCTCTTCTTTTCACAGCTATTTGTAAGGCCTCCTCAGACAACCATTTTGCCTTTTTGCATTTCTTTTTCTTCGGGATGGTCTTGATCACTGCCTCCTGTACAATGTCACGAACCTCCATCCATAGTTCTTCAGGCACTCTGTCTATCAGATCTAATCCCTTGAATCTGTTTGTCACTTCCCCTGTATAATCATAAGGGATTTGATTTAGGTCATACCTGAATGGTCTAGTGGTTTTCCCTACTTTCTTCAATTTCAGTCTGAATTTGGCAGTAAGGAGTTCATGATCTGAGGCACAGTCAGTTCCAGGTCTTGTTTTTGCTGACTGTATAGAGCTTCTCCATCTTTGACTGCAAAGAATATAATCAATCTGATTACAGTATTGACCATCTGGTAATGTCCATGTGTAGCATCTTCTCTTGTGTTGTTGGAAGAGGGTGTTTGCTATGACCCATGTGTTCTCTTGGCAAAACTCTGTTAGACTTTGACCTGCTAAGTTTTGTACTTCAAGGTCAAATTTGTCTGTTATTCCAGAGAGCTCTTGACTTCCTACTTTTGCATTCCAGTCCCCTATAATGAAAAGGACATCTATTTTGGTTGTTAGGTCTAGAAGGTCTAGTAGGTCTTCATAGAACCGTTTAACTTCTACTTCTTCAGCATTACTCATCAGGACATAGACTTGGATTACTGTGATATTGAATGGCTTGCCTTGGAAACGAACAGAAATCATTCTGTCATTTCTGAGATTGCATCCAGGCACTGCTTTTCAGACTCTTTTGTTAACTATGATGGCTACTCCATTTCTTCTAAGGGATTCCTGCCCACAGTTGTAGATATAATGGTCATCTGAGTTAAATCACCCATTCCAGTCCATTTTAGTTCACTGATTCCTAAAATGTTGACGTTCACTCTTGCCATCTCCTGTTTGACCACTCCCAATTTGCCTTGATTCATGGACCTAACAGTCTAGGTTCCTATGCAATATCGCTCTTTACAGCATTGGACTTTACTTCCATCACTAGTCACATCCACAGCTGGGTGCTGTTTTTTCTTTGGCTCCGTCTCTTCATTCTTTCTGGAGTTATTTCTCCACTGATCTCCAATAGCATCTTGGGAACCTACCGACCTGGGGAGTTCATCTTTCAGTGTCCTATCTTTTTGCCTTTTCATACTGTTCATGGGGTTCTCAAAGCAAGAATACTGAAGTGGTTTGCTATTGCCTTGATATACTGGTGCATCCTCCAGATATTAGAATATCCCAGATTTCACAGAAAACCTTGACACAAAACATAATGTTGATAAGTAATTCTCCAAAAATTATGACTTAAGCCAGTGTTGATAGGTAACAACCATAGAACTGAACAAAGGCAATAAAAGCTAGGTCAAGAGTAGTATCCACTCAAATCTTGGTCTCACAGTGTTTGATACGTACAAACACATCCCTCATTCTTCTTGGGCACCTTTAAATCATTATCTCTCAGTGGGTGCAAACATCTCTTTAATCCATCTTCACTTCTAGGTACCTTTCCTCAATTCTTCTCTCCTTTCTTCCTCCCACTTTCCCCTTCTCAAAGGATGGAGTGGAAAACACTTTCAGAGCTTTCTTTTTTTCCTATGTAAAAGCAATCCTATTTCTTTTTTTTTTTTAATTATTGAATAAAAGATTCTTTAGTTTTTTAGGATTTATTTATTTTAATTTTTGGCTGTGCTGGATCTTTGTTGCTGCATGCTGGCTTTCTCTAATTGCGGTGAGCAGGGGTGACCCGTCGTTGTGTTTAGGCTTCTCGTTGCCTTGGCTTCTCTTGTTGCTGAGCCCAGACTCTAAGGCACGTGGGCTTCAGTAGTTGCAGTATGTGGGCTCAGTAGTTGTGGTGCAAAGGCTTAGTTGTTCCACGGCATGTGGGATCTTCCCGGTCGTGAGATCTTCTCGGACGAGGGATCCAACCAATGTCCTTTGCCTTGCAAGGTGGATTCTTAATCACTAAACCATGAGGGAAGCCCAAAAGGATGTTTTAAATTGGATGGTGGTGGTGGTTTATTCTCTAAGTCTGTATTGCAACCCTATGGACTGTAGCCTGGCAGGCTCCTCTGTCCTTGGAATTTCCCAGGCAAGAATACTGGAGTGGATTGCCATTTCCTTCTCCGGGGGATCTTCCCAACCCAGATATTGAACCCTTGTTTCCTACATTGTGGCAATCTCCTGTATTGCAGGTGGATTCTTTACCACTGAGCCACCAGGGATTCCCTTCAAATTGGATAGTACTTTACAATTTTCAAAAGTTTCACCCACATGATTTCATATAATTCCATAATAACACTTCCCCTCCCTCCCCCCCTGATGACCCTCCCTGTATCCCTCTCCCCACTGGTAAACACTAGTTTGTTCTCAATGTCTAATAAGTCAAAGCAATCTGATATCTAATCTGTCATGTGAACATTAGCCTACTAACACATTGGACTCAGTTTGCATAATTATAATACTTGAGTCAGTGTGTTGTGAGGGACAAATTCGTATAATTAAAAACATTTTGCTTAATTTCAGTGGATAGGCTGTCCTGCAAAGAACGACAACCACTACCTTAAAAAAAAAAAAAAGTGAGAGCCTTCATTGCTATATGTTTAGCTTGATGTAGGAATGGAATTTATATCTTAGGTTGAAAAGAAAGAAAAAAATTAAATAAAAGTTCCAAGACAGGAGTGAAACTTTGCCCACTCTTAATCCCAAGAAAAACTTGGTTATTTAGGACAATCCATTGTCTAGCCAGTCACTCCCCTGTGATAATCCTTCCCACCTACTGAGTATCAGTCACAAGAGTGAGGGAATTTAAGATGAGTTTATTATTATAGTTTCTAACATTCAAAACTGGGAGCTAAATAAACACAAACAGTGGATGTCTAAAAATTAAGAGTGTTAACACAAACCATTACTAACTGTAAATGCAATCTCTGGGGACTCGAGTCACTCTTACAAATGGTTGATTCCTTTTATCACAGTTAGGGTATCTAGCGGTAGAAACAAACTCACATATCCCTCTATTAATGTGCTTAAAACCTACCAATCCAGTTGTTTACAAATGGAATTCAGAAGGAAAGGATTCATTCAATACATTTGGGAAATGCATTCAGATCTCTTGAGGAGAGGACAGCTATGCAAAGAATCTACATTTTTCATGAGTGACTTGTTCTCCTGGATGTAAATACAGCAGTGGAGAACTGGGAAACCTTAATTTTCCTTCTCACTCTGCCTATACCCCTGAAGAGCTACCTCTGTGAACTCGGGAAAAGTTCTTAAGTGTTCAGAACTCATTACTTATGCCCTAATAAACAAAAAGATGTGAGAACTAGGGTAAAAATTGGAGCTTCAAGTCAATCTGAGAGATTTTACTCAGGAATGGATCAGATTAAGGCAAGCTCTTACCAAACAAAGATAATGCAGAACGGAAATCATGTAATTATAGAATTTTAAAGCCAGAAACAACCTCAGAGCTTATCGAATCCCACTTGCTCATTGTGCAGATGATGGACTTGAAATCTGGAAAGAATAAATAAGAATGCCCAGGCCATTGGCTAAGTTGTACAGCCATGATGGGAATCCAGAAACTGAAGCAATACACGTGCATACATGCACACACACACACACACACACACACGTTAAAATGCTTAGGACAATGATTTCTTCATATACAGACAATGTTTGTACAAGAAAGTTACTGACAAACTAACACAATAAAGCTTTTTTCTCTCTTGATTTTTCCTTGAAGAGATGTTACTGTAAAAGTGGTCCCAGACCCAAGGCAAACAAAATAAGACTTGTTCACTCCAGGGTGTGAGTCTTTTGCCCTCACGTTGGCTGCTGCTAAGTCACTTCAGTCGTGTCCGACTCTGTGCGACCCCATAGGCGGCAGCCCACCAGGCTCCCCGGTCCCTGGGATTCTCCAGGCAAGAGCACTGGATTGGGTTGCCATTTCCTTCTCCAATGCATGAAAGTGAAAAGTGAAAGTGAAGTCGCTCAGTAGTGCCCGACTCTTAGCAACCCCATGGACTGCAGCCCACCAGGCTCCTCCGTCCATAGGATTTTCCAGGCAAGAGTACTGGAGTGGGGTTGCCATTGCCTTCTCCGCATGTTGGCTATGGAGAATCTAAAGAAAAGGATGAAGAAAGTAGCCTAAAAAAGAAAATCATCACTATTATTAAGGTTACCCAGGCCAGAGCCAAAATCACATAAACGAGACATTATTGTATGATAGATGAAATACATCCTCCTGTTTACCAATCTTGTCTTGTTGCAATTAATAAATTATTTTTAAAGGGACATCTGTACTTGTAATTATTCAGTGTGTTGTTGCTATAATTTATATTATCACACTCTCCTTCATAATTAATGTTATTCATATTTTGAGCTCTTTGTGAAGAAGAGACTCTGGGTCTGCCTAAAACCCTATGTTTACTTGAAATTACTGATATTTTCCTCTCAGTTCAGCATGTTTACAAACCTCTCTCCCCTAAAATCAGCCATCTCTCTATTCTTTCTCCCTCTTTCTCCTCTGTCTTTTCCTAACCAACCTCTCAGTGATCTAAACTGATATTCTCTACTTTTTCTCATTTACTGTTCCACAGGCTACAGCAAGCATCACTTTGAGGGATTCAGTAAGTCTCTGTTGAATCTATTTTACAACAACACACAAATCACCAAACACAAATACCTCTTCTCAATCCTCTTCCTCCTGGGTAGTATCTGGCATCCCACCACCTTCTTCCGGGAACTCGGCCCTTTCTCGGCTCCCTTGATGCCACTTTCTTCCAAACTTGTGAACTTGTTTTCAACTCTTGCTGGGTTCTCTTCTATCACCAGCCCCTCCCCTCAGTTCAGTTCAGCCGCTTAGTCATGTCTGACTCTTTGCAACCCCATGGTCTGTAGCACACCCAGGCTTCCCTGTCCATCACCAACTCCCAGGGCTTGCTCAAACTCAGGTCCATCAGGTCAGTGATGCCATCCAACCATCTCTCATCCTCTGTCATCCCCTTGTCTTCCTGCCTTCAATCCTTCCCAGCATCAGGGTCTTTTCCAATGAGGCAGTTCTTCGCATCATGTGGCCAAAGTGTTGGAGTTTCAGCTTCAGCATCAGTCCTTCCAATGAATATTCAGGACTGATTTCCTTTAGGATTGACTAGTTTGCTCTCTTTGCAATCCAAAGGACTCTCAAGATCCTTCTCCAACACCACAGCTCAAAAGCATCAATTCTTCAGCACTCAGCTTTCTTTATGGTCCAACTCTCCTCACATCCATACATCCTCTCAGTCAATAACACTCTCACCCACTGTCCAGGTTTCATCTGCACGAGTGGTTCTTAACAGATCTTTGACTGCTGCCAGGAGATATGAAGAAAGGCCTGGAGACATTTTAGGGTTGTTAGAACTGCAGGAGGTGCTGGTTACTGTCACCCATTGGGTAGAGGACAGGACTGCTCCTAAACATCCTACAGTTCACAGGACAGCCTTCTGAAACAAAGAATTAGCCGGTCCAAAATGTCAATAGTGAGAGGTTAAGAAATCTCAATCTATACCTACTTGTTTATAGGCCAATATAATAATCCACAGTCTATACCCCCAACTAAATTTCAGGCCTATTTTTAGTACATTTCCTCATTTGCGTCCAATAATCATCATTATTTGCCTCCAACCCTTCTCTTTTTATTATCTCTTTCCCAGATAAAGACTTCATTCACTCCAAGCTCAAGTTAGAAACTTGGAATTATTTGCCAATCTCTCTCCACCAACCCACACAACTTATGTGTCACCACGTCCTATTTTATTTTATAATCCTATAAGTTCCCAGGTGAGCTGGTTGATGCCAGACTCTCCCCATTTCACTCCATTCTTTATACTAAAATAGCCATCATTCTACTACCAACATCCATTACGTCTCACTTTTACTTAAAAATAGTTAGCATCTCTTGCTGTCTAGAGAAGGAATTCTTAACCTGGATTCCAGACTTTCAAGAAAGAAATTGGAACAGGACTAGAGAGGGTTTCCATACATTGTCTAATATTATATTTGAAATTAAACAAGTAGTACATTTTTCTGGGAAGCACATTAACAGCTTTTATCAGATTCCCGTGGCAGTGATTCTCAACTTTTAGCATTCACCAAAATCACCTGGAGAGCCTGTTAAAACTTATTGCTGGGACCCACCATGAATTTGGTAGTCTGGATTTGAGCCTGAGAATTTACATTTCTAACAAGTTCTCAACTGATATCAATGCTACTGATCCTGGGATCACAAATTTGATAAACACTGTTTTACACAGAAGCCATCTGGTGTGTTTTATTTTTTTTTAATAATATAGAGGCCTGGAGCCTGAGTCTCATTCCCAGATATTTCATGAGGTGTGGCTGGGCTTCTGGATTATTTTTTAATCCCCTAATTTAAAAAATAATTAAAATTATTTTTTAATTATGTGATTCTCATATGTAATAAAGTTTACAAACCATTGTTCTAAGGGATCCATGACCCAAAATCGGTTTAAAAAAAAAGAGAAGATAGAGTAAAAATAAAAAAAACACTGAGCATGGAAGTTCCTCATGAGGCCTCTTCCAGCCTTTCAGGCCCCTGTCTGCCCCACCTCCAGCACTCAGTGCACCAGGCCTCTCTCCATCACTTCACACTTGACGCTCTATATGTTCACACCCTCGGGAATCCCTTCCACACATGGCAAACTTCCCTGCCATTATCCATTTGCTCATATACTTCCCTCTGCCCAGAATGCTCTTCCCCAAACATTCTTTCCAGAAAATTCTACTCATTCTTCAAAATTAGCTGAAGCATCTTCTGCTCTGACTTTCTCCCCTCTGAACCCAAACCCAAGCACGACCAATTCAGAACTCTCACTCCCTATTTCATGTTTCCGTTCAGTCGCTCACTCGTTTCCGACTCTTTGTGACCCCATGAACCGCAGCACACCAGGCCTCCCTGTCCATCACCAACTTCTGCAGTTCACTCAAACTTATATCCATCGAGTTGGTGATGCCATCCAGCCATCTCATCCTCTGTCGTCCCCTTCTCCTCCTGCCCACAATCCCTCCCAGCATCAGGGTCTTTTCCAATGAGTCAACTCTTCACATGAGGTGGCCATTGTATTGCAGTTTCAGCTTAGGCATCAGTCCTTCCAATGAACACCCAGGACTGATCTCCTTCAGAATGGACTGGTTGGATCTCCTTGCAGTCCAAGGGACTCTCAAGAGTCTTCTCCAACACCACAGTTCAACAGCATCAATTCTTTGGTGCTCAGCTTTCTTCACAGTCCAACTTTCACATCCATACATGACCACTGGAAAAACCATAGCCTTGACTAGACGGACCTTTGTTGGCAAAGTAATGTCTCTGCTTTTGAATATGCTATCTAGGTTGGTCATAACTTTCCTTCCAAGGAGTAAGCGTCTTTTAATTTCATGGCTAAAATCACATTCTGCAGTGATTTTGGAGCCCCCAAAAATAAAGTCTGACACTGTTTCCACTGTTTCCCCATCTATTTCCCATGAAGTGATGGGACCAGATGCCATGATCTTCGTTTTCTCTATGTTGAGCTTTAAGCCAACTTCTTCACTCTCCTCTTTCACTTTCATCAACAGGCTCTTTAGTTCTTCTTTGCTTTCTGCCATAAGGGTGGTGTCATCTGCATATCTGAGGTTTTTGATATTTCTCCCTGCAATCTTGATTCCAGCTTGTGCTTCATCCAGTCCAGTGTTTCTCATGATGTACTTTGCATATAAGTTAAATAAGCAGGGTGACAATATACAGCCTTGACGTACTCCTTTTCCTATTTGGAACCAGTCTGTTGTTCCATGTCCAGTTCTAACTATTACTTCCTGACCTGCATATAGGTTTCTCAAGAGGCAGGTCAGGTGGTCTGGTATTCCCATCTCTTTCAGAATTTTCCACAGTTTATTGTGATCCACACAGTCAATGGCTTTGGCATAGTCAATAAAGCAGAAAAAGATGTTTTTTGCTTTTTCCATGATCCAGCAAAGGTTGGCAATTTGATCTCTTGTTCCTCTACCTTTTCTAAAACCAGCTTGAATATCTGGAAGTTCATGGTTCACATATTGCTGAAGCCTGGCTTGGAGAATTTTGAGCATTACTTTACTAGCGTGCGAGATGAGTGCAATTGGGCTGTAGTTTGAGCATTCTTTGGTATTGCCTTTCTTTGGGATTGGAATGAAAACTGACCTTTTCCAATCCTGTGGCCACTGCTGAGTTTTCCAAATATGCTGGTATATTGAGTGCAGCACTTTCACAGCATCATCTTTCTGGATCTGAAATAGCTCAACTGGAATTCCATCACCTCCACTAGCTTTGTTTGTAGTGATGCTTTCTAAGGCCCACTTGCCTTTACATTCTAGGATATCTGGCTCTAGGTGAGTGATCACACCATCGTGATTATCTGGGTCATGAAGATCTTTTTTGTACATTCTTCTGTGTATTCTTGCCACCTCCTCTTAATATCTTCTGCTTCTGTTAGGTCCCTACCATTTCTGTCCTTTATCGAGCCCATCTTTGCATGAAATGTTCCCTTGGTATCTCTAATTTTTTTTTTAAGAGATCTAGTCTTTCCCATTCTGTTGTTTTCCTCTATTTCTTTGTATTGATCACTGAGGAAGGCTTTCTTATCTCTCCTTGCCATTCTTTGGAACTCTGCATTCAGATGCTTATATCTTTCCTTTTCTCCTTTGCTTTTTGCTTCTCTTCTTTTCACAGCTATCTGTATGGCCTCCTCAGACAGCCATTTTGCTTTTTTGCATTTCTTTTTCTTGGGGATGGTCTTGATCCCTGTCTCCTGTACAATGTCACGAACCTCTGTCCATAGTGTATCAGGCTCTCTATCATTCAGATCTAGTCCCTTAAATCTATTTCTCACTTCCACTGTATAATCATAAAGGATTTGATTTAGGTCATACCTGAATGGTCTAGTGGTTTTCCCTACTTTCTTCAATTTAAGTCTGAATTTGGCAATAAGGAGTTCATGATCTGAGCCACAGTCAGCTCCCAGTCATTTTTGCTGACTGTATAGAGCTTCTCCATCTTTAGCTGCAAAGAATATAATCAACCTGATTTCGGTGTTGACCATCTGGTGATGTCCATGTGTAGAGTCTTCTCTTGTGTTGTTGGAAGAGGGTGTTTGCTATAACCAGTGCGTTCCCTTGGCAAAACTCTATTAGCATTTGCCCTGTTTCATTCTTTATTCTAAGGCCAAATTTGCCTGCTACTCCAGGTGTTTTTTGACTTCCTACTTTTGCATTCCAGTCCCCTATAATGAAAAGGACATCTTTTTGTGTGTCAGTTCTAAAAGGTCTTGGAGGTCTTCATAGAACCGTTCAACTTCAGCTTCTTCAGTGTTACTGGTTGAGGCATAGGCTTGGATTACCATTATATTGAATGGTTTGCCTTGGAAACGAACAGAGATCATTCTGTCGTTTTTGAGATTGCATCCAAGTACTACATTTCAGACTCTTTTGTTGACCATGATGGCCACTCCATTTCTCCTAAGGGATTCCTGCCCACTTTAGTAGACATAATGGTTATCTGAGTTAAATTCACCCATTCCAGTCCATTTGAGTTCACTGATTCCTAGAATGTAGACATTCACTCTCGCCATCTCTTGTTTGACCACTTCCAATTTGCCTTGATTCATGGACCTAACATTCCAGGTTCCTATGCAATATTGCTCTTTACAGCATCAGACCTTGCTTCTATCACCAGTCACATCCACAACTGGGTATTGTTTTTGCTTTGGCTCCATCCCTTCATTCTTTCTGGAGTTATTTCTCCACTGATCTCCAATAGCATATTGGGCACTTACCGACCTGGAGCGTTCCTCTTTCAGTATCCTATCATTTTGCCTTTTCATACTGTTCATGGGGTACTCAAGGCAAGAATACTGAAGTGGTTTTCCATTCCCTTCTCCAGCGGACTGCATTCTGTCAGACCTGTCCACCATACCCGTCCATCTTGGGTGGCCCCATGGGCATGGCTTAGTTTCACTGAGTTAGGTAAGGCTGTGGTCCTAGTGTGATTAGATTGGCTAGTTTTCTGTGATTATGGTTTCACTGTGTCTGCCCTCTGATGCCCTCTTGCAACACCTACCATCTTACTTGGGTTTCTCTTACCTTGGACGTGGGGTATCTCTTCCTAGCTGCTCCAGCAAAGCACAGCTGCTGCTCCAGCAAAGCGCAGCTGCTGCTCCTTACCTTGGATGTGGGGTATGTCCTCACGGGCGCCCCTCCTGACCTTGAATGTGGAGTAGCTCCCCTCGGCCCTCCTGTGCCCGTGCAGCTGCCATTCCTTGTTTCCGTAGCACTTTATTAATACTTCTATCTTTTCACATACCATAAAAATGTATCATTTGCATTGCTGTGTCTCATCTGACTGTGGGATCCTGGAGGGCTGATAATACCTGGTATCCTGTGCAGCACTTATCCAACCCAGTCGGTAGAGTTCACTACTTCATTCACTCCTTATACTCTTCCTATTTGTTTCCCTAAACTTTTTCTCTGTTAAAGGTTTTCTGCATTTTAAATAGCAAACACACTTCTAGAAAGTGAAGTTAACTTTAAATGAACAGAAGCCTGTGGAATGGTTGTGAAAATCAGAGAAGGGAGATATTCAAGCAAGGCAGATATCAACAACTTTATTTACTTACTATCATAACTAAATATTTCATTGAACATATTCAAATACATATAGTTCTCACTGGTAAACCTGCAAAAAACTACTTAAAAGAGTGTGTGTGGTGGGAGAAATGATAAAAATGTCAAGTTAGGAGTACACTTATCTGTTCCTCTGTGTATAATTGCTGCCCTATGTAACTTGAATTCTCATAGTGAATTACATGGAAGGTGAATTTGGCCCAAATGTATTGCCAAGTCTCCTCAGCTTGGTTGCCAATAAACTTTTTTATGAATTCTCTTCCCTGCCCTTCCACAGATAGGTAAGTTACATTCTATATACTAATTCACTCCAAAAATATATTATACAAAATAAATCAAACTTCTATTATTTTATGGTTTACAAGAAGATGATTTGGGGGAAATTTTTTCTCATCATGATGGCTCAGACAGTGAAGAATCTGCCTGCAATGCAGGAGATCCAGGTCCAACCCCTGGATCAGGGAGATCCCCTAGAGAAGGGAAGGGCAACCCACTCCAGTATTCTTTCCTGGAGAATTCCATGCACAGAGGAGGCGTCAGGCTACAGTCCATGGGGTCGCAAAAGAATTGGACATTGCTGAGTCCACAGATGGTGACTGCAGCCATGAAATTAAAAGATGCTAACTCCTTGGAAGGAAAGTTATGACCAACCTAGATAGCAAATTCAAAAGCAGAGACATTACTTTGCCAACAAAGGTCTGTCTAGTCAAGGCTATGGTTTTTCCTGTGGTCATGTATGGATGTGAGAGTTGGACTGTGAAGAAGGCTGAGTGCCGAAGAATTGATGCTTTTGAACTGTGGTGTTGGAGAAGACTCTTGAGAGTCCCTTGGACTGCAAGGAGATTCAACCAGTCCATCCTAAAGGAGATCAGCACTGGGTGTTCATTGGAAGGACTGACACTAAAGCTGAAACTCCAATACTTTGGCCACCTCATGCGAAGAGCTGACTCATTGGAAAAGACTCTGATGCTGGGAGGGATTGGGGGCAGGAGGAGAAGGGGACAACAGAGGATGAGATGGCTGGATAGCATTGATGGACGTGAGTCTGAGTGAACTCCGGGAGTTGGTGATGGACAGGGAGGCCTGGCATGCTGCAATTCATGGGGTCGCAAAGAGTCGGACACGACTGAGTGACTGATGTGATCTGATCTGAATCCACAGTAGTGGACTTTTCTCATCACAATTTCCAAGTTCTACAAAAAAGATAGTTAAGCCTACTAATTGATATACTTTTTGTATCAGAATTTGTACATGAATCAGCCAAGAAGCATTTTTTTTTAAGAGTAACAAAGGACTAACTGACTGATGGACTATAATTTCTGTAGTCACTTTCTTTGTCAAAATTGCAGCCGAAAGCAGAAAAATTTTCTTGGGATTTTAAATAGTAAGGCAATCACTATTTTTCACTGTAAATCTGTTATGATGAGTTTGTCATTTTCTTGACTCTATAAATTTAACAACATTAATTTTTAAGAAGAAGCTAAAAATATTAGAGAAAATTTTTTTAAAAATTGTCACCATTAGCTTTTCTATTTTTGCAAACAGAATATACACATTTGTTACTCAGAAATTCCACCAAAATACTAACACTATACATTTTGCCTTTTTGTTTCCTGAATTCCTTAACTGAACTACAGAAATTAAGCAATTCTCATTTGACCATCAATTTTTTTAAGCTTAAATGTTTTCCTGTCTAGGCACAAATAGCTAAAACATCATTTTTCAGTTCCTTTTCTAAATATTTCTTTGCCTCCTTAAATGATGTTATTTTTACCTATTTACTCCACTTGTTAAGAATAAACGAGACACCAAGAACCAAATTTAAAGTTTCATGGAAACTTTCCATAGTGTATGTGTGTATGCACATGTGTGTGCTCCCTGCCATATGAGAAATTTTAGTTAATTCTCAAGCACTGTCAATTTGAGTGCCAGTATCAATATCATTGTTGTACAAAAAGGCCACAATCTGATTATAGGTAACTGGTAACATAATTCTGATCCTGGTTTCTCCAAATCCAAACTTCATACAATGTCCTTTTCTTTCACAACATGAATGAATTTGTAATGAAAAATGAGTCTTCTCTCTTTAACAGTTTTCCTCAATTGCAAAACTTCCTTGGATTAATGTATGACCTGCCGTTAAAGCATAATCAACCAGACTCTAAAATAAGCACCAATTTTTACTGTGTTCTTTTTTTTCTACGTCCCCACCTCCTCCTTACTACCCCAAGGCACGAGAGGAATATATTTAATTATTTAATTTAACAAATTGAATTACCTTACTGGGAACTTGCCATGATGCTGTCCTTAGGCTCCCTGTCTACCAAGACTCCACATATAGGTGAAAAGTTTTCAAATGTTCTTCTCTAGTGTTTACACTAAATAGATTTTCTTGGACAAGATCCCAAATGGACTTAGCTTACCTTGAATTCCTAGCAAAAGTGATTTAGTTAATTTTGCAGCAATGATTCCATGTGCCAGTAAAATGCACAATCAGTGAGTGGGTGGTCAGCATGATATGTTCTTTCAAGTTAAAAATAAATTTTCATCGGAGAGAGTGTTTTGACTATGCTGCTTATCTATGACAGCTTTATAGATAAAAGATTCCTCCTCTGGGGCACCTTTGAATATGAAATAAACCCACTGGAAACAATTTAGTAGCTATAACTGTAATTAGTAATCCACATTTAACCCCAAGAATTATATAGACCTACTGCCAAAATTGTTGGTGGAACTTTGTGCTAAAATATTCTTGGCTTTGGGAAACCTAAAACAAACCTTACTTTTAGTGACCAAGATATTTTCAAGCAGTCAAAAACTATGAAACTGCATTTCATAGTTCAGAATAATTCTAAGTGAAAATCCTTGATGCCCTATAGAGTGATTTTAAATGTTTTGTATTCAATTTTAAAGCCTTAGTTTGTTCTTGCAAATTATTTTGATAAGCAACAAAATGTTACCTCATATGAAATTCATTACTGCCAGAATCTAGACTATTCAAAATACAAAAGAGAAAATAAATCTGAGTAATTAAGAATAAATCAGACCCACTGCAAATTGCATTTTCTTAACAAAAATTTTAGATGATAATATTGTAGGAAAGGGGGCCTCCCTCCAGGGGCCCAAGAGTGGGCTCTTGTCTAACACTCAGAAAAGAATTGTCCAAGGAGACACGTGCTGACAAGGCAAGAGACTTAACTGGAAAAAAGTCTCTGCCATCTGAACAGAAAGCAGAAGGGTAAGGGAACCCGGGAGAACTGCTCTGCTACATGGCTCACAGTCTAGGGTTTTATGGTGATGGAATTAGTTTCCGGGCTATCTCTGGCCAATCATTCTGACTCAAAAGTCCTTCCTGGTGGTGCACGCATTGCTCAGCCAAGATGGATGCTAGCGAGAGGGATTCTGGGAGGTGGTCTGACACGTGGTGTCTCCTTTTGACCTTTCCCAAACTCTTCTGGTTGGTGGTGGCTTATTAGTTCCATGTTCCTTACCAGGACCTCTTGTCATAAAACAACTCATGCAAATGGTTACTAGGGAGCCTGGCCAGGGTGGGCGATTTCAGTCAGCGTGCTTCCCCTAACAATAAGAGACCATGCTATTTTGAACATTGGGAGAGTTCCAGAGTCTTATAAAATTATGGAGAGGGTTGTTTATTTAGACCCAGATGTGAACATTTTTATAGACAATTTCTTGGCAAAGGGAGAATATATCATGCAAATGAATATCTAGGGGCTTTTCTATTAGGACTGAGAGATTTTCTGTGGACAAGGTGTTAGTTATAAAAATGTAAATCTTTGGGAGGCAAGACAAGACAGGAACAGCTAATAATGAAGCACACTTAGCAGAGAATATAGAACCTTCATTTAGCTAATGTCCATCAAACTCAGCAAACTTCCTATGTTGGCATTTTCTATATAGGTGATTATGAAACCCCTAAAATTGCAAAAAAAAATTGTTTTGCTTAATCTTCCGTTTCTAAGTCTTCATAGTTGGCTTTCTCTATGGTGTTAAATACAATTAATAACACAGAGGAATCATATTGTAATATATTAACTAATGTGCTCTCTCCTCAGTAATGCTTTCTTAATCTGTGTCCCTTCCCTATTCAAATTCTTTGAGATATCCTTGGTCTTAGGGTAGGGTTGACACTTTGGAGAAGAGAACAAAAGAGCGCGATCCTTGGCTTTGGAGCTTTAATGACTGAAATCCAGGCCTAAGACAAAAAGATCTGGAATGATAGGTATTTTCCAGTCAGAACTAGTTTTTCCTACCCACCAACCCTGGACTAGATGAAGTTTGCCACTAGGAGGGAGATAGAACATGGAACAATGGTGTTTGAGCTGCTCTGGGAGTCTGAACTAGAGGAGGGCTGATAACAAGAGGAGGCCTGGAGCCTGCAGATATGGTCAGTGAGCTGAGCAGGGAAGGCCTCTGTGGGTGGAGACAGGGAGCCCGAAAGCCTCAAAGAGAATTCCAGAACCCCCTCCACCCTATCCCCTCCCTGGGCTTTGCACAGAGGACACCAGAATAAAGACCCTGTGAAGTTGCTCAGTCATGTCCAACTCTTTGTGACCCCATGGACTGTAGCCTACCTGGCTCCTCCCTCCATGGGATTCTCCAGGAAAGAGTAGTGGAGTGGGTTGCCATTTCCTTCTCCAGGGGATCTTCCCGACCCAGGGATCGAACCCAGGTCTCCAGCATTCCAAGCAGACGTTTTAACCTCTGAGCCACCAGGGAAATTCCAAGTCAAAGGGTCTGAGATAGTTGTGCAAAGTTCCCGGTGGTCCCACTGGGACCAGGAGATAGGCTCAGGAGAACCGAGAAAGCTGTCCTGCTCTGGGAGAGGCATTCAAAAGTCACTGAAAGAGTGGAGAGCTGAGATTATCTGAGAATGAAGACCATTCAGGTTTGAAAGAAATCTAAGTACATCAACAACCAGAGACCTGATAAAATAGGGTAACTTGATGGATGCTAGAAAGAAGAGATGACAACCACCATGACTTCAGTTCAGTTTAGTCGCTCAGTCATGTCCCACACTTTGCGACCGCGTGAACTGCAGCACGGCAGGCCTCCCCGTCCACACCATGACTTGGCACTATGTAAGCCTCCCAGGTGGCGCTAGCGGTAAAGAACCTGCCTGCCAATGTAGGGGATATAAGAGAAAGGAGTTCAATCCCTGGGTTGGGAAGATCCTCTGGCAGGAGGGAATGGCAACTCACTCCAGTGTTCTTGCCTAGAGAATCCCATGGACAGAGGAGCTTGATGGGCTACAGTTTATAGCGTCACGCAGAGTCGGACACGACTGAAGCGACTTAGCAGGCATGCAAGCCTACCAGTTAGTAGGTTCAACCCTGGGGATGCAGGTGGATCTTCAATGTTCTGAAATCTCTAGGGAAACAATTTGGCAATGACAATGATTTCACACAAGACATTGTGACCCTGAAGTATTAATCATACATTAAAGACCAAGTAAGAATAACCACACCAAGGTTTGGATTTAGTTCTCTGATTCCAAAATCTGAGCCAACACACTTCACTAAAATAATAATGAGTCACTTACATATTATTCAATAAATAGTGTGGTGACAACTGCCTCATCATTTTGAAAAGAAAATTACTCCTTGTGTCAAAATAAATTCCAGATGGATCAAAGATTTTGAATTACAAAATGAAACCATAAAAGAATTAAGAAAAAGCATGGGGAAATACTTCTTTAATTTTGTAATGTGAAAGGCCTTCCTCAACATGACACAAAACTAAGAAACTGTAAAGGAAAATGCCAAAAAATATAAACAGAGCTAAAAGATTAATGGTAAAGGGAAAGAAAAAGAGTTTTAACTATTTTGATAAAGAGTTAATTTTCTAATTTACATAATGTTTGTACAAGTTGGCAAGGAAAAGTCCAAAGGAGGTGGGGGGGGGGGAACTAATAGAAAAATGATCAATTAACATAAATAGGCAGATCTTCAGATATAGAAACAAAATGGTCAATGTGCAAAAAGATTCTCAATCTGATTCACAACTTAAGAAATGTAAAACACATATAAGTTTTCATCTATCAGACTGACACACTTTTTAAGGGTTGTAATATCCATTGTTAATGCCACAGTGAGTTCTGACCCTTTTGATAGGAATTTTAATAGGTGTAAATTTTTTAGTGCAATTTAGTAATAATGTTCAAAATCAGCAATAAATAAATATCTTTTTTCTAAACATTTCCATTATTAGGAGCTGACTCTACTGAAAAAATTAAGTTCCCATTGATTAAGATGTTCTTTTCAGGCTTATGTATAGTAAGACTAAGCAGGAAAATAACTCAAAGGCTTATTAATGGTCAAGCATATTATTATGGTCAAGCATATTGTGAAAGGGAGTTCCCTGGTGGTCTAACAGTTGGGACTCAGCGCTTTTTCTTCCATGACACAGGTTCAATCCCCCATCAAGGAATGAGATCCTGCAAGCCTCTCCATGTGGCCAAAAAAAAAGAAAGAAAAAAAAGCTTCAATTAAAACATGTAAATATATTGTGAAATCATCATGAAACATTATTAGCCATGTAAAAATGACATTATGTAGCCATTTAAAAAGTTCATTTCTATCAGATCAGATCAGATCAGTCATTCAGTTGTGTCTGACTCTTTGTGACCCCATGAATCGCAGCATGCCAGGCCTCCCTGAAAAAGTAACATATATACCAACTTTTATACTACAGTTCAACCATATTTGTAAAAACTTTAAATAATACATATATATATATATATATACACACACACACACACACACACACACACGCATAGATATAGTATCTGTGCTGATAGATGCAACTATATTTTTCTACAAAAGAATACATATGAAGCCTCAATGGTTACCTTCTTTGAAGAGATTACTGGGAACAGAAGTAGGGGCCTGAAAAAGAGAGGGTAAGTTTTAGTTCTCATAACTTTCTGTACATTTCATGCACACATTATTTTTATTTTCATTTTTAAAAAATTAACTTTAAAAAAAAACCAAAGACAGTGGAGTTGTTTTGTTTTTCTTGGTTTAAAATTAAAAAGTCACACTTCAGTTAGTACAATGCACCTCTAGAGACCCAGACAGCTGCAGCTGCCAGCAAGGAGAGAATTTTGTCAGGCTTAGCCTAGTTCTAAATTACTGGTTTTGTTATTACACATCCCTGATTTCATTTTCACGTCCCAAACGACATCTTTGAACCCTAACTCAAACTAATTCAAGACCTAAGTAAAAGTCAGTGGTCTCGAGGTCTTCTCCACTTGCGGTTGGTCCGTAATTAAGTCAATCAGTGAAAAAGCGTCAGCGTGATTTTGAAACTCCTTTGCCTTGTGTGTTGGCAAAAGGGATATGGAGAAGCAAGACACTGGCAAGCATGCTATCTACATTTAGGCAGGCAGCTGTATCTCACCTGTATGCTTCCTTTACATAGGGAAGCCTGGAACAGTCTAAGTCCCACCAGCCCTCCAGTCACAACTCTGATGCCACTTTCCCAAAGAGGCATTCCCTCACCACCCATCTAGGGGAGCCTTCCCTCCATGCCCTCCTTCTTATTCTCTCCCATGGTTGCCTAACAATAGCTAGGTTTATTGTACCTAGCCTAAGAACAGCTAGGAATATTGTACACAGCATTGTTGTGTACAATATTCTAGCTCAGTCATGTCTGACTCTTTCCAACCCCATGGCCTGTAGCCCTCCAGACTCCTCTGTCCATGGAATTCTCCAGGCGAGAATACTGGAGTGGGTAGTTGTTCGCTTTTCCAGAGGATCGTCAAACCCAGGGATCAAACCCAGGTCTCCTGCATTGCAGGTAGACTCTTTACCTTCTGAGTCACCAAGGAAGCCCACTAATAATATAAGTACCTATATATTATATTCATACTATATTCAAAACAAATTATTTAGGGTAAATCCCATTATCATCACTATGTAAAAAATATTAAGTAACATGACTAAAGTCACATCCAGCTAATAAGGAAAAAAAAAAATATATATATATATATCAGTTTCATATATAGTATGTTATATTATACATATAATTCACATTTGTAAGTAATGTACACAGTAGAAATTTGCTTTGTTAATTTTAGCTTCAGAAAGAAATGGAAACTCTACCCCTAGAAAACCATGAAAAAAATCACTAAATTAAAACAGTTCTATTTCTCCTTTAATATGGAAGCAGGAAGCACTTTTCTAGTGAATAATGAGAGAAGACTTTCTTCTGACTCTAACGTTTAAAATAAATACATCGATTCTTTCCAGAATTGCTCCAGAAGCAAGGAGCTTCTCAGGGCCACTCTGCACACAGTTTTATCTGATTGCAGAGGACTCCAGTGAAGCTAAAAACAGCCGGAGAGCCATTCTATTGTATGCAGATATAATTGCCATTTCACTATTTATGCCTGGCATGTGGTTATATAGTGCCATCATTATCATCAGCAGAAGCAACAAAAATAATTCTGAAGCATGGTGCCTGGTGTTTTGAAAAATAGCATGAAAACTGATTTTCTTTACCTTGTGAATTTTACAATTAAAGAAAGATAGTATGGATAACACAAACATGTAGGAAATTTTCTATGAAAGCTCAATGAGAATGGAGTGAAGCAAAAGGATTAACATGAAAGAAAGATTAATTTACCTTGACAAAAGTATTCTACAACTCATTGCTGAATTCTTAATCCTAGTCTTTCTTTTGTTTTCAAAGCCCATGGGTCAAAACTCTGTAAAATGATATGCAGTTTAAAACAGACACACTAATTATAACAGTGCGCAGTTCTTTCTCTTATCCAGTGGCTTCATTCATAGCAGCCAGGAAAATCATACCAGCAACAGTCATTTTTAAAAACTGTAGTTACCAGCAGGACTCTGAAATCAATTCTCCATTAAAGTGCGTTTATGGATTTGAAACAACCAAAGAAACGAACTTTAAGCAAAGCAAGCAAGCTACCATTTAAACTTTTTAATATTAGTAAATAGAACCTTTTACCAATCAATCAAAATAACTTTAGACCAATGGCTTTCACCTGGGAATAATTTTGCCCCTAAGGAACATTTTTAATTATCAGGACTTGGGTGTGGAGAGAGCAAGGGTTGCTACTGTTCGAGTAGAGAATTGAATATTCATATGTAGAACTCAGGGCAGAAGTCAGGACTAGAGATGTAAATTTGGGATTCACCAGTATATGTTAATAATTAAATTTAGGGACATTTAAAAAGATTACCTCAGAAGTGACTGGCTATAAAAGGAAAAGTTACATAAGCTCTGCTGCTGCTGCTGCTGCTAAGTCGCTTCAGTTGTGTCCGACTGTGCAAACCCATAGAAGGCAGCCCATCAGGCTCCACCATCCCTGGGATTCTCCAGGCAAGAACACTGGAGTGGGTTGCCATTTCCAATGCATGAAAGTGAAAAGTGAAAGTGAAGCCGCTCAGTCGTGTCTGACTCTTCGCGACCCCATGGAACGCAACCCACCAGGCTCCTCTATCCATGGGATTTCCCAGGCAAGAGTACTGGAGTGGGGTGCCATTGCCTTCTCCAACATAAGCTCTGCTATAGGCTGTATTCTCCGAAAATGGTCATGACAATATTTTCTATCCCACTTACTCATATACAATGTGACTCTCTGAAAGTGGAGTCTATGTCCCCTCCCCTTGAATCTGGTTGGGCTAGTGAGTTACAACCAAACAAATGTAGTGGAAGTGACACCACATGACTTTCAAGACTAGTTCAGAAAAGGAGACCCAGATTTCCTCCTTGTTACTTGGAAAACTTGGACTTGGAGCCATGGGCAATGATGCAAGAAATTTAACGACCCTGTGACTGCCTTGCTGTGGAGGAAGCCAGGTCACATAGAGGTGCCATGTTTAGGCTCTCCAAATGTCAATCTCAGTTTTCATTGATGGCAATCTGAGCACTGCAAACAAGAGGCAAAGGTGAAGCTGGGGGCAGTGTGATGGCCTTTGGATCCCTGTCCATCTCTCAGGACCCTGCTTAGTGACCAGCCTCAGCATCTGGAAGGAAACCAAGGGAAACAATTTTCCCTCTAATTACTCAGTCAGTAATTAGGGGAAAAAAAAATGTTTTAAAATAATGACCATAATCCTAGTATCATTTCTCTGCTTAGTGATGGTGGGAACTCGGTGATAGGATAGAGGTTGTGTCTGGCACTGACCTATCTTACAGTTTGCTCGCAATGTTCTCCACTCAAAAAAAAGAAATCATCATGACATATCTATGAAGAAAATAGATTCATTATCAGCGCTCTGTTTTTTTGTCATCTACCTGTCTCCTTCATCACCCAACTTTAAATTATAAAGGCTCCAGGTGCAAAGACATTTTAATCTGTTTACATACATTATTATATCACCCAGAGCTATGACTATTACAGATGCTCAACTATTACGTTTTTGGACGCTCAGGAAATCTTTAAATCTTTACCATTGCTTCAGATTATTTGATGTTTATAATGATTGTAAGCACATTCTTTACCAGTGCTACAAGATGAGATGAGAAATAAATTTCATGAACCAGGAAAGTGCTTATTTATCTCATTTCTATTCTGCCATGTATTACACTAAATTATGAAACTCTACCCAAAAAATTCTAAGGTGAACCATAATTAACATTGTTGGCTGCTAAGCCCGTGGGAGGCAGCATCACAGCATTTCATGTTACTGTAAATGTTACTCTGTTCACTTAGTTCCTTGTTGGAATAATCAGTTATGAATTATTCCTCTGAAATAGAAAATAAACAATTTAATAGTGCCTTTAAAGTTATTTATATCATTTATGAGTACTGGCTATCTGATAGTATGATGGCATTTATAAATAAGCATTTAGAAAAAACTAACAGTACTCAAAGGAAGAAATTATTTCAGAAGTAATTATGAATCTTAAGTTTCTGTTTCAACTTCCCCATATAAAATAAATTTGATGGTGACCATTGTAGGTCTTACAACATTTTCACTTCCAGATCCATGAATAGAGATGGTGGCAGTTTCAGAAAAATTGTACTGGATGAAAAAAATGCAATAAATTTTCAAAGAAGAAGCCAACCTTCAAGCAAAATGTAAGACTCATATAAATATAGAAAAACAAATTCTAGGCTGATACCAAGCATGTTTCTTCAGCATATAAAGAGTTCTGAGAGTTATAGGAAAGTCTGATTTTTCATTTTTAAAGTAGGTAGCACACTTAAAGGGTGAAATTGTAGAAGTCCCACTAGCTTGTCCAATCCCCACACTTTCACTTCTCCAAAAAAATTCCTATCACTAGTAGTTTAGGCAACTTGCAATATAAATAGTAGGAAAGGTCATAAGAAAATAAAAATATAATTCTACCGTCCCTCAATTGCCCTCCTCCTATTCTAAAAGTAACTTCTTCCAAGGTGATGTTGGGAAATAAATGAGACCTGAACAATAACGTTAATTTGTGCTTTGTAATTACCTAAAGGAAATGTGTTCTCTGGATGTACACACACATTGATGGGTACACACATTGCTTTGACTAGATAACAACACAAGTTAAAACTTTTCAGACCACAATTTAATAATACATATACATTTCATTTCTTCTTTAATTGAAGTAAAGTTGACTTATTGCATTAATTTAAGGTGTGCTGTTGCTGCTGCTAAGTCACTTCAGTCGTGTCCAACTCTATGTGACCCCATAGATGGCAGCCCACCAGACTCCCCCGTCCCTGGGATTCTCTAGGCAAGAACACTGGAGTGGGTTGCCATTTCCTTCTCCAATGCATGAAAGTGAAAAGTAAAAGTGAAGTCTCTCAGTCGTGTCTGACTCTTAGCGACCCCATGGACTGCAGCCTACCAGGCTCCTCTGCCCATGGGATTTTCTAGGCAAGAGTACTGGAGTGGGGTGCCATTGCCTTCTCCAAATTTAAGGTGTAGAGTATAGCAATTCAATAGTTTTATAATGGTAAAGAATCTACCTGCAATGCAGGAGACCTGGGTTTGACCCCTGGGTTGGGAAGAGCCTCTGGAAGAGGGCATGGCAACCCACTCTAGTATTCTTGCCTGGTGAATTCCCATGAACAAAGGAGCCTGGCTGGCTACAGTCCAAAGGGTCACAAAGAGTTGGACATGACTGAGCGACTAAGTACACACACACATACTAAGTTATTATAAAAGACTGACTATACTCCTTGCATGCTGTGTCCAACCCTTTATGACCCTATGGATTATAGCCTGTCAGGCTCCTCTGTCCATGGGATTCTCTAGGCAAGAATACTGAAGTGGGTTGCCATGACCCCTTCCGGGAGATCTTCCCAATCCAGGGATTGAAACTGCATCTCTTAAGTCTACTCATTCTTTACCACTAGCACCACCTGGGAAAACCTAGGATTGAACCTGGGTCTCCTACATCACAGGCAGTTTCTTTATCATCTGAGCCACCAGGGAAGCCCCATAATCCTTGGGCTATACCTTATATACCTGTGACTTATTTATTTTTTTAGTTTATACAAAAACATTTAATTTTACATACATCTTCTTAATAGAAGTACAATTTGATTTTATTGTCCTTTGTCTTAATTCTTAAAGAAATGGGAGAATTCATCAAGAATTCAAGAATGTGGAAAATTCTTCAAGAGATGACAGACCACCTTACCTCCTCCTGAGAAATCTGTATGCAAGTCAAGAAGCAGCAGTTAGAACCGGACATGGAACAACAGACTGGTTCCAAATTGGGAAAGGAGTACATTAAGGCTGTATATTGTCACCCTACTTATTTAACTTATATCCAAAGTACATCATGAGAAATGCTGGACTGAATGAAACACAAGCTGGAATCAAGATTGCCAAGATAAATATCAATAACCTCAGATATGCAGATGATACCACCCTTATGGCAGAAAGTGAAGAGGAAATGAAGAGCTTCTTGGTGAAAGAAAGTGAAAACTCTGGCTTAAAACTCAATATTCAGAAAACTAAGATCATGGCATCCAGTCCCATCACTTCATGGCAAATATATGGGGAAATAATGGAAACAGTGAAAGACTTTATTTTCTTGGGCTCCAAAATGACTGCAGATGGTGATTGCAGCCATGAAATTAAAAGACGTTTGCTCCTTGGAAGAAAAATTATGACCAACCTAGACAGCATATTAAAAAGCAGAGACATTACTTTGCTGACAAAGGTTCATCTAGTCAAAGCTATGGTTTTTCCAGTAGTCTTATATGGATGTGAGAGTTGGACTATAAAGAAAGCTAAGCGCCAAAGAATTGATGCTTTTGAACTGCTGTGTTGGAGAAGACTCTTGAGAGTCCCTTGGACTTCAAGGAGATCCAACCTGTCCATCCTAAAGGAAATCAGTCCTGAATATTCATTGGAAGGATGAATGATGAAGCTTGATGCTGAAGCTGAAACCCCAATACTCTGGCCACCTGATGAGAAGAAGTGACTCACTGGAAAAGACCCTGTTGCTGGAAAAGATTGAGGGCAGGAGGAGAAGGGGACGACAGAGGATGAGATGGTTGGATGGCATCACTGACTCAATGGACATGAATTTGAGCAAGTTCTGGGAGTTGGTGATGGACAGGGAAGCCTGGCATGCTGCAATTCATGGGGTCACAAAGAGTTGGACATGACTGAGTGACTGAACTGAACTGAGAACATCAAAATATCAGTTCTTTGGTTCTCCAAGACAATTTTGAATTCACAAAAGAAATTTAGAGGGTTTGGAGGAAAGTAGTTTTTAACTGGAATTAGCAAAATAATTCTTTTCATTTGTTCATAATTTAATTCATATCAATAAAAATTTAATTTATTGATAATCAGTTCAATTTGGTATATTTATTATATACATATATTTATATTATATATATTTTTTTTATTTCATTGGATAGTGGAAAATCCCTTCACATTAGTTAAAACAGATGTTATCACCATTTTGTAGGTAAAGAAGTTGAGACAGAAGTAAAGGATCTTGCCTGAGAACATGTAACAAGCTTTGGATGCTAAATAACAATAGGACCCAGTATCCTGGCAATCAGTCAGCATCCATGCATTGACTGATGGAAGTTGTCATTCTGCTAGGGCGAAAGTTAATGGTTCATTTTAATCAGTTTAGTGATCTATAAGTCACAGTTTAATCATTTTAATAATTTAAAAATATAAAAAATAGAATCTACAGGTTCCTGAGAGCTTGAAAAGAAACTGAGCTGAAGGAAACATGGTCTGAAAAGATACAGAGCCCCAGCGTTCACTGCAGCACTGTTTACAAAAGCCAAGACATGGAAGCAGCCTAAATGTCCACTGATAGATGAATGGATAAAGAAGATATGGTACGTACATATAGTGGTATCTGCTACTGCTAAGTCGCTTCAGTCATGTCTGACTCTGTGCGACCCCATAGACGGCAGCCCATCAGGCTCCACCGTCCCTGGGATTCTCCAGGCAAGAACACTGGAGTGGGTTGCCATTTCCTTCTCCAATGCATGAAAGTGAAAAGTGAAAGTGAAGTCGCTCAGTCGTGTTCGACTCTTAGCGACCCCATGGACTACAGCCTACCAGGTTCCTCCATCCATGGGATTTTCCAAGCAACAGTACTGGAGTGGGGTGCCATCGCCTTCTCCATAAAGTGGTATATTACTCAGCCATAAAAAGAGAACAAAATAATGCCATTTACAGCAACATGGATGGACCTAGAGATTGTCATACTGAGTGAAGTAAGTCAGACAGAGAAAAACAAATATTGTGTGATGTCTCTTATTTTGGAATCTTAAAAATAATGATAGAAATGAACTTATTTATGAAACAGAAATGGACTCGTTTCACTTAGAGAATGAACTTTTGATTACCATAGAGGCAGAGGGGGCAAGGATAGTTATAGATTTGGGGATAGACATGTATATGTTGCTATTTAAAATGTATAGCCAACAAAGACCCACTGTATAGCACAAAGACTCTGCTCAAAATTCTGTAATAATCTAGAAGGGAAAAGAATTTGAAAAAATGCACATATGTTTATGTATACCTGACTCACTTTGTCGGACACCAGAGACCTACACAATATTGTTCATCAGCTATATGCCAATATAAAATAAAAAGTTAAAAAGAGAGAAAGAGAGAAAACAGGTTTCCATATGAGACAATGCTGCAGAATAAGTCCCAAGTGACCAGAAAGAGAAAATGCACCCCACCTTTACTTTTACAAGATTCTCAAGTTCCATTTTACAGAAACTTATGCTAAATAAAAATTGTATTTAGCACCTAGATCGGCCACAGTGTAAGCATTTTTCACTTCAAAGGAAGGAGCTCTTAGAACATGGAGGGGTACTGGCAGACAGCATCTCTTATGACTTTAGCAAGGCTTTTGATGTGGCCCTGCATGATAGAGTCATCAACGAACTGGAAACAGTCTGGGTCACCCAAGTGATCCACAGCTGCACAGCTAACAAGTGGTTATCACTGGCTCAGTGTCAACCGGGTAGGAAATGAATAGAAAATCCCAAATGTAAATTTGTTTAACATTTGCCATCAGTGACCTAGAGAAATGGAGAGCTTATTTAAGTTTGCAGCTGGATAAGATAAATGTCTTTTCTGGCAGTAAAAATCTCAAAAATGAAGAGAAGATATAAAATAGAATCAGAATTCCACCTATCTTTAATTGGGAAGAAAAGTAGTGGGAAAAATCAAGATCAATAAAACTAAGAGCAATAGAGTATCTTCGAAAAAAGTGATTATTAGAATATGTTAATAGAATGAAAAAATATGGCAATTGTTTGACCTTTTGATGTCTGCTTCCATAACCCAAGTTCACAGCGGGTGCACACATCCACAAAACACACACAGTATACCAAAAAGAAATAGTATTCAGATGGAAAAAACTTTGGTGGATATCTAGTGTTCTGTATAGAAACTTTTCTTTAGACAGACTTAGAAATTTCTAGAGCAAGAATAAAGTAGACTTGTTCTTGTTCTTGTTGTGTGTATTTAATACAGGCTATATGTTTGCAGCCATGAAATTAAAAGATGCTTACTCTTTGGAAGGAAAGTTATGACCAACCTAGACAGCATATTCAAAAGCAGAGACATTACTTTGCCAACAAAGGTCCGTGTAGTCAAGGCTATCGTTTTTCCTGTGGTCATGTATGGATGTGAGAGTTGGACTGTGAAGAAAGCTGAGTGCCAAAGAATTGATGCTTTTGAACCGTGGTGTTGGAGAAGACTCTTGAGAGTCCCTTGGACTGCAAGGAGATCCAACCAGTCCATTCTAAAGGAGATCAGTCCTGGGTGTTCTTTGAAAGGACTGATGCTAAAGCTGAAACTCCAGTACTTTGGCCACCTCATGCAAAGAGTTGACTCATTGGAAAAGACTCTGATGCTGGGAGGGATTGGGGGCAGGAGGAGAAGGAGACGACAGAGGATGAGATGGCTGGATGGCATCACCAACTCAATGGACGTGAGTCTGAGTGAACTCCAGGAGTTGGTGATGGACAGGGAGGCCTGGTGTGCTGCAATTCATGGGGTCACAAAGAGTCAGACATGACTGAGCGACTGAACTCAACTGAACTTAACTGATATGTTTTATGAGGACTTCCCTGGTGGCTCGTTGGTAAGAAATCCGCCTGCCAACGCAGGTGACACAGGTTTGATCCCTGGTTCAAGAAGATCCCCTGGAGAAGGAAATGGCAACCCGCTCCAGTATTCTTGCCTGGAAAATTCCATGGACAGAGGAGCCTGGTAGGCTATAGTCCATGGGGTCACAAAAGAGTCAGACACAACTTAATGGCTGAACAACAGCAAAAACATATGCTTTATAAAGTTGCATGGTCCCTGGAGTAAAACAAAAGTATGAGAAGTGGGGGAGGACATTGTTATTTTTTCTTTTATTAATAAAAAGACATATTTAAAATACTAAGTGATCAGGCCAATATCATGCAGGGAATAAGGTACATAACAGTTTAAAAATAAAATTTAAAAAATTGGTTAATGATATGGTTATGCTTCTCACCTGGACAATTCTGCCTTCTCTAGTTAGACTTCTTCTAATACGGATCTTTGAAAACAATGCAAAATGTTTGAAAATGACAAGCCTCAAGCCATGGAATAGAAAAAGTGATAGAGAAAACTAAATCACATCATGTTGAAAACTTTTCTCTCGAAATTTGCAGATGTGAAAAAATGAAAAGCATTTCATTGTCTATTGGCCTAAGTTCTTTTTCCTAAGAATTTCCACAAAGATTTTAGATGAAACACTCCTATAAATGTAGTATCAATTGTGTGTAATATCAATTGAAACTGTGGTAATATCCTGCAGTTCATATGGAAATGGCAAACAATAACTTCTTTTAGTTTAAAAAATCAATTTTTGCTCATAGGTCGGATTTTGCTATTTGAAAAGGGGGAGCAAAAGGACATGTATATATTCTTTATCTCTATCACCCTCTGTCATGAACTAGGAGAAATGTAACATTTCTCTAAAACAGTATTCTCTTTGCTCCCTCATCCAACACCAAGACAGACACTGTAAAATGTGCAGGAGTTTAAGAAAACAATGCAGAATTGATGAAGTCATTATATGTAATCACTTGGAAGGAAGAGTTTATATCTGTGCATGGTTTCCATGGACTAGCCTACTTAAAAATTACCCACTTAGTTTGAAGGTACCATATGTAATCTGAGATGAAACATCCCTTTTCCTTTGACCTTTCAAATACGCTCATTTTAAAACAGATCTTATATAATGTTCCATGCATGTGTGTGTGCGTGTCTACCTGTGCATTTGTGTGGAGATATATATGATCTTCTTTGATTTACCATAGGGTTGTGTCCTCATAAACATCATAAACTGAAAATATTTTAAGTGGAAAATGCATTTAAAACACTTAACTTACCAAACATCACCACTGAGCCTACCTTAAATGTGCTCAGAATGCTTACTTTAGCTTATAATTGAGTAAAATAATCAAACAAAAAACATTTTATAATCAAGTGTTGAGTATTTCATGTAATTTATTGAATGAAAGTGTTAGTTGCTCAGTCATGTCTGACTCTTTGCAACTCCATTGACTGTAGCTCACCAGACTCCTCTGTCTGTGGGATTTTCCAGGCAAGAATACTGGAGGAGAGAGTCAGTCCCTCCTCCAGGGAATCTTCCCATCCCAGGGATCGAACCCAGGTCTCCTACATTGCAGGCAGATTCTTTACCATCTGAGCCACCAGGGAAGCCCAAGTTATTGAATACTCTACTGAAGATGAAAAAACAGAATAGTTGTATGCAGACAGAATGGATGTAAATGTATTGATTGTTTACCCTCTTGATCATATGGCTGACTGAGAGCTTCAACTGCCCTGCCCAGTACCACGAAAGCATCATATGCATATCACTAGACCAGAAAAAGATCAAAATTCAAAGTTCAATTTCTACTGGATGTGTATTGCTTTCACACCATGGTAAAGTTAAAAAAAAAATTGTAAGTTGAACTATTGTAAGTCTGGGATAGTCTGTATTTACCTAACATATGTATGAAAAACAAGGATACTCCTTTATTACAATTTTGTTTTCTTTCATAAAATTAGCCAATCTCTGACTTTAGACCTTTGGTTGGGAATTCAGAATTTTAAAAGTTTTGTTTACATTAAAAATTTAACTTGGATTTTAGTAGTTTATCTATGTAGTTCCATAGAAGAAATTAATTGCTTTTAGGACAACTGCAATTAATGAAAGTTTATTAATTTTAACTGACTATTTCATGACAAACTTTAAAGGAAGGCAGCAATGAAAATTTGCAAATACTGGGATTATTCTGAAACTTTTTTAATTGAAGAATTTGCAAATGATAAATGTGAAAAATTTTTAAGGGAGCATGAAATGCCATATCATATCACATCACAATAATTTTCTAAGTCTCTCATCAAAGTATCAGAGAAGGCAATGGCACCCGACTCCAGTACTCTTGCCTGGAAAATCCCATCAATGGAGAAGCCTGGTAGGCTGCAGTCCATGGGGTCGCTAGAGTCAGACACGACTGAGTGACTTCACTTTCACTTTTCACTTTCATGCATTGGAGAAGGAAACAGCAACCCACTCCAGTGTTCTTGCCTGGAGAATCCCAGGGACGGGGGAGCCTGGTGGGCTGCCATCTATGGGGTCGCACAGAGTCGGACACGACTGAAACGACTTAGCAGCAGCAGCAGCATCAAAATACAGAAACATAGAAATTGTCACGGGTGCTAAAACTATGGACCATTCATTTTCTTCCCAAAAGCAATCATCCCTAAAATCAACTTTGAATATTAAATACCTTTCATCTCTCACTGTAATTCAGTTGATAACTCTGCCACCCTTGATTTTCCTAAGTGCTTCTTTAATCCATTTCTAGCTCTACAAATAGCAACAACTTGTGGTTAAAAGTTATGCCAGACTAGAACAAATAAAATTACACTTTTTAAACTTATGTCACTCAAGTTTCAAAGCAAGCTCTATTCACACTTTGGATTAGTTCATTCAGTTCGGTCAGTTCAGTTCAGTCACTCAGTTGTGTCTGACCCTTTGTGATCCCATGAACCGCAGCACACCAGGCCTCCCTGTCCATCACTAACTCCCAGAGTCCACCCAAACCCATGTCCATCAAGTCGGTGATGCCATCCAACTGTCTCATCCTCTGTTGTCCCCTTCTCCTCCTGCCCTCAATCTTTCCCAGCATCAGGGTCTTTTCAAATGAGTCAGCTCTTCGCATCAGGTGGCCAAAGTATTTGAGTTTCAGTTTCAACATCAGTCCTTCCAATGAACACCCAGGAGTGATTTTCTTTAGGATGGACTGGGTGGATCTCCTTGTAGTCCAAGGGACTCTCAAGAGTCTTCTCCAACATCACAGTTCAAAAGCATCAATTCTTCGGCACTTAGCTTTCTTTATAGTCCAACTCTCACACCCATACATGACCACTGGAAAAACTATAGCTTTGACTAGATGAACCTTTGTTGACAAAGTAACGTCTCTGCTTTTTAATATGCTATCTAGATTGGTCATGACTTTCCTTCCAAGGAGCTAACATCTTTTAATTTCATGGCTGCAATCACCATCTGCAGTGATTTTGGAGCCCAAAAAAATAAAGTCAGCCACTGTTTCCACTGTTTCCCCATCTATTTCCCATGAAGTGATGGGACCAGATGCCATAATCTTAGTTTTCTGAATGTTGAGCTTTAAGCCAAATTCTTCACTCTCCTCTTTCACTTTCATCAAGAGGCTCTTTAGTTTTTCTTCACTTTCTGCCATAAGGGTGGTGTCATCTGCATATCTGAGATTATTGATATTTCTCCCGGCAATCTTGATTCCAGTTTGTGCTTCATAAGGTTGCCATAAAAACGTAACAAAAAGTGGGTGGTTTAAACAACAGATTCATGGTCTCACAGTTTTGGAAGCTGGAAGTCTGAAGTCAAGGTGTCAGCAGGTTGGTTCCATAAGGCCTGTGAGGGAAGGATCTGTCTCAAGCCTCTCTCCCTGGCTTGTTAATGGTTATCTTTTCTCTATCTCTTCCCATGGCCTTCTCCATGTCTTTGTGTCTATCTCCAAATTTTTATAATGTCTCCCTTTTTATAATGCTACCACTCGTACTGGATTAGGGGCTATCCTAATGACTTCATATTAACACATTACCTCTCGAAAGACACTTCTTCAAATAAGATCACACTGAGGTACTGGGATTCAGGACATCAGCATATGGATTTGGTAGGGTGCACACAACTCAACATATGACACTATTATAAAACTTTATGTAGAAAATTCTTTACATAAAAAATATGCATGCATGCTAAGTCACCTCAGTCATGTCCGACTCTTTACAACCTTACAGACTGTAGCCTACCAGGCTCCTCTGTCCCTGAGATTCTCCAGGCAAGAATACTGGAATGGGTTGCCATGCCCTCCTCCAGGGAATCTTCTCAACCCAGGGACTGATGCGAAAAATACATCATCTGAGCAAAGAAACAACATTGGAACACATCTCTGTGAGTACAACCTACCTGGGTAAGCTGAAAGCACTGGATCTGTGTGTACAAGCCCAGCAACCAAACACAGATTCACTCAAGTTTGTAGTGGAGGTTAAAAAAAAACTGTACCAATTGAGAACTTTTTTGCTCTAGTGACACATGACATAAAACCCAGCCTAAATGTGGCTTAAACAAAAAGGACACATATTGGTTCCTGTAACTGAGAAGTCTAGGGACAGGACTGGTTTGGAATATGTCTGGATTCAAAGCTCAGGCAATGTCATCAGGATGAAATTTTCCTACATTACTCAGCTCTGCCTTTATCTTGTTGACTTTATCCTTTCAGATTTAAGTCCTGCAAGAAGAAATTTCCACAATCATCTGCAAAATTCTTTTGGTATCTTACTGTCTCAGACTGGGTCATGTGCTCATGCTAAGCACTGTGGCCTGGGAAAGGCAAAACTCTGAGTTAAGTCTGAACTTGCAAACCACACACCTAGAATGGAGTAAGTTCTAAGTGGATAAACTCAAAATGGGGCGAACATTGATCCCTAAATGAACATCAAAAATATGTTACTAGAGGTGGGGTAATTGGATAGGAGATGCCAAAAATCAACAAATATTCACTACAGAGGCCCAAGTTACAAACCCAGAAGTCAGTGGGTCAACATGGAAATAGTATTTCCTTACCTATTCAAGATCTCCCTTGGGTCAACAAATGAGTTTTAAGGACCCATCTCAGAGTTCTCATACAGTGCCTAGAGTATCTGTAAAACAAATATCAGCTAAACCTCTGATTTTGTGTGCAAAAACCTATGTCAACCAAACTTTTGCAAAAGATATAAAGTCACTGAAAACAATGGCTTTGATTTCTTGAGTATAAATAACCAGTGTGACTTAGGAATGCAGAGGACTATAGACAACAGCCAAAAGAGAATAAGCTTAAGTAAAACTAAGAAAGACTTTTTTTTCAATTGGCCTTTTTTCCCCCCTTTTTGTCTCTAGTAGAGTATCCAACCACTGAAGAGAAATCAATATTTTATCCTCTAATAGACTAAAAAAAAGGAAACTTTGAACATTTTTATTTAAAGGCTGGAGTCACTTTATCTTCTCAGTTCATTAAGACGGTGTCACAGATTCATGGAATGATATTTCTGGGTCCACACTCTCTCAGACCAATTAAATGAGCATGACAAATTATTGGTTGTAGATCTTTCATTTCAACTCATTAACTCATTGTTCATATATGTATTGAATCATATTTAAGACTGAGGATCTAGAACATAATCAAGAGAATATGTGTGTAAAATAGCTTGTTGGTTAGAGATGAACAGCTTTTGTTCTAGCAGATTTTGTGACATTGTTCCTTATTTTTATATAGGTTTCCACTTGAAGATCAAACAAATAGATCCTTTAGATTGTCACCACCTTTGGGTTTCTCTATGTTGCTTTTTTTTTTTTTTTTTTGGCCTGGATATGGAAGCAAGCTGTCTTAGAAACATGACCAACTTTATAATTTTTAAGCAAGAAGTTTGGTCTGCACTACAGATGAATATATATCATTGAAAGTTATCTATTTTTGTCTTCTCTCTTTTCTGCACTGAGGAAGGGTTTCCCCTTGCACAACTCTCTCCTTTCCCTTCCTCTTTTTATCCATCAAAAAAGTGTCCAAAAACAAGAGAAAGGATTAGACCCAGCAAAAGAATACTTTAGATCCTACTTAATATGAAATGAGTTCCAATTACCAAGTTCCCCACAATGCACACCAAAGGACCAGCTGAAAATGGTTAGGAAATGTCAGCAATTTTAAATGTGTTACTAATTATTTCTGTACCTCATCAACAACTCAGCACTTTTATTCTTGGTAACCATGACTCACCCTCTTCATCCATTCATCATTTCAGTTAGCTTTTTCTATTATGGCTATTTTCATGAGAAAAGTGACCCCAAAGAGGTGTTGGTCCTGGATGTTATTCAGAGACACACCTTCCACCCACTTCTCTCTATCACCATACCCTGCGAGTTCTCACTCTGATCTTTGAGTTCAGTGAGAGGATTGGAGTGTGATAACAGTTTGCTGAAAATCTAAGTCCGACTCTGAGAAGGCTCTTTAATGGTGTGTCTCTTAAGAACTGTATTTTGAGTACTCTACTTTAAAATCTTTTCAACACTACACAAACGTGAGAAATAGGTGTGTATTACCTATCATCTTTTAGCCATGAGGTTAGGGATTCCCATTGTATTCCTAAAACCCAAACCTGAAATTGCTTAGACTAAAGGCTGCATTCATAAGTACCTGTTCAATAAACAAATAAATAAAGGAATGGATGTTGCCAGGCATAATAATCAAATATAATAAGGAAATACTTTACTATCTATAACCTTGAATCCCCTAATCCCCTCTAGACTGGATGAAATATGTTATTGGAAGACCATCAATCAATTGAGCACTTCGATGAATGTCTACACATGAGTTTGAGAGTATAAGCCAGAAGACATGCAATTGTTTTCCAAACTATTGGGGGACCCTGAAGTGGAGAGGTGATCTGGATGGAGGTGGCAGTAAAGAGTGAGAGAGGAGACCCTGGATGGCAACAGAGCTCTGAGGGACTTGGGGGAGCAAGGTTCACCACTATGAAGCTTTACAATGGTTTGTGCTAGAATATGTCATGGACTAAGTCCCTCTTTTGCCTTCTACAAAATATTCAGTGAATTTTACATTTTTCACTACTGTGAGGATGATCTTTTGGGGAACTTGAGAAGTCTGCAGCTTTCTTGCCTTGCTAGACTCCCCCCTGAGTGAAGATAGCTGACAAGAAAACAGGATAAGGAAAGTATAAATCTTTGGGTGGAAATTTTTCAGAAATAGTAAATAAATAAATAAATAAATAAACTGATGACTACATAAGTCATCCATGAGACTGGGGGCACAATTCAACTCTAGAACAGATCAGATGGTTCAGGGAAACCAAGCTGCCATCCAGGTTGAATACTGCCCCCTCAGAGTGGAAGGATGGAAGCCTCAGAGAAGTAGAACTAGATGCTCTTTGAATATACTCTCCACTGTGCCATTTGCAGTTCCCCACCAACTATCACCTGATTACTATCAAACAGCTTGGACTATGCCACCTTTTTTATGACTAAGCTCCTAAAAAATTATCAGTATTTGTGATTAATACTGTCAGTCCAGTTCAGTTCAGTTGCTCAGTCATGTCCGACTCTTTGCAGCCCTATGGACTGCAGCACACCAGGCTTCCCTGTCCGTCACCAACTCCCAGAGCTTACTCAAACTCATGTCCATCAAATCGATGATGCCATCCAACCATCTCTTCCTCTGTCATCCCTGTCTCCTGCCTTCAATCTTTCTTAGCATCAGGGTTTTTTCCAATGAGTCAGTTCTTTGCATCAGGTGGCCAAAATATTGACGTTTCAGCTTCAACATTAGTCCTTCCAGTGAACATTCAGGATTGATCTCCTTTAAGATGGATTGGTTGGATCTCCTTGAAGTCTAAGGGACGCTCAAGAGTCTTCTCCAACACCACAGTTCAAAAGCATTAATTCTTCGACACTCAACTTTCTTTATAGTCCAACTCTCATATCCATACATGACTACTGGAAAAACCATAGCCTTGACTAGATGGACCTTTGTTGACAAAGTAATGTCTCTGCTTTTTAATATGCTGTCTAGGTTGGTCATGGGAGAAGGCAATGGCAACCCACTCCAGTGTTCTTGCCTGGAGAATCCCATGAACAGAGGAGCCTGGAAGGCTGCCGTCCATGGGGTCGCACAGAGTCGGACACGACTGAAGCGACGTAGCAGCAGGTTGGGCATAACTTTTCTTTCAAGGAGTAAGTGTCTTTTAATTTCATGGCTGCAGTCACCATCTGCAGTGATTATTATAGTAGCTAACATTTATTAAGGTCCTGCAATGCATTAGTTATGGTATTAAAACTTAACAAGTGTTATCTCATTTATGGGTATTTATCTATAATATCCCTCATGATGTAGGAAATATTATGCCTAGAACAGTGTAATTGACATATAAATACTCTTTCAGTGGGTGAATTCATATTAATAGCCAATTACTAGCTAGCTCTTCAACCCTTAGTATGTGCCAGACAGTGTTCTAAGCTCTTTCTATAAACTAACTCAGTGAATCCTTAATACAATCCCATGGGGTAGATAATGGTCTTATTCCTATCTTTATAGCTCAGAGAAGTTAAAAGTTTGCTTATAGCCCTATAGTCTGGCTCCAAATTCCACACTCAACCACACAGTCCTCTGAATGAATCAGCTAAGGAAAATATGGAGAAGTTAAAAAAACTTGCTGAAGTTCATCTGTCCAGTGAGAACAGACATAGGACTCATACTCAGGCCTGGCTGTCCTCAAAATCTACACTCTTAGGGGCTACACACAAAAGAGACCAAAGTAATTAACTCATAACTAATGGGGTTCACAAAGATTCCAAATCTTCTTCAAGTCCCTCAGAAATCTTGGAGCATCTGGGTAAAACTTGGTAGCCTAGAAGAGATGCCAAGATGAGATATAATTTGATATGTGGTTTAAAGGATTTTTTTTTTCTGTTGTTAAAAACACTGTAAGGTAGGACACTGTAAAAAACAGGAAGCTCAATCAGGTTTCTGAGGTATTAACCCAATCAAGGGATGATACTCTCTTGCATCAGGATATTAGCTATAGTAGTGATGAAAAGAAAGTAGATTTTGGATGTATTTTAGAAGTATAGCCAACATAATTTAATGAAGTGTTAGATGTGGAATATGAGAGTTAGAGAAGAGTTAAAAATTGCACCAAGATTGGGGCCTGAGCAACTGATAAACGGAGTTGTCATCAACCGAGGCAACTTTGTTTTATTGTTTGTTTGACAGTACTGGGCTTCCCTGGTAGCTCAGCTGGTAAAGAATCCACCTGTGATGCAGGAGACCCTCGTTTGACTCTTGGGTCAGGAAGATCCCTTGGAGAAGGGATAGGCTGCCCACTCCAGTATTCTTGGGCTTCCCTGGTGGCTCAGATGGTAAAGAATCCACCTGCAATGCAAGAGACCTGGGTTTGATCTCTGGGCTGGGAGGATCCCCTGGAGGAGGGCATGGCAACCCACTCCAGTATTCTTGCCTGGAGAATCCCATGGATGGAGGAGCCTGGCAGGCTATAGCCCACAGGGTTACAAAGAGTCAGACACGACTGAGTGACTAAACACGGCACAGCATACATGAGGGGTTTCAGAATATTTTGAACACACTGATTTTGAAATATCTGTTAGATATCTAAAGCGGAAATGCTGGGTAGCCAATTGAAGAGAGATCAAGTTGAAGATATAATATGGGGGTCATTAACATACAGCTGGTATTTGGAAGTCTTAAAATAGTTCATCAAGGGAGTGACTGTAAAGAGAGAAAAGAACTAAAGATGGAGTTCTAGGGTACTCTCTCCAAATCTAAATTGTAAGAAAGAAGAGGAGGAGTCACTGAAGAAGATAGAGAAGGAGGGAGAAGCAAAGCAGAGGGGAAACCAGGAGAATGTGAAATCCTGGAAGCCAAAGGCCGATATATATTAAAGAGATGGGAATATCCAACATATAAATATTACTAATAGGTCAAGGAAGATGAAGACTGATAACAGATTTTTTGATTTAGCAAACTGAAGGTCATTGCTTACCTTGGTGGAGTGGCATGGAAGACTAGTTAATTAAAGTGGGTTAAGAGGGACATCCCTGGCATCCAGTGGTTAGGACTTGGCCTTCTAATGCAGGGGCTGTGAGTTGATCCCTGGTCAAGGAGTTAAGATCCCACATGACTTGGGGCCAAAAAAAAAAAAAAAAAAAAACCAGAAAAAATATTGTAACAAATTCAATAAAGACTTTTAAAAATAGTCCACATAAAAAAATCTTTAAAAAAAATAAGTAAAGTCAGCAAAGAGAGAATGAGAGAAATGGAATTGAAGACAAGGAGTATACACAACTCCTTCAATGAGCTTTTTTGCAAAGGGTGTGAAAAAAAACATGGTAAATGGGAGGGGAACTGGATCAATAAAAGTTTGTTGTTGTTGTTTTAGATGGGAGAAATAACAGTATTGTTGTATGATGAAGGGAATAATGCAGTGGCATGCATATTTGACGCTGAAAGCAGCAGAGAGGAGACATTGCTGGAGCACTGAGTAAGTGAGATGGGATAGCACCTCCTGCACATGTGGAGGGATGGGCTTTCAACAAGAGCACAGATATTTCATTCAGGTGGAAAGGCAATATATGGGAATATAATGCTGATGAGCAGACATGATGTTGAAGATCTCTGGAAATTCTCTTCTGATTGTTCTAAATGTCTCATTAAAAAGAGAAGGTCATCTGCTAGGATTGAACATTGGGGAAGAAGTGTTAGAATTTTGAAAAGAAAGGTGTGAAAGAGTCACTTAGGCATGTGGGTGAACAGACCACCTGGGAAAGAACGTTTGTTTAGTAACATTAAATGTAAAGTGATACTATTCAATATGGTTGTGTGTCTTATGTTTTGCAACAGCCATGTTCAGTGAAACAAGTACAAGTGGAGAGAAGCAGAAACTTGGATTTAGCTACAGTTTCATCAAGCCAGCTACCATGAAGCCCAAGAAGGGCAAAATTGTCAAGGAATATACGAGTGAGTCATAACAATTGCCTGTGGAATTCAAGTGATTAAAGAGGAGAATGGTGATATCGTGGGAATGAAGGACATTGAAATGTTGCTAGGATCAATGGATTGGAGGTCATGGCAGGAGAGAAAAATTGTACATTTTGATCTGAAAATTCCTTAAGACTTGCCAACTTGTTTATGCTTTAAGAATTTCTTTAAAATTTATCCAGCATTTTTTTAGTTGAGCAATTGCTTCAAGTGATCTTAGCCAATCTATTACCAGAAATAGAACCCTCCCTTAACTTTTAAACTGTTTTTGTTTTTTTAATTTCCTTGCCACAAACATCCATCCAAACACAATAGTCTACTGACTTTGCTCTGCCATTCCTTTCCCTTGCCACCACCCTATTCAGGTATTTCAGCAGTTCATATTTAGATTATTGCCACACCACGCTAACTAGTGCCTTTCTGAATCCATTTCATAGCTATTAGAACATGGGTTTTTTTCTCTCAAATATTATTTTGCTAATTGCTTTGCAGATAGATAACTGAACAATGAACAGTTAAATTCTTTGCTATCTTTAGTTTTTAGTATGGTACATAATCATTTTTAAATATGAAAGAGTCCCCCATCCCCATAGGCATTCTGATGTCTTTCAATAGTTTGCATTATATTTTTTCTTGCAAAAATGTGCATTGCTTGGTATTTTCTTTTACTAAAATTGAAAAGTAAAGCTATGTGCTAAGAATGAAGGAAATCAATTTATAATTGTTGCTATGGGAAGAGAACAAATTTTAAATTACAACTCTAAGGACAAAATCCAGGTGAGCTGAAACAAGACCAGTTGAAATAGGAGAACATAACATTGTGATCCCAGGACCTCTTTCAAATCATCTGGGGTGCTTCTTAAATGTGTTTCCTGCACAGGCCCTGTTGGAAACCAAGTAAATCAGAGTCCCTGGTGGTGTGCCAAGGAGCTATATTTTTATCAATTTATTCAGGAAATTCCTATGCACTCCAGAAGTCAAGAAGCACTGATACAATTGGGTTGATCTCTACTGTGTTTTGAGCTTCTCTGTCAAGGTTCAGCAGTAAATTCCATAATTTTAAATCATTCATAAAGAATTTATATTTGATACTTTTAATTGAATCTTTTAAATTATACTTTCCCTTCTCATTCCATTACTTTTTTTCCCCAAGAATATATCTATTATTTGTTTTCTTTAAATTGTTGCAAGTTAGAAAGAATAAGAAGCTAATTTTTTATCAGTGGCTGTAAATGGTTTTATATTTGCAAAGTACATTTTTCTTTCCAACAGGAAAAAATACCAGTTTTTGAAGGAGTAAAACATGTATTCATGAACAAATACTGACAGACACTAACAAATAGTGTGTTTTTTAAATGTTCGCCTCATTTATAGTTTTAAAGTTCTGATTCTTTCTACATCTACATGTAACATCTACCTTCAAGTGAAGTCTAGGAAATGGAAGTTTATTAAATTGGGGCTGTACTGAAAAGCAACTGACAGTTGGAAGTTAAGTAGGTGCAGGAAATATCAAGAAAGAAAAGGTTGACAAGAAGTTCCTAAATAAAATCCTTGAATTTCACAGACAGTTTCACATGCCAAACAAAATAGATAATATAGTAAAGATCTGTGGGGAATATTCTCTTAGAAAACTATTGCTTCTAATGATTAATATCCACCTTTTCTTAATATAAATTTGTTACAAAAAAGGTAAAAAATGTGATACATTGTCATGCTTAGTCCCTCAGTTGTGTCCAACTCTTTGCCACCCTATGGACAGCCCACCAGGCTCCTCTGTCCATGGGATTTTCCAGGCAAGAATACTGGAGCAGGTTGCCATTTCCTCCTCCAGGAGATCTTCCTGACCCAGAAATTGAACCCACACCTCTTGGTCTCCTGCATTGGCAGGAGGATTCTTTACCACTGAGTCACCTGGGAAATCCAATCTGATATATAGGTATATATCAAATACAAATATACAGATATATTCTTAGGAAATGAGTTCCAAAACTTTTATAAGTCTGTTCATGTTGAAAGAGAGAGAAATTTAAAAGTTTGATAAAATTATTAAATAAAATTTATAGAAAACACAGGTTCATTAAACTGTTCACCAAAATATCTTCTTTTCTTATTGTTGCACTATAAACTTTAACTCAATAATAAATAATAATTTCTCTGGAATGTTCTATATATTCAAAATTTATCATCACCATCCAATCTAGAATTCTTAAAAAATAACACCCACTAAAAGAAATGTTCTCTAATATTTGCCATTAGAACATACAGCAAAAAAGTATTTCTACAGAGCAGAATAATAGAGAAAACCATATTCTAATATTTTAATTTAAAGCTACATCATTCATTGTGAATAACTAGCATGAGTACATTTACATATTGCTTAATTTGTCAAGGAATACATTTTAAATGATAGATTTTTTTTTAATATCCTAAAGGTATACTGGACTCTGGTCTCCCTAGACACAGTTTATGTTGGGGTTTTTTTTAACTACTTATAGCTAATCCAAAGCTCAGAAACTTAAGCATCCAAAATAAAAATTTTAATCCTAAAGTTTCTCAGGAGATAGACCACAGCCACAAAGAATTTTCCTCTCAAGCTGACTCTCTGTAGATCATCACTTCATAAATAAAAGAAAACTATATAGCAGGCTTAATCATTTCTATGTATTCATTTCAGTAAAATGAGTGATTATTTCTCATTCAGTGAGTCTCCCTCTCAATTCATTTGACAAACACAAACAGTAAAGACCATGAGTTATAAAATTAACAATAACAGTTTATACTTTATGATCTTTGCTGTGTGTCAGGCATTGTCCTAATTAATCCTCTGTTTTGTACGCATCATCAGGATTGATTGTATTGCTGCCCCAGTGGGATCATTCCTCTCACTGTTCAGACCCTACAATCACTTCTCAACTCACTCAGCCTAACAGCCAACATCCTCACTCTGGCCAGCAAGTCCCTACACAATCTGTACGTACACATTCTCCTTTGCTGCCCTTCCTAATTCTCTCAGGGCACAATGGCCTCCCCATCATTCTTCCAACAAGCCAGTCACAATCTGCCTGAGGGTCTCTTCAATTGCTGTCCCCTTCGCCTAGAAACACTCATATCCAGATATCAACATGGTCATCCTCCCACTTCCTTCAGATCTTTATTCCTAAACCACCTTCTCAGGAACATCTTCCCTGTCTGCCTTGTCTAAATTTGCATAATTCCCCCCAACACTTCCAACCCCTTGCCAGCTTTATGTTTCCCTAGAATTTTTTGCTAGCGTGCTTTATATTTTTTCTTATTTATTTTCTATCTCCGCACTAGAATATAAGTTCTGTGAGGGGAGAGATTTTGTATGTTTTGTTCACTGCCATGGTCCCAGTGCCTAGAAAAGTATCTGGAATATAGTAGGTGCTCAAAAAATGTTCATTGAATTAATGAAAGGAGATATTAAGCTTTCTCACTTATTTCTGAAGCAAATAGAGGACAATGGGCTTACGTAATCATGGAGAAATTTAAGGAATGGAAGCATTAAACGTTAACAATAACATAAACTCAACAGAAGTCTCCTGCTTAAGTTGTAGGTGATGGTGGTGGTTTAGTCGCTAAGTCATGTCCAACTCTTTCAAGCCCACAGACTGGAGCCTGCCAGCCTCCTCTGTTCATGGGATTTCCCAGGCAGGAATACTGGAGTGGGTTGCCATTTCCTTCTCCAGCTGAAGCTATCAATCCTTACCAAAGCAAGAGCTAAAGGGAAACATAGTCTTTTTTCTGCCTCTCAGTTCCTAACCCATTTTACGTACTTAATAAATATTAGTTGTATACTCTTTGGCCCAATCTTCTAAAGCTTCTAGCTTTGTGACAGAGTTCCATTTCAATTCTTTATGAACCTGTAACACGTCAGCATCCAATCACTCTCAAAACTTGATTTGTATTCTCTGGTTTGACCAAATCTAGTCTGGAATATTTCTTGACATTAAAAAAATACAAAGTTGGAAGGCACAAGAACTGTGATTGTGAGCATAAATCCACACAGCCTCACTCTTACGGCATCTACATCATGGAAGTGGCCCAGAATCACAGCTCTCTGTAAGAAGCTGATGAATGTAGAATGCGGGCCGTGGCAACTCGCCCTTGGTGGGGGTGGAGGGAGTGCTTCTCGGGTCTTGTGGCTCACTCCCAGTCCCGCCTGCCCCCACTTTGTTCTGCCACGTTTTCCTGTGTGCCCGTGCTGGCCCCACTCACCTTCAGGGCCACCTGTTGAGGCTCAGCTGTGTCCTGCGGCTAGCGATCGCCACAACGGGAGAATTCTAGTCACTAGCCTGCCAATGGTGATGGAAAGTTTGGGGCTATCAAGGAGTAGACTCTTAATAAACACACATTAAATGCTCTTTATAGAGTGTCCAGGCTGGTGTGCTGCCAGTGTTCTTGCTGTGCTCACTAAGCATGGTGGAAAGTTCATGGGCCTTGCGATATGACAGACATGGGTTCAAATTCCAACTCTGACTTCTTTAAAAATAGTTCGTAATTACTAAGAACTCACTATATACCAGGCACTAAACTAAGCATTTATATATATATATATATGTATATGTATACATATATATAAATCCTTTGATACTGACATTATTATTCCCATTTTTATAGATGAGGGAACTGAGGCTTACTGATGTGCCCCAAGTCACACAGCCAATAAACAGCAAATCATGGACTTGACCTCTAATTTTTCAAATCCATACTCTCAACCACTGTTTCACACTATGTGGCTTTGAGAAAGGAAATTAATTTTATCAACTCTTGAGAATTTAAAGGAAAAGATAAGGAATAACCAAGAAGGTAACGATGGCTCATTAAATGTGAAAAGTCTGTCTTTTAAATGTGATATTTGAAGAATTATGGTTAATCATCCTACGTGTTAATGGATTGCTTTACATATTTAAGGAAGAATGACTACTTTTAGAGATATATACAAAAGGATATACAGATGGAATGACAGTATGTCTGAATTTACTTCAAAATAATCCAATGGGGTAGATGAAATGAGATTGTCATGATAATTACTGAAGTTGTGATGAGTACACTGGGGATTATAGTACTATTTGTTCTACTTTTTACTATATTTGGAGATAATAAGTGTTTTTTAACATGCTGTTTAAAAATAATGTGAAAAGAAATATATGTGTGTATATCTGTGCGCATATTCACAGAATAAGAAATAGACTTGTTTTTCTAGAGTGAGCCTCCATATATGTGAAATAAGCTATTTTGTTTCTTATGACTGAAACTGATCTTTAGATATACAGTCTCTTAAATAAAAAGTTGTTCCAATACAAAATTATTTTTCTCTAACCATATTTTAAAATTAAAAATGCTGTATCATTAGTTATGGAGAAATTGCCCTAAAACCAACAACTGTCTCCTCTGGAGTGCATCCCTGTATTCAAACGGTGATTAAATGAAGAAAGTAAGTGTTTTATGCTTCACACACAAAGCATTAAGATCTGAACAAGATTCAAGGAGCAGAAAGTTCGAGTTTTCTGGTCAGTAATTTATTTTAAAGGCTAAAATACTAGGGATTTTCCCACACACACACAAAAAAATTGAGGGTACTGAATTGGAAAAATATCAAGAAAGTATGAGTAATACAAATAAAAGATCAAATTTCATTCATGTACTTTCTATTTTTTCACAAAAACCTAAAAGCACATGATATGGGTTTTGTATTGTTGAATTTTTCATCCAAAGAATTAAGTAATATTAAACACTTAAAATTTGCAAGAATGCTCACTTGGTGGATTCACTAGGGATGTGACCTGTCTTCAATTTTAGTATGAAAATGCAGGCAGCAATTTGGAGATGGACGATAAATATTTTAAGAAAAAAGATTGTAAGGCTATATTTGGTGGACATGAGGTAGAAATTTAAGATGTCAGTCCACCAAACTTTTTATCTGTTAGGAAAATATTTACTGGTCTTGGTTATATTTACCCAGCAAGAAAGACGCTGGCAGTGATCAAGTTTTTGGTATTTCAAATTGTTCACTTGTTCAAAAACCAGTTTGTTGTTTTACTATAAATAGCTCATTCCTATTTATGACAATCATGACAAAAAAAGGAGAAAATTGAGTTGCACTCAAGCAAATATTCAAAAATCTTTTGAGTACATGACCATAGAGTCAGAATCTAAACGTTGTGCATAAAGGCAAGAATGACAACTCCCAGTCTGTTCCTTTCAGTGTTTTTGGTGAGTCACAGAGAGCACAATTTTCATTTTCCTCAGCCTACGTTTTTTAAAGGAGATGACACACATTGTTAAAAAGAAATTTAGATCTCAGAAAATACTTCATTGTGAATTTTCAAATTAAAAGTAACATGTAAGGGGGAAAATGTATGGTCTTGAATAGCTACATATCACTTATTCTTATCACAATACCACCCACCAAATCAGAAAAAGAAAACTAAAACTGTAGTTCTCCAGAAAGTGTGTCAAACTTACAGATAGAAGTTCCAGTTTCTATCCCAGTTTTGTCTCCTACCTTTCTAAGTCCACTAACCACTTGGTTTCCTCATCGACAAAGTGATGATAATGAGACTTGAGAAAGTTAAGCTTAAATCAAACAAACAGTTAAAGACCTAACCAAAATAAAAGCATATCTATAATTATTCTTCATATGTGTGTACATATACATATAAATACATAAAATAAAAACACATTAATGTATAAACTAAAGACATGCATGTTTTATTTAGGGCATAGCACGTTGCATTTAGCAATAGGATCATGTGTTATTTCTAACGGGAGCAGAGAGGAAGCGCTCTGTGGGAAAAGACAATCTTTCAGAGGACTTTTAATACATGAATTAAAGGTTACTTCATTAGTTCAGGCAAAATTTGTTTAATATTTGTACCACTTAGTCCTGCCAATTAGCCTCTTTGCATTTCTACCAAATCATACGTTGATTTTCACTTGGGGATGTTCATGCATTGATCATCTTTTCTTTGCTCAGTAAATCAAAGAGCAGTCAAATCATCATGAGTTATATAAAGTCATTCTTTAAAAATGACATTCAAAAGAGACACTGATGTATAGAACAGTCTTATGCACTCTGTGGGAGAGGGAGAGGGTGGGAAGATTTGGGAGAATGGCATTGAAACATGTAAAATATCATGTATGAAATGAGTTGCCAGTCCAGGTTCGATGCACGATACTGGATGCTTGGGGCTGGTGCACTGGGACGACCCAGAGGGATGGAATGGGGAGGGAGGAGGGAGGAGGGTTCAGGATGGGGAACACATGTATACCTGTGGCGGATTCATTTTGATATTTGGCAAATCTAATACAGTTATGTTAAGTTTAAAAATAAAATAAAATTAAAAAAAAATGACATTCAAAGAAAAAGCTTATTCTCTAACACTGTTTTTTATTTTAGTAAGAATTTTCTTCAAGCCAAAATGAAAGTCTATATTTTCTTCCCTATCAATTCTTTTCCTGTTGTCAGTAATTTAGTCTCAGAAAAAAAAAAATTGAGATTAGAAAGGAAAAAGAAACAGAGAAAGATGGAAAAAGAAACAGAGAAAGTTGGAAAAAAACAATTACAGCGTAAGAAGGAAACATAAAAAAAATTTAAATAACTTAGAAATGGGATGAGTATAAGCAAAAATATGTGATTTTAACATGACTAATCTATATTATTAAACAAAATCTTGTATTAAATTAGAACTTGAAAACTTTGTCAGTTTGATTAGTATAATGCAAAAGTCTAATAAAAGCAAAATATCAATATTTTGCACAAAAGTTCCTATAAATAAGTTTGGAGCTTAAACTAGTTAGTATTCTAATGACCTTTTATTTTTTAATTCTGTACTATAGTATTTCACTAGGTTATTATTTCTTAAAGTGTAATTTCATAACCATAGGCATGAATTTGCACATATGCTTGAAATGTGCAATGACATGTTTCCACAATGTATTTAAATGACTTTTCTGTCTGCCTGTTAAGATGACAGAATAAGACAATGAATCTTGATAGTCTTGATAAAAATGAAAGAATAATGTATTATTGACATCTTCATCCAATATACCCCTCCCACCCAGAAAAAGATGCTCTCAGAAATGCGTTTGGCAAACTTGATATTGTTCTTGTGGATCACGATGCTTCAGGAGCATGACTTCTCTGAGGAAACACTAGATCTTGTAACAGAAATATCTTTAAATCTTTTAGATAGCCAGTCCACAGGGAAAGGTTTAAGAAAGGATCAAAGCTTGTCCTTTCAGCTTGAATTATTCCATTACAGCTGAATGTGACATAATTACAAAAGATGTTGGATGTGGAATCTCATCAGGATTATCTGACACTCATCTTTGTTGAGAAAGTCTCCCCAGCTGTTGCTCTGATCGCTCAAATGTGACAGGAGTACAGAGTACAAAAGTACTTGTAAGTGACCACTGCTTGGGGTGAGCTTAGCTTCCTTGGGCCATTTTGTGACTTTCCACAAATATCAATAGTATGGAAAAACAGAAAGCATTGTTCCAAATATAGTTCCATTTTCATCTTTTAAAAAGCAGCTTAGAAAACATAAAAAAAACAGCAGTAACAGCAGCAGTAGCGGCGAGGGGCTTATCTTTGGGCACAATTTTGTTCGAAGAAGCCAAACTCATTTAGCTAAAAACATTTCAATCAGAAATGATCATTTTGCAATTCTATGCAAATCTGCATGTGTTCTTATTTGTTTATACGATCTCATCTTATTTAGCACTCCCCTATCTTGATAGTCTGATAATGACTTTGCTGGTGGAAATTCTTGTTATTGGGGATGACTCAGAAAGAGTGTTTATCACCCTGAAAATGAAATAAGCTGAATAAATATTTAATTTCCTCCTATGTTTAACAAGCTCTGGCCATTGGTAAATCACCTTTAAAATTTTAAAAGGTGTGTTTTGGGACCTCATTTGCCAAAGTTTCTTTTTTAAATATCATTACTGGAGTTCAATTGTACAATGTAACATCAAATATAAAATGTTGAATAATTACTCATTCCAAAGGATTTGAGAGAAGCAAAAAAAAAAAAAAATACTTTTCTTTCCTTCCTTGTCGTGGATTACATTTTCTTCATACATTATTAATGAAGTTAAACTACTAGTAACATGCCAAATGTGCTGCATAGGAGATTTGTGCCTAATCCAGCACAAAACAGGCCCAGTCACATAATGGGAGAAAAAAGAACAAATGTCAACAGTTTCACACTGGGACTAGATTAAGCAGACCGTACTTACTGATTTCTTACACAGGGATTATCTCACTTCTAGTCCTATGAGAAGGAAGGCCACACTTCTCTTATATTAACACAGAATTGCACCTGAGGAAGAAAAAAAAAAAAAATGGAGGGAGAAGGTGCTTCATTTCCACTCCCACTCAGTCCCATGGCCATGGAACCTTGATTTATTAAATATCACATACGTAAGCCATTGTTTGGATAATGGGCTACATAAAAATGTCTAACCATGATATACAAGTATTAATACTTTAGAGATCAAATATAATATTGCTTCTCATTGAACTCTGATTAGATCGTTCTTAAAATAACTGGTGTTTATTGTTTACCCTTCTACTTGCTAGGTTCAAAAAGCTCCATGGCTTAGATCATGGCTGGATTCCTTACAGGCAATATTAATGTTGAAAGAGTTTAAGGATTTTTTTTCCCCCTTTAATCTCTGGAGGCTAAGGCTTGCAGCCCTTACGTAAGCAAGCCCCATTGACTTCAGTGAGAGTTTAGCAGTTGCATAAATATCACAGGACCTGGCTCCCAGTCTTCATTATTAGTATTGCTCAAAGGGTACATGTTCACTGAAAGTGTAGTTTTCAGACTTTTGATTATCTATGTAGACAGATTATATCTACTATTCATGTCAAGTGTATGCACTATTAAATTAGGCTGTGTAAAAAATTAAATTTATTTATTCATTATTTATGCTTCAAAATACAGACTTGACTGTGTCCACAAAAAAACTATGATTGCCATTGAATCCAAAGATTGAGCCCTTTGCTTCAGTGACCACAAAGCTTCTAACATTGCTTTACTAAATCATTTCCCAAATGTAGCTTTTTAAAAAACTTAATCCTTATAAAATGCTTCAAGAAACTGTATCTTAAGAGAAATTTTATCTTAAGATGTACTCCCATTTGGTTCATTAGCAATTTGTTAACTTACTTTGGCTCTTATTCCAACTACTTAGTATAGTGGCTCAGAAACCAATAATTCATTTAATGGGTGAAACAATCCTTTAGGAAATTTTTTTTCAATGGCACCAAACAATTGTTCATCATCGTGTTTGTATGCAATTCTGAAATAACTGTCTGGAAAATTTTGGCAATAAAAAAAAAAAGAATAAGTGAAAGAAACTTGACAAATAGAAAAAAGAATGGATAAGGCCATATTGGCTTGACTTATCAAAATAGTAGATACAATTCACTATCATACTCTAACTGTAAACACCCAGAAAAAAGAATAAGTCTTTTAACCTTTAAGGAAATCTCAAAGAGAAATATTTTTCCAAATTAACAAATTCCTCCAAATTCTTTTCTCCATAAATTCTGATTTAAAATTTTTCACTAATATGAATCTTCTTTGGTAGTTCAGAACTCTATGACTCTGAATGGGTATTTCAAAAGAAAAAGTTGCACAAATATTGCTAAAATAATTGATCTCTGGTAAACCTTGAATTCTACATTATATAGGATAGACATAGACACAGGCATATGTATTCAGAATCATATCTCCATAAAATAAGAAAAATTTAAAGCATGGTGGTAGCTTATTTAAATCTAACAACACAGTCACGTGGATAACATTTATTCTACCAATGAGGATCTACATGACTTTCTGTATTACGCAGCAAGTAGAAAAACAGAGCACTTAAATCCAAGTCTTCTGACTACAAATCAAATACTTTTTCCCTTCACATTAAAGCAAACATTCTTTTAAAGTCACTGTATGTTACCTTTTATGTGAAAAAATTTCCAAACACTGGAAAGAACTTTGAAACACATTTGCATCCTCTTTGACTAACAATTGTTTTAGTGTTTCCAAAAGCATACCATGAAGATCACTGTTGGTACTTGAGATGACTTTAGACAGTATCCATCAACATTTTCATTTTAATAGTTTAATATTTATTTTTCAAGACAACCTTTATTTACGAGGTTAGATTTTCATTTTTAGCTTAGTTGTACTTAAGAGAGTCCATTTCAAGATGTTTATTTAAAAAGTGATGCTCTCTAAAAATATTATCATAATAAGTGGCACGAGACTATGGAAAAATATGAAGACAAAATGGGAATGACTGAGATTTGGAAAATGCTGATTTGTAGATTCTTCCCTGGGAGAATACAAAGAAGAACAAAGTACACTTGCCAACTTCAGAAATATGTTGTCTTATGATAACTTTCACATGCATTATGAGAAATTAACCATGCCATTAGAAGAGAAGAAATATCTAGAACCAACAACTTAAGCTTCCATTTTAGGTATTTGGAAGTATCCTCTCTACTCGAATAATTTTTTCCAGAAAGTAGAAGCAGATACATTCCAAACACATTCTAAGATCAGCATTACCCTAATACCAAAACCAGAGAAAGACATTACAAGAAAGGAAAACTATAGACCAATATTTCTCATAAGCATAAATGCAAAAATTCTCAACAAGATATTATCAAATTGAATTCAATAAAGACAGCTTTACGTACCTTCATCTGGTTAATACAGGCATGAATACATACAACTAACACAAGAGAGGAACTTTAACAACTCCAATACAACATGTAGAGAGACAGAGGAAATGTCTTCTGGCTGGAGGATGGGAAAACATGCTTGGAAGGTAGCATTTATGAAGAATGGGTCAGGAATTTGAAGATCAGTACAGGAGAGGGATGTCAGACAGAAGGAATCTTGTGGATAAATTTCTGGACATTAGGTTGGAACCGAGTACGGAAACACAGGAAGGGGAGCTTGTAATGGAAGCTAACACTGGAAAGATAACTTGTGGCTGGATTGTAGAAGGCCAAAAATGCAAGCCCAATACTTGGACTTGATTCTGATGTCAATATCTCCACTGTGCCTGAAATCTTTTCAGCTAGAAAAAGTCACAATCAGAGCTGAACTCTAGACGGGTCAGGCTCACAGAAGTACACTGAAGACAAAGGAAGTGGGTGGAAGGTTTGCAATTTTCTGGTTGAGAAGAAATAAGGAGTGACATAAAGGCAGTGTCAGAGATGATGGACATGAATTGATGAGCACGAGAAACATTTCTGTGGTTCAGTTGACAAAACCTAGTCATTGATTAGATGTGGGAGAAAGGAGAGAGGCAGAATTTCAAACCAGAGGGGTTTTGTGGAATGAGATGAGTTGGAGATGAAGGCCTTGAATTTGAATATGGCAAAGGATTACTATTAAGCTTTACTATGATTATAATATCAGTGTGAATGGATTCAGAGTACTTGCTCCTTAGATTAGAGGAAGTAACCATTTTAATTAGTAGGACACAGTATAAATTGTGTTAAGCTCCAAAATCATATAATAAGATAATATATTATTAAGGTTATATAATCTTAATCAAAAGAATATATAATGTCAAGCAACTGTGCTTTTATAAAAGTGAGCAAACAATCTGTTGTTCTCATATGAAAATATTTGGATGAACATACAGAACATATGGTTCTCTATCCTCTGCTTTATTTAGATATTGGCATAAAAAGAAGTAAATATTTGAGGTAAGCATACAACATCTCTTGGGATCAAGAATGATGAGTAAACTGATAGCTTTTCAAACTCTAATTCAAATCCTTTTATTGTGAAAGTATGTTAGTTGCTCAGTCATGTCTGACTCTTTGAGACCCCATGGACTGTAGCCCACCAGGAGCCTCTGTCCATGGGACTCTCCAGGCAAGAATATTGGCGTAGGCAACCCTTCCCTTCTCCAGGGATTAACTAAAGTACAGTCTTTGTTCAAATTTCACAAAATTGTATGCTAGTGTCCATTATTTGCTTTCATACTTTATTAAAGACTCCACATTGTATTTAATTGCATTGAGCAGCCTCTGCTGCTGCTGCTGCTGCTGCTGCTAAGTCACTTCAGTTGTGTCCGACTTTGTGCGACCCCATAGACAGCAGCCCACCAGGCTCCCCATCCCTGGGATTCTCCAGGCAAGAACACTGGAGTGGGTTGCCATTGCCTTCTCCAATGCGTGAAAGTGAAAAGTGAAAGTGAAGTCGCTCAGTCGTATCCGACCTTCAGTGACCCTATGGACTGCAGCCTTCCAGGCTCCTCCGTCCATAGGATTTTCCAGGCAAGAGTACTGGAGTGGGGTGCCATTGCCTTCTCCGTGAGCACCCTCAGCTGCATGCAACAAACTCTGGTAAATTCTCTTTTCATTTTTATTCTATTACAAATATATTCTAATTTTCCTTGTTATGGCTTCTTAGACACAGCCATTATTTAAAAGTGGACATTTAACTTCCAAATATATAGGATTTTGTTTGAAGTATCTTAAACAACATTGGGGCTTCCCTGGTGGCTTAGCAGTAAAGAATCTGCCTGCAATGCAGAAGACATGGGTTCAGGCCCTGGGTTAGGAAGATCGCCTGCAAGAGGGCACCTCAACCCACTCCAGTATTCTTGCCTGGAGAATCCCAAGGAGAGAGAAGCCTGGCTGGCTCCAATCCATAGGGTCACAAAGAGTCAGACACGACTGAAGCAACTGGGAACGCACACACTGGCCATTTTTAATATTAATTTCTCATTGGATACTAATTTCTCATATAAATGTTTTCTTCTCTGCAATCACTCTGTTTTTTTCAGTCTAATTTTACTGAGGCTTTTGGTGGCTAAGTCGAAGCTCTCTCTTGGTAAATGTCACATTGAGCTTGAAAATAGGCAAGTTATTTTCAAATATATTTTTATATTGATTTCTAACATAATTTCACAGTGATAAGAAAACAGACTCTATGATTTCAATACCTTTAGACCATGAAATGTTTGTACCTTGCTTTATGTCCCTGGGTATATTCCAGTGTCTCCTAGTTTACAGTCTATGGGAGCTTGACTGTATCCTTCAAGGATACAATCAAGGATACAGACTATACCAAGAATTTGTACCCAGCACTGTGTGAAAATTGTATAAATCTTAATTATGTTGAATTGATTCACAAAGCTTTTCAGGTCTCTTATATCCTTCTACTTCTTTGTATATTCATTCTATTATTGTTTGAGAGTTTGACATTGAAACCCAGTTAAAAATCTTAATTTATCTACTTAAAAAAATTGTAATATATAGTAAGACTATATGTAACCTAGTTCTGTATTTTCAGAGTCTCTTGTAAATGTGTTATCATACTTTCATAACTTTAAAAAAATAAAAATTTAATTCAAATCCTTTTAGTATAATGATTTTATACCCTTTGGAAGGTAACATCATATAGTTTTCTAATATATTCATTCAGTTTCAGTTCAGTTGCTTAGTCATGTCTGACTCTTTGCAACCCCATGGACTGCAGGACACCAGGCTTCTCTGTCTATTACCAACTCCCAGAGCCTACTCCAACTCATGTCCATCAAGTTGGTGATGCCATCCAACCATCTCATCTTCTGTTGTCCCCTTCTCCTCCCCACTTCAATCTTTCCCAGCATCAGGGTCTTTTCCAAAGAGTCAGTTCTTCCTATCAGGTGGCCAAAGTATTGGAGTTTCAGCTTCAGCATCAGTCCTTCCAGTGAATATTCAGGACTGATTTCCTTTAGGATGGACTGGTTGGACCTCCTTGCAGTCCAAGGGACTCTCAAAAGAGTCTTCTCCAACACCACAGTTCAAAAACATCAATTCTTCAGCACTCAGCTTTCTTTATAGTCCAACTCTCACATCCATACATGATTACTGGATTCATTAATGACATGTAAACAGTCATACTGTCAATTTTGAGAAATACACATAAAAACATGAAAAGCCATAGCAGATTAACTGCAACACAGATAACAAGGTTAATGACTAAACCAGAGCAACTGAGATGAATTTTTAGAAACCCGGACATCTAATTCCTATGCATTCCAGAATAATAATGAGCAAAGAAAGGCAAATGAATGAAGACTCTAGCTTTCTCTTATCTCTCAATATATGAACTTGGTTCCCAGAACACCCTCACCAGCTTTGCACCTCCTCACATCAGTGCTGTAAGCAAAATGGCATTTCCTCTTATCCTGTGTCCTGCCTCTCAAGTGACTAAGTCTAAAGCTGTTTCTACAGCCTTCCTCTAAGCTTGAAGTCAAATCCCCTCTAAACCACTAACAGCTAGAGTCTTGGTATTTAGTCCAGGAGATATTTACTTTAAAATCCTCATTCTAAGTTCAGAAGTGCAAAATTCAAAAGATAATTGTTATAACTACTATTGCATTACTGCAAGTGCTATGAAATACATTTTGTCTGTTTTTGCACACCATTTAATTTTAAGTACCTATCACAATACTTAACATGTGTTAGTTGCTCAATTAATAATAACCGAATAGATAAGTTAATTAGTCTCTAACAATTTAATTTTAAGGACACAATATTTGGAGGGCTGTAGGAGCTGCCCTTCAAATCATACCTTATTCAAAAGTTCAGTCTAGACTAGGAACAGGAATGTCTGGTACCAGCTGAGTATCATTAAAACAAACTCACAGCTACCAAACAAGAAACTCAAGGTCAAGACAAAATAAAGAGTTCAACAATCAAATCATTTGTGGAAAACAAGTGTGAAGAAAATGTCTTTAATGAGAACAATAGGAGAAACAAAGAGAAAGGGGGAAGGAAAAAATTTAAGCTCCTTGTCTTTAGTTTAAAGAGAAAAATGGTTTTCAGATGTGATCAGAAATATATAGGGAGTGTGGAAGAGACAAATTAGGAGTTTGGGATTAAATATACATATACTACTTTTATATTTTACATATTTTACATATTTTATGCTTTATATAAAATAAATAACCAACAAAGACCTACTGTATAGCCCAGGGAACTATACCTAATACATTATAATAATATATAATGGAAAATAATCTAAAAAGAATATATATATATAGATGCATATCTATATAGTTATAATTACACATATAATACAGTTATACCTATACTATACACTCTGCTATATACCTGAGTGTATAATATATGTATAACTATATTATATGTGTAATTATAACTATATAGATATGTATGCAGAGTACATCATGAGAAACACTGGGCTGGAAGAAGCACAAGCTGGAATCAAGATTGCCGAGAGAAATATCAATAACCTCAGATATGCAGATGACACCACCCTTATGGCAGAAAGTGAAGAGGAACTCAAAAGCCTCTTGAGGAAAGTGAAAGTGGAGACTGAAAAAGTTGGCCTAAAGCTCAACACTCAGAAAAAGATCATGGCATCCAGTCCCATCACTTCATGGGAAATAGATGGTGAAACAGTGGAAACAGTGTCAGACTTTATTTGGGGGGGCTCCAAAATCACTGCAGATGGTGACTGCAGCCATGAAATTAAAAGACACTTACTCCTTGGAAGGAAAGTTATGACCAACCTAGATAGCATATTCAAAAGCAGAGACATTACTTTGCCAACAAAGGTCCGTCTAGTCAAGGCTATGGTTTTTCCAGTGGTCATGTATGGATGTGAGAGTTGGACTGCAAAGAAAGCTGAGCGCTGAAGAATTGATGCCTTTGAACTGTGGTGTTGGAGAAGACTCTTGAGAGTCCCTGGGACTGCAAGGAGATCCAACCAGTCCATTCTGAAGGAGATCAGCCCTGGGATTTCTTTGGAGGGAATGATGCTGAAGCTGAAACTCCAGTACTTTGGTCATCTCATGGGAAGAGTTGACTCGTTGGAAAAGACTCTGATGCTGGGAAGGATTGGGGGCAGGAGGAGAAGGGGACGACAGAGGATGAGATGGCTGGATGGCATTATTGACTCGATGGATGTGAGTCTGAGTGAACTCCAGGAGTTGGTGATGGACAGGGAGGCCTGGCGTGCTGCGATTCATGGGGTCGCAAAGAATCGGACATGACTGAGCAACCGAACTGAACTGATATACCTGAAACTAACACAGTATTGTAAATCAACAATATATTTCAATAAAAAATTTTAAAGAACTACATAGAGAGTTGTCCTTTGATTGTTTTGCACTAATGCTATTTCTTGCATCTACAAAAGTGGCCAGAGAGATAATATCCCACAGGCGATCATATATGTGTGCCCTGTTCCTGAATAAAAACTGCCTTCACTGCCTCTCTAGTCTATTGCTTTGGAAATCCTAGCCCTAACCTTCTCATTGAACATGGTCTCTTTGCTTAAGTGGCAAGCAATAGTAGCTATAGTATCCAGTCACTGCACCCAAGAAAGATTAGCTTATTACATGTCTCCAACAGTTGCACTGGACCCCTGAATGTCCACTTTGGAAGAAGCTGAAGTTGTATGAAGACCTACAAGACCTTCTAGAACTAACATCCAAAAAGGATGTCCTCTTCATTATAGGGGACTGGAATGCAAATGTAGGAAGTCAAGAGCTATCTGGAGTAACAGGCCAATTTGGCCTTGGAGTACAAAACAAAGCAGGCACAGGTTAACAGAGTTTTCCCAAGAGAATGCACTGGTTATAGCGAATAACCTCTTCCAACAACACAAGAGAAGACTCTACACATGTACATAACCAGATGGTCAATATGAAAATCAGATTGATGATGCTCTTTGCAGCCAAAGATGGAGAAGCTCCATACAGTCAGCAAAAACAAGACCGGGAGCTGACTGTAGCTCAGATCATGAACTCCTTATTGCCAAATTCAGGCTTAAATTGAAGAAAGTGGAGAAAACCACTAGACCATTCAGGCATGACCTAAATCAAATTCCTTATGTTTATACAGTGGAAGTGACAAGCAGATTCAAGGGATTAGATCTGATAGACAAAGTTCCTGAAGAACTATGGACAGAGGTTCATGACATTGTACAGGAGGCAGTGATCAAGACCATCCCTAAGAAAGAGAAATACAAAAAGGCAAAATGATTGTCTGAGGAGGCCTTACAAATAGCTATGAAAAGAAGAGAAGCTAAAGACAATGGAGAAAAGGGAAGATACAACCATTTGAATGCAGAGTTCCAAAGAATAGCAAAGAGAGATAAGAAAGACTTCCTCAGCGATCAATGTAAAGAAATAGAAGAAAACAATAGAATGGGAAAGACTAAAGATCACTTCAAGAAAATTAGAGATACCACGGGAATATTTCATACAAAGATGGGCACAATAAAGGACAGAAATGGTATGGACCTAAGAGAAGAAGAAGACATTAAGAAGAGGTGGCAGGAATACACAGAAGAATTATACAAAAAAGATCTTCATGACCCAGATAATCATGATGGTGTGATCACTCACGTAGAGCCAGACATCCTGGACTGAGAAGTCAAGGGGGCCTTAGGAAGCATCACAATGAACAAAGCTATGGCGGTGATGGAATTCCAGTTGAGCTATTTCAAATCCTAAAAGATGATGCTGTGAAAGTGCTGCACTCAATACGCCAGCAAATCTGGAAAACTCAGCAGTGGCCACAGGACTGGAAAAGGTCAGTTTTCATTCCAGTCCCAAAGAAAGGCAATGCCAAAGGATGCTCAAACTACCGCACAATTGCACTCATCTCACACACTAGTAAAGTAATGCTCAAAATTCCCCAAGCCAGGCTTCAACAGTACATGAACTGTGAACTTCCAGATGTTCAAGCTCGATTTAGAAAAGGCAGAGAAACTAGAGATCAAACTGCCAACATCCACTGGATCATAGGATAAGCAAGGGACTTCCAGAAAAACATCCACTTCTTCTTTATTGACTATGCCAAAGCCTTTAAATGTGTAGATCACAACAAACTGTGAAAAATTCTTCAAGAGATGGGAATACCAGACCACCTTACCTGCCTCCTGAGAAATCTGTATGCAGGTCAAGAAGCAACAGTTAGAAATGGACATGGAACAACAGACTGGATCCAAACAGGAAAAGGAATATGTCAAGGCTATATACTGTCACCCTACCTATTTAACTTATATGCAAAGTACATCATGAGAAACGCTGGGCTGGATGAAGCATGAGCTGGAATCAAGACTGCTGGGAGAAATACCAATAACTTCATATATGAGGATGGCACCACCCTTATGGCAGAAATCAAAGAATAACTAAAGAGTCTCTTGATGAAAGTGAAAGAGGAGAGTGAAAAAGTTGGCTTAAAACTCAACATTCAGAAAACTAAGATCATGGCATCTGGTCCCATCACTTCATGGCAGATAGATGGGGAAACAGTGGAAATGGTGACAGACATTTTTTGGGGGGGATCCAAAATCACTGCAGATGGTGACTCCAGCCATGAAATTAAAAAATGCTTGCTCCTTGGAAGAAAAGTTATGACCAACCTAGACAGCATATTAAAAAGCAGAGACATTACCTTGCCAACTGAGGTCCGTCCAGCCAAAGCTATTGTTTTTTCACTAGTCATGTATGGATGTGAGCACTGGACTATAAAGAAAGGTGAGTGCCAAAGAATTGATGCTTTTGAACTGTGGTGTTGGAGAAGACTCTTGAGAGTCCCTTGGACTGCAAGGAGGTCCAACCAGTCCATCCTAAAGGAAATCAGTCCTGAATATTCACTGGAAGGACTGATGCTGAAGCTGAAACTCCAATACTTTGGCCACCTGATGTGAAGAACCGACTCATTGGAAAAGACCCCAATGCTGGGAAAGACTGAAGGCAGGAGGAGAGGGGGACAACAGGAGATGAGGTGGTTGGATGGCACCACCAACGTGATATACATGAGTTTGAATAGGCTCTGGGTATTGGTAATGGACAGGGAAGCCTGGCATGCTGCAGTCCATGGGGTCTCAAAGAGTCAGACACAACTGAGCAACTGAACTGAACTGCACTGAGCACCATACAATTAGCATAACTTCAAGGATGCTTATAGAGTGACCATTTTCTAACAGCTACTGTATCATTCTATGTGACTGTCTGTTAATAACACCATGGCAAATTAGTAGTTCTTTCCTAAGCATCTTCTTACCACTGACTACAAAATGAGAAACAGAAACAATGCTGAGCTAAAAATCCAACTTAATTATGTGCTCTCTGATATTTTTACAATTGTATTTTTAATCTTCTATCTACAGAGCTGAATACTGTGATAACCATACACTCAATTTCCCCTTAAAATGAGTTTTTCCTTCGAGTGTTCCCATGATTGTTGGATTTGACCACCTTAGCTGACTACAACATTGTGCTAATGAGGTCAAAGTTGGTCTTCCATTCAATTCCCATGTAGTCCAATTAATTTTGATCTGTTCTATTACCAAGGTCCCAACCTAACCATATTGCCTGAGTAACAAATAGGTGTAGTTCATGAAAAGGAGGACCAAGGAATAATAAATAGTCAGCCATCCATCATTCTTTTGAAAAGTAACTTTCATTTTTATATGGAGATTTGTGCATGGGAATTTGGGTTCATCTGCATATGTGCTATATTTAATAGTTCATCATTTGTAAAGACTGAAGATGGACTCAGAGTCTCTTACTGCCAAAGGGAAGTGACCAGTCCCTTTCACAAACTGGCATCAATGGAGTAAAGCTCAAAACATAAACATTAATATAGAGAGATGGATGTACCACAGTAAACCACATCCCTTTCTATTCATAGATGGATTTTACATCTTTCCTATTACACAAGACAAATTTTAATTTTATCCTGGCTACATGCTTCCCATAATATCTTTAATGTCTTCAACTGGTCCATACTCAGGAAATAAAATTCTTTTCATCCTAGCTTATATAAAAACATAATTAGATATGGTGTCAACTATGTTGGGGTGACTTTACAAATGGTACATAATAGCTTTTCCTAAAAGTGGTACTTAAATTGTGAAGATTCATAATTAATTCTACATGGTACACAGGTGAACACTTTTCATTTTGATGATGCACTTGTATCATTATAAATAGAAAGATGCAACCTAAAACATCAAAATTAATTTCCCAGGTGTTATTGTTATGATGAAGCTTAAAATAAACACATATTAACAAAATTACTGAAGAAATATTGCAAAAATATCTTGAAGCTGGCATGTGAGTGTCTGAAATTCGGGAAAGGAATACATATCATATTCTCGAAATAAAAGACCTGAAATAAAAGTGATGATATTGGAAAATATGTATTTTGAAATTGCATTCTTATTTTTTTTAATGAAAATGTTGATCTCAGGAATACCAATTGATTTTTACTTATTATTTTGCATGCAAAGCAGCTTCTCCAACATCTTTTTTTTTACCTATATGCTACCAAGTCAGCTCACCTCAGAATGCACACAAAACTCAAAGGAATCAATGGTATAAGTGGAAAGAATTTCCACCATATTTTCTTTCCAAAAAACAATAATCTGCATGAAATTACCCTCAGAAGGACTCATAAATGTCAAAGGTGCACCCCCTAGCTACAGTTCTGGTCCACACTCAGGTATCAGTAAACAAACAAACTTCCACCTCATAGGCTCTGCCACATAAAACCCCTTGGAGAATTCAACCCACTCCAGTGTTCTTGCCTGGAGAATCCCAGGGACGGGGGAGCATGGTGGGCTGCCATCTCTGGGGTCGCACAGAGTCGGACACGACTGAAGCAACTTAGCAGCAGTAGCATAAAACCCCAAGTATCTGCGCAACGAGAACATCCCAGGTTCTCTGCCACAAAAGGAGCCTGTAATAAGTGGCCAAAAGCCATAATATGGCCTAACTCTGTCTATTTTCACATCGTGCTATTAGCTTAACATTTCAGGCAGAAGAGAGATGTGAAAATGACTCAAGATAGATAAAAATCTCAGCCTCTTGGAGAAATTCAAGAGGACTGTGCAGTGGAAAGCGATGAGTAAAGGAAGACGGCGCTCCACAGGGAGGCAGGGACACAGTCATGCATGTCCTGGAGGTTACTGGAATGTGTTTAGATTTTAATCTTGGTCCAGTAGGAAGTCACAGAAGAGTTTTGAGCAGGAGAATGAAATGATCCTATTCTGATACATAAATTGCTTTCTGACTATTGTAGGAGGAGGAAGGCCAGAGGGGCAGAGGAGAGATTGGTCAAAGGCTGTTACATTCATTCAGTGGTAAGTGATAGTGGCCTGGAATCAAGCGGTAGCAACAGAGATGGAGAGAAGCGGATGACAAGAACAGTGCAAGAAGAATGCAGGCTGAGTTCTAGACTTTCAGTGGGTTTTATAGAATTGATTGCATGGGCATTAAAGATTCAGTTTGGAAAATATGTTTAAGATACAATGAGATGCACAAATGGAAAGGATCAGTAGGCAGGTAGCTGGATATAAAAGTCTGGAGCTCAGAAGAAAGATTTGAGTTAAGACATAAATTTGGGATTTATTAGCATATAAATATAGCATTTGCAGCTATGAAACTGAATCAGACAATGTAGGGAGAGAGTACAGAAAGATAATAAAAGAAGATCCAGGGTAAAGCAACATAAATAGAGCAGATAGAGGAGAAAGTGAAAGTTGCTCATCATGTCAACTCTTTGCAACCCCATGGACTGTAGCCTGCCAGGCTCCCCTGTCAATGGGATTCTCCAGGCAAGAATACTGGAATGGGTAGCTGTTCCCTTCTCCAGGGGATCTTCCCAACCCAGGGATCAAATCCAGGTCTCCCACATTGCAGGCGGGTTCTTTAAAGTCTGAGTCACCAGGGAAGCCCAAGAATACTGAAGTGGGTAGCCTATCCCTTCTCCAGGGGATCACCCAACCCAGGAATCAAACTGGGGTCTTCTGCATTGCAGGCAGATTCTTTACCAGCTGAGCTACCAGGGAAGGCCAGATAGAGGATAAATAGGTGGCAAAGATAGAAGCACAACCAGAGAGATGTGGTGAAAACCAGGAGAGCCCGGGATCGTAGAAGCCAGGAGAGTTTCAGTAGGAGGAAACGATGAGCAGGACCAAGCAACTCTATAGGAGAAGTAAGATGAGGGGGAGATGTTGCTGAAACAGTCTCTGAGCCCTGGGCAAGAGTAGTTTCAGCCAAACAGCAAGGAATGGAGACAGATTGGAGAAGGGCAAAGAACAAAAAGAAGAGGATGAAGGGAACACAGTGTATAGACCCCTCTTTTTAAACATTTATTTATGTAATGAAGCTGAGAGGGGGGGAAGTGCAGTCAAGAGAAGTTTTCCTTGCTAATTTTTGTGTTTTAGGATAGGTCGGCTGAATGGATTGGGAGGTGTTGGAGCTGCCTCCACCTCCCCAGTGTGTTCATTTCCACTTTCTGTATCTGGTCCACTCTAACAAGCATCCAGTTCATCTACAGGCAGACAAACCTTCCGAGAGGAAACACAAGACCCATTAATAAATATTTGCTTATTCTCCCCTACTTTGAAGTTTCTTCTTCAGGGCAATTATTTGGTTAATTAGAAGGCATTTCAATTTTAGTTTTGACAAATTGCATTAACTTATATTTAAAAACAGTTTACTTACCATCAGAACATGTTCTCATCAAAATTAAGTGTCTTCCCACCACATTTTAGGTTAGAAATAGACCAGGGAATTAAGAAATGATTAATAAAGCCTTTGTTTTAGACAAATGCTCCATTTTAGTTTGTTGGGACCATTGTAACAAAGTACTACAAACTGGGTCTCCAGAATATTGGAGTGGGTAGCCTTTCTCTTCTCCAGGGGGAGATCCTCCCAACCCAGGGATCTAACCCAGGTCTCTGGCATTGCAGGTGGATTCTTTACCAGCTGAGCCACAAGGGAAGCCCAAGAATACTGGAGCAGGTAGCCTATCACTTCTCCAGCGGATCTTCCCAACCCAGGAATCAAACTGGGTCTCCTGCATTGCAGGCTGATTCTTTACCAACTGAGCTATGAGGGAAGCCCGAATTCCATCAAATACTTTGATAATTTATTTGTTCAAAACAAAAGGTGAATTCTCCAACAGAGGCACATTGCTTTGAAGCAGGAAACATGGGAGAAGGAGGACGGAGCCTGACAGCCTGAAGAGAGGGAAAAGGGAGAAGCCAAGAAGCTGGATGTAAACCTGACTTTTTGCCAAGAACTGGTCATATGAGAGCTTCCAGAGGCAAGAACCTCAAAGCGACTTTTCAGATCTAATATTTGGCAAAACTAATACAATTATGTAAAATTTAAAAATAAAATAAAATTTAAAAAAAAGATCTAATATTTATTGTTGATCATTTTCTAGGCTGCATGTTATCTCCCTTTGTTACCTCAAACCTTCAGTAACAGTCCACATATACAGGCTTGGGTCAGTGGAACTGGGCTCCTCAGGTGGTGCTCGTGGTAAAGAATACCCGCCAATGCAGGAGACATAAGAGACGCAGGTTCGATCCCTGGATGGTGACGATCCCCTGGAGAAGGGCATGGCAACCCACCCCAGTACTCTTGCCTGGAGAATTCCAAGGACATAGGAGCCTGGGGGGCTACAGTCCATGGGGTCGCAAAGAGTCAAACACAAAGGAAGCAACTTGAGGTGTCCATCATGTGACAAAAGAATGTAGAAAACTGACAGCCCCACAGAGATAAGATATCAGATTGGGGAGAGGGAGGGGTGAGAGTTTAGTGAAAACAGATGATTAGCCAGAGGTGACCAAACACAGCATAAATGTCACCAAAAGACTCTGAACGTACTGGGAAGGATGAAGCGATTCCTTCCATTCCTTAGCTAAGGTTCATGCCACTTTTATCTAAAATCTGAAAGCAAGCTGGAGGACTCTGGGGACATCTAGGCAGCTGACACTTGACTTACCTAAGTGTCCAGTTTCCGGCACCTAATAGGACCTGAATACATCTTGGTGGTTGTTGTTTTTAATTTAACAATCCTGCAGAAATACAGAATGGGAAAAACCTCCGTTACAAGTAGTTTACATGAAAAAGATTAAGGGATTTTCGTTGCTGAAAAGATCAATATTAGTCAACAATGCTCCCCAAGAAAATAATGAAATCTTGAGCTGCATTAATAGAAGCAGAGTTTCCAGAAGCAGGGAAGTGTTACCTTCGTTGAATCTTCCTGAGCCAACTCATCTTTATGTTCAGTTCCAGACCCTTAGAAAAGACATTGACAAAAGGGAATAAATACAGATGGGGACAACAAGAAGGGTGAAAAATCTGGGAGCCATGTCAAATATGAAACAAGTAAAGATATTTTTGTATGCTAACCTTAAAAAAAGAAGTCTTAGAAGATACGTAACATTTGTTCAAATATTTACAGAATTCTCATATAGAAATCATTTTGATGTTTGGCAAAACTAATACAGTGTTTCAGGTTTAAAAATAAAATAAAATTTTAAAAAAATAATAATAATTAAAAAAAAAAAGAAAGTGTGGTAGGCAAAATAACGGTCCTGCAAAGAGTCTACATCCTAATAATCCCTGTGAATATGTTGCCTTCCATGGCAAAAGGGACTTTGCAGATGTGATTAAGGATCTTGAAATAGGTTATCCTGGATCATCCAGATGGCTCCAAATTCATCTCAAGAGTTCTTAAAAGGTGGAAGAAGGAAATACAAGAGCAGGGTCAGAGAAGGAGAACTGACTATAAAATCGGAGGTGGGGGTGATGTGGGGCCATGAGCTAAGGAATGTGGGCAGGCTGTACAAGCTAGAAAAGGCGAAGAAATGAATTCTGTCCCAGAGCCTCCAGAAGACACACAGTTCTGCCAGCCCATTGCAGACTTTTGACCTACAGAACTGAAAAATGAGGAATTCATGTTGTTTTATATCACTAAATTTGTGGTCATTTTCTTTCTTACAGCAACAATAAGAAACTAGAGAGTTAAATACTCTAAGCCATACTAAATAGCATAAAGAGTGCACGGAGATGGCGGTCACAGAACACAAGTTGTGTGTGTTAGTCACTCAGTCATGTCTGACTCTTTGCAATCCCATGGACTGTCAGGCTGCTCTGTCCATGGGATTTTCCAGGCAAGAATAATGGAGTTGGGTAGCCATGTCCTTGTCCAGGGGATCTTCCTGACCCAGGGATCAAACCCAGATTTCCTGCGTTTCAGGCAGATTCTTTACCACCTGAGCCACCAGGGAAATCCCAATCTAAGAGCAACCACTGGAAGTAGAACAGATTGAACTGTGTACGTGGATCTCAATCGTCATCACTAAGTTTCCATGAGGCGGGGCAAACCCTAGGGGCCAGAAGGATATGCCTGCTCCAGCCAGGCATAGGAATGAGAAAGTAAGACAGAAGAAACAGTGGATGAAAAAATTAACACACATCTGGAAGAATGAAAGCAAATGGAGGAGTGGCCATTGGTATATCAGCTGATTCATGTGACTGTGGGGTATCAGGAGGCTGACGGATAAAACTCTGTACTTGGAAAAAAACTCTCAGTAGATACATAGAAAACTAAACAAACGAAAAACATTTTTAAACATTTTTTTTTATTTAAGGAAATAATAGTTCCAGAGAAAAATACTGTTTTTGACAGGATACATAATCATAGTACATGACTAATTCACTTAGGTGAACGATATCTACAAAGTCCTAATTAATGACAACACCAAATTTTTGCTTCCCTGGTTGTTCAGCTGGTAAAGAATCCACCTGCAATTCAGGAGACATGGGTTTGACCCTTGGGTTGGGAAGATCCCCTGGAGAAGGGAAAGGCTACCCACTCCAGTATTATGGCCTGGAGAATTCAGTCCATGGGCTCACAAAGAGTCAGACATGACTGAGCAACTTTCACTTTCACTTTCACTTTCAAATATTGATTTAACCAAAACTGTGATGAATACTGGGAAAGGAAGCATGGGCTGGTTTTAAAAAGTTAAGTCCTCAGCTACTATAAATTAAAGTCAAAAAATGATGTCTATGCAGAATGGGAAAGACTAGAGATCTCTTTAAGAAAATTAGAGATACCAAGGGAACATTTCATGCAAAGATGGGCACAATAAAGGACAGAAATGGTATGGACCTAACAGAAGCAGAAGATATTAAGAAGAGGTGGCAAGAATATACAGAAGAACTGTACAAAAAAGATCTTTCAAGTGGGGCTTAGAAAGCATCACTATGAACAAAGCTAGTGGAGGTGATGGAATTCCAGTTGAGCTATTCCAAATCCTGAAAGATGATGCTGTGAAAGTGCTGCATTCAATATGCCAGCAAATTTGGAAAACTCAGCAGTGGCCACAGGACTGGAAAAGGTCAGTTTTCATTCCAATCCCAAAGAAAGGCAATGCCAAAGAATGCTCAAACTACCGCACAATTGCACTCATCTCACACACTAGTAAAGTAATGCTCAAAATTCTCCAAGCCAGGCTTCAGCAATATGTGAACCGTGAATTTCCTGATGTTCAAGCTGGTTTTAGAAAAGGCAGAGGAACCAGAGATCAAATTGCCAACATCCGCTGGATCATAGAAAAAGCAAGAGAGTTCCAGAAAAATATCTATTTCTGCTTTATTGACTATGCCAAAGCCTTTGACTGTGTGGATCACAATAAACTGTGGGAAATTCTTCAAGAGACAGGAATACCAGACCACCTGATCTGCCTCTTGAGAAACTTGTATGCAGGTCAGGAAGCAACAGTTAGAACTGGACATGGAACAACAGACTGGTTCCAAATAGGAAAAGGAGTATGTCAAGGCTGTGTATTGTCACCCTGCTTATTTAACTTCTATGCAGAGTACATCATGAGAAATGCTAGACTGGAAGAAACACAAGCTGGAATCAAGATTGCCAGGAGAAATATCAATAACCTCAGATGTGCAGATGACACCACCCTTATGGCAGAAAGTGAAGAGGAACTCAAAAGCCTGTTGATGAAAGTGAAAGAGGAGAGTGAAAAAGTTGGCTTAAAGTTCAACGTTCAGAAAAAGAAGATCATGGCATCTGGTCCCATCACTTCATGGGGAATAGATGGGGAAACAGTGGAAACAGTGTCAGACTTTATTTTTCTGGACTCCAAAATCACTGCAGATGGTGACTGCAGCCATGAAATTAAAAGACGCTTACTCCTTGAAAGGAAAGTTATGACCAACCTAGATAGCATATTCAAAAGCAGAGACATTACTTTGCCAACAAAGGTTCATCTAGTCAAGGCTATGGTTTTTCCTGTGGTCATGTATGGATGTGAGAGTTGGACTGTGAAGAAGGCTGAGTGCCGAAGAATTGATGCCTTTGAACTGTGGTGTTGGAGAAGACTCTTGAGAGTCCCTGGGACTGCAAGGAGATCCAACCAGTCCATTCTGAAGGAGATCAGCCCTGGGATTTCTTTGGAAGGAATGATGCTAAAGCTGAAACTCCAGTACTTTGGCCGCCTCATGTGAAAAGTTGACTCATTGGAAAAGACTCTGATGCTGGGAGGGATTGGGGGCAGGAGAAGAAGGGGATGACAGAGGATGAGATGGCTGGATGGCATTATTGACTCGATGGACGTGAGTCTTGGTGAACTCCGGGAGTTGGTGATGGACAGGGAGGCCTGGCATGCTGCGATTCATGGGGTCGCAAAGAGTCAGACACAACTGAGCGACTGAACTGATGCAGATATATCAAAAAAAAATCATAAATTATTACCATTGTGAAATATTGAGGGAATCCTAGAAGAAATGATAAAGAGTTGAAAATGGTTGCTTGTGGGGAAGAAAATTGGGGTCATTTTTCATGTATTTCTTTCTCTACAGAGTTGCAAAATAGAAAAAGGGGACATATTTCCATTCTGGGATAATTTATAAGACAAGCATACCAATATGAATCAAACTATTTCTTCTGATAGTTTGATAATCAATGGGCTATGTTCTTAAATCTAAGACACAAGCAATCAGAATAGACAGAAAACTGGCAGCTAATGCACAAGAAATAGAAAAGAACATAAGAGCAGCATCAGGACAGCATATATACAAACATATATACATGCATGCCGGAGAAGGCAATGGCACCCCACTCCAGTACTCTTGCCTGGAAAATCCCATGGACAGAGGAGCCTGGTGGGCTGCAGTCCATGGGGTTGCGAAGAGTTGGACATGACTGAGCAAATTCACTTTCCCTTTTCACTTTCATGCATTGGAGAAGGAAATGGCAACCCACTCCAGTGTTCTTGCCTGGAGAATCCCATGGATGGGGGAGCCTGGTGGGCTGCCATCTGTGGGGTCACATAGAGTCGGACATGACTGAAGTGACTTAGCAGCAGCATACATGCATGCTGCACGTGTACACACACACACATCCATGCATAGAAGAGAAAGGGAATTCACTCTCTTGAGCTCTATTGTCAGACCAAGGGGAAAGCATCTACATGAGTATTCCTTATAATTATCACAACAGTTCCCATGGGATTGCAACTATTATGCCCATTTTACAGCCAAGGAAGCTAAAGTTAAAAATAGCCCAGGGTCATATACTGAGAAAGGTACAGAGCTCAGACGCAAACCCTGGTCTGTCTGATTTCTGAGCCTATGTCCCTCCCAATGTCCACCTCACTTACTGTACTAGCAGTGGAACATGATGAGTGCCTCATTGGGAGATCTGAAGGGCCAAGTTCAAATAAAATAGGGAGCAGTGTTACTGAGTAATACAAATATGACCACGATCAGGAGAATCAGAACTAGGGTATGGTTGTGAAGAAACAGATTCAGGTCCTTAGGGCAAAACTGGTAAAGGTCCAGGCAGTGCTTCAGAATTTACAAGGACCAGACAGGGCATCCCTACTGCCTCTGCAACTGGTGCAAAAAATGAGCTGGAGTAAAGATTAATGTCCTAACTGGACCCACATATATCAAGGAACAATAATTTAAAACTTAAAGCCAGAATCTGAGCTTCTAGTCCTAGGACCGCTGACATGCCATCAGGAAGAGAGCATTAGTTTCCCAAGAGTAGGGAAGCAAAGGACCTCAGATCACATGCACATAGTGAATGATAACTCTTCACCCAAGGAAGCCAGTCCATTTCATCACTATAGACTTCCCTCTAAGTTGGAAAGCATCCGTTTGTCATTCTATAAGCCACTAAGAATGAGACAGTTGGAGGGCATCACCAATCCAATGGACCTGAGTTTGAGCAAACTCCTGGAGTTGGTGATGGACAGAAAAGCTTGGAGTGCTGCAGTCCATGGGGTCACAAAGAGTCGGACACGACTGAGTGACTGAACTAAACTGACGTCACTATGTACATACAGCCCACGTATGTACTCTTCCCTGTGAAGTCTACAGCAATCACTAATCTGTTTTCCACCAGAACCATCAGAGGTCTGAGGAGTCCCAGCAAGAAAAGGTAAGGTAGGGTACGAAATGACATGTTCAAAAAGGTGAGGGAAAGGGAGCAAGGAAGTGAGAAGGAAGCAAAGGAGAAGAAAGGGAGACAAAGAACGGAAAAAAATGGCACGGCTGACCGCAGAGGAAGAAAAACAGGAGGAAGAAATTCATCAATAGGCCGGCCATGGAGGACAATGTACATTCATGTGTCATGTGACTCTCAGCTCCTTTATTTTGATATAAAAGCACCTTTTTATTTTGTATTGAGATGACATAATTCTTAATTTTGCACTAAAGTGACATTAAAAATCCCTACTTATATAAGTCTACTAAAGATTTATACCAACACAACTTAATTATTTGCAATAAATTACTTTTGTAATATAATTAAGGTTGAATGCCTCTTTTTCTCAGATGTTCCATGTTTCATACGCAGTAGAGTCCTAAGGAAATAGTTTTACTCAACTGATTTTTGAAAGATAATAGACTAATCAAAGTTGAGGTATATAGGATTAATATCTATCCTGGATCATTGAGCACTTTCTTTGTAATTCAACTTTGGAAGAAAATGCACCACTACCCCAACCAAGGAATTTGAATACCTCTTCCAATTTTAATACTGCTCTTTAGGCAAAATGCTGTAAAATAGAAAAGATTTTGGGTAAAGAAAAGAGAGCTAGATTTTCACAGGTCCCCAGTTATATCCAAATAGGTCTTTGTAATGAATTTGGCATAAAGGGATATTTTTGCTATCATACCACGCCTTTTCTGGCACATAAGTGATATAGACAGATGGAAAAGTCACATGTAAGTTCAGTATAGGGATAGACATTTAAAACAAAAGCATACTTCTATGCTTTCCATTTTGGTTAATCACCCATTTCATACCTTAAGTCCTTAATTTAGATCTCTCAGAATGATTGATGATCTATTTTGTTTCTCTAAAAGCAGTTGATATTAGGAGGTGCAAATTTTAGTCTAGTTTTCCAAGCTTGACAAAGCACCTGGAACCAAGCTGCCTTTCAATTCATGCTGTTGAAATGAATGAACATACATTGTCCCAAAACAGTACTAAAATATTGAAATCTGAAAGGTAACTATTCTGCAGATCTGGAAATTTTTTTTAAAAAATGAAGAAAATTTTCAATATTGGAAAGCATACCTGTCAAAGTGAATTTCCTGCAGATATAGAAGACAAACAAATATAACCTTTTAAGCTTTTCATGCCTTATTTCTATGAGGGAATTTTTTAATTAAAGAAAATGGTCTAAAAAAATTAATTACAGACAGCCAAAATTACAAACACATTTTATCTCATGAATAAATTAAATATTAATAATATTGTGAAGTAAAATTTAAAAGGAAATTTAAGATAAAAACAAGAACAGATTAAATATTCAAACTAGTCTCTAACATAAGTTATCCCAAGGAATAGACAACTGAATGGAAACAGCAGATGATTAAAAGATAATAAAAGGAAGCACATACTAGCTAGAATCAGAATCACTTAATTAACAGTACCTCATTGCTTCCTTCCTGGCATACGAGGCCATACAGACCTAAAGAACAACTGTGTCAGATATTAGATATTTTAAATCTAATTTAAAATTTAAATTTTATTCCTAATTTAATTCCTGACCCATTAAAATTATTAGCTAAATACATATCACCAGTTAAAAACAGAAAATCTAGGCAAATATAATTAAAATGACATTATTATCTAAGTGGACATTCCTTATAAATTTTAAAACTATCACCTAGTTTAGCCACATAAAACTTAACTCTTTGATGTGTCAAATTACAAAAATATATTAATCTTTGTTAAATTGGAGATTATACATGCAATAGAAAGAACACCTATGCCAGCACTGGGAATTTATGACTTTCTGATCTGTTTTACATGTGTTTGATGAAAGATACAATTCAGCTGTTGTCATCCTGATTTCATTCTTGGATAACTTCACTTTGGGCAGCATAGTGACTTTCCACTGGTTATTCATGTGCTATATTGATTGACACCCTGAACCAAGTTATTAGATCCCTTTTAAAATCATGGCTTTCCTGAGGGGGGGGGGGGGGGCGGGAATAATTTTAGAGACAAGTAATGTGTTTTCTAAAGACAATATATATGCCTCCCAGAGACCAAAATAAACTTCCTATTGAAGACATCCATACAAAAACTCAGGGATGCAAGTTAAGCTTCAGAATCAGATGTAACTTCCTTTTGATAATTACACATAATAACAGTCGCCAAACTCAGCCTAACAATTATAAAATGCCCTCTTTTAACTATTTGCTTCTATATTCTGGAACACATTATAAGTGCTTCTGTAATTGTGCTTATGCCAAAGGAGCTAGTTTTTCTCCCATTATCTCTTCTGCTACTGCTGCTGCTGCTAAGTCGCTTCAGTCGTGTCCGACTCTGTGCGACCCCATAGACAGCAGCCCACCATGCTCCTCTGTCCATGGGATTCTCCAGGCAAGAACACTGGAGTGGGTTGCCATTTCCTCCTCCAATGCAAGAACACTGGAGTGGGTTGCCATTTCCTCCTCCAAAGTGAAGTTGCCCAGTCGTGTCCGACTCCTAGCGACCCCATGGACTGCAGCCCACCAGGCTCCTCCGTCCATGTGATTTTCCAGGCAAGAGTACTGGAGTGGGGTGCCATTGCCTTCTCCAGTTATCTCTTCATGGACATGCAAAGACTATTTCACAGCCTTCCTTGTTTCTAGATATATCTAGGTAGTTAGATTTCATTCAATGAGCAAGTTTCATGCAACACTTTGGGGGACCATCCTTAAAATGATAGATAATGCAACCTTCTTTAATTTTTTGCTTTCCCTTCCTCCTGCCTGCTAGCTGGAATATGAACATGATGGCTGGGGTCTGGAGCAGGTATGTTTAGCCAGCAGGTGATTTTGGTAATGGAAATACATATAAAAGAGCAATCACATAGAAGGTGTTGCATCCTGAAGAACTTTGTGAAACAGACTTACCATATTAACATTAAACCACTTATCTATAAAACCTTTCCCTGTCCAAGAGATAAATTGTAGTTTTATTTAAGACACTATGGGCTTCCTGCTGGCTCAGATGGTAAAAACAAACAAACAAACAAAAAATCCGCCTGCAATGCCAGAGATCTCAGTTCAATCCCTGGGTTGGGAAGAAACCCTGGAGAAGGAAATAGCTACTCACTCCAGCATTCCTGCCTGAGAATTCCATGGAAAGAGGAGCCTGGAAGGCTATAGTCCATGGGGTTGTAAAGAGAAGGACATGATTGAGTGACTTTCACTAGAACATTATAATCTGGGTCTCTGTTACTCTTAGTAAAATCTAATCCTAAATAATAATGTCCAATGGCAATACAGAATTAAGGAGACAAAGGACAACTATGAAGATCCCCTGGAGAAGGAAATGGCAACTCACTGCAGTATTCTTCCCTGGAGAATCCCATGGGCAGAGGAGCCAGGCAGACTACAGTCCATGGGGTCCCAAAGAGTCAGAAACAATTTAGCGACTAAACCTACCTACCTATGGTGCTTTAAATGTGCTTTTTTGAGAAGATGTGTATGCCTACAGCATTTAGAGAGTGATAATGTAAGAGTAGCAAATACAATAGCTTATATTGAGAGAGAGCAAAACTAATGCATAGGAAAACTGAGATTCAGAAAGGTTATGTAATATACACAAGGTCACATGACCAGTAAGAGGTAGAACCAGGATGAAGGAAACCAGACCAAAGAAATGAAACCACCTGTTCAGATGGTCCACAGTACCGCATCAGCCATAGTCCTCAGAGAGGAGAATGCCATCCTCAGACACACCCCTATTCTGCGAATGGATACCGCAGTAAGCAGGTGGCATTGCTCTTTCCTCTGAAATGAAAATGATATTGCCTCTACGTGAGTTCCTACTAGTGTAGTAGAGTCTCAAACCCAGAAAGATATTCATAAAATATTACTGCTTACTTCTCGAAACTAGCCATTAAAAATAATTTCTCTCTGCCATAGAGCAAAAATTAAACTCAAATTATTAACTTGCTGTGCATTTTGCAATTCACAAAGGGAATTCTTATATAAATAGTTTCATGCACAGTCACCTTAAAATGCTAACAAAACAGGTATGATCCCCATCTTAAAGATGCAAAAAATTAAACATCAAAGAAATTAAGTGACTTAAACAATACAAATGTACTTATTAAAAGATAGGGTCAAAATTCAAAATGCATCCTTACATGTTTATTATTCTTTCAAGTACATCAGTGGAGTTGCGCGACTTTTGAAATCATTTCTTAACTCAGTAATAAATCCAAAACAATGATCATGCATATTGATACCATACCTAGGACTAGATTCCCCAAAAACTAATCTCTATAGTTAATCAAGAGGTTCTGGAAGTTTCATTATCTCTTTCAAGTTAATAAGATGATAATCAATGCATCACAATTTCAAATAGCTTTAAATCACTCCTGGGGATTAGCATTAATTCTTCATTCAGTCACCTTGGTTTATAACATAGGTGTGCAACTGAAAACATCTTGCAATCAATGAATATCCAAATTTGGGAAATAAAATATTAAACTCTAGACTTGTAGAAATTCTTGGGGCATCATCTAGTACAACTCTCTCACCAATGGGAAAAGTTATTCTGCAGTGTTCAGTTCAGTTCAGTCGCTCAGTCGTGTCCGACTCTTTGCAACCCCATGAATTGCAGCACGCCAGGCCTCCCTGTCCATCACCAACTCCTGGAGTTCACTCAAACTCATGCCCATCGAGTCGGTGATGCCATCCAGCCATCTCATCCTCTGCCGTCCCCTTCTCCTCTTGCCCCCAATCCCTCCCAGCATCAGAGTCTTTTCCAATGAGTCAACTCTTCGCATGAGTTGGCCAAAGTACTGGAGTTTCAGCTTTAGCATCATTCCTTCCAAAGAACACCCAGGACAGATCTCCTTTAGAAGGACTGGTTGGATCTCCTTGCAGTCCAAGGGACTCTCAGGAGTCTTCTCCAACACCACAGTTCAAAAGCATCAATTCTTCGGCACTCAGCTTTCTTTATAGTCCAACTCTCACATCCATACATGACCACTGGAAAAACCATAGCCTTGACTAGATGGACCTTTGTTGGCAAAGTAATGTCCCTGCTTTTGAATATGCTATCTAGGTTGGTCATAACTTTCCTTCCAAGGAGTAAACGTCTTTTAATTTCATGGCTGCAGTCACCATCTGCAGTGATTTTGGAGCCCAGAAAAATAAAGTCTGACACTGTTTCCCCATATATTTCCCATGAAGTGATGGGACCAGATGCCATGATCTTAGTTTTCTGAATGTTGAGTTTTAAGCCAACTTTTTCACTCTCCTCTTTCACTTTCAAGAGGCTTTTGAGTTCCTCTTCACTTTCTGCCATAAGGGTGGTGTCATCTGCATATCTGAGGTTATTGGTATTTCTTCCGGCAATCTTAGGTTTGCTTAATTCATAGTACCAGTGACAATCAGGACAAGAATTGGAACCCAGATCTCTTGGGGCTAAGCCTTATGTTGTTTGTACCACAGCTTGCTACTTTCTAATACATATTTATTTGTCAAGTAAGTTGTTGAAGTAGATATTATTCTTATACTAAGAGGATTCCTCAGATATGTTTTATCTTGACCCCCATTTTTTCATATTTTCTTTCATTAAAGAGGTCTATTATTTAGGATGTGCTTCAACTTATAAAAATTAATGTTAAATGCAGCTTTTCCTTTTATAAGCAGGTAAGACTCATTTTAAATGGGATTGAAGCCAGAGAAAGGGATCACTCTGTAGCCAGTCATGAGTTAACTACACAATTAACTACTATATTCATGACACAATGATAATGAAGGAAAACGAAATGCTTAGATTTGGTAAGTCACTGTCAAGTTCATTTCAGCTGTCCCACCAAACATAAAATTCTGAGGTTATATGACTGACATTGTTTCACCTATACCGTCCATTCAGTATCTGCAAGGAATGGGTTTCAGGACCCCTAAGGATATCGAAACCTGTAGATGCTCAAGTCTCTTACACAAAATAGTGTAGTATTTGCATATAACCTACACATGCCCTCCCTGTGTATTTTATATCACCTTCAGATTACTTATGATACATAACACAATGTCAATGCTATGTAAATAGCTGCTAGCACGTGTAGCAAATTCAAGTGTTGCTTTTGCTAACTTTCTGGAATTTTTTTCTTTTTAGAATATTTTTTTGGTCTGCAGTTGGTTAAATCCAAGGATTCAAAATTTGCAGATATGGAGGGCCAACAGTATATATATAATTCACAAAGTGCATGCTAAGTCGCTTCAGTCATGTCTGACTCTTGGAGACCCTATGGACTGTACCCACCAGACTCCTCTGTCCATGAGATTCTCCAGGTGAGAATACTGGAGTGGGTTGCCATGTCCTCCTCCCGGGGATCTTCCCAATCCAGGTATTGAACTTGCATCTGTGTCTCCTGCATTGGCCAGGTGGGTTCTTTACCACTGGCGCCACCTGGGAAGCCCACATATAACTCACACATCTTACCAGTTAGGTGTTCTCTCTACTAATGACCCTGAGTGTGTACATTCTTGCCATGTTACTGTGGGATTCCCAAGAAAGCACTCACTTCAATGGTTACATGAGATATTTGAATGAAGACAGGGCTTAACCCTTATACCCTCAAACTTCTCAGCCCCACTCCTACCCTGATACCAGTGGCACCCCTGCCACTGGTAAAATACACATGTTTAAACTGAGCTGTATATTTATTTATTTCAAATCTCTTTTTACATGACCATCATCTTATTCTTAAGCCCCCTATCTCAATCCTTCACAATGGCAATTAATTTGAAACACATTCAAACTGATGATTTGTAAAAAACAAAAAAAACAAATTACTCTTTCTCCAGAGAAGTTAAGACTGAGAGTCAGTCAACAAATAAGAGAAACCAAGAAATATTAAGCCAAAAAGCACTAAGTCACTTTTCTTATCAGCATTTAAGTAGTACTGCAGATCTCAATTTCAGAAGCAAATCCTGGGTTAGAGATGGAATACAGAATCATCAACGTCCAATGACAATGAAGCTGTAGGAGAAGTGGTTCAATTGATTAGGGAGAAACATGCAAATAAAAAGAGAAACGGTGCTAAGACAAAATTTCACTGCTTAAAGAACACACCAAGAACAGGAAACCCACAAGACACTGAGAACAGGTAGCTAAGAGATCCAGAAAGACTACCAGATTTCTAGATTAAGGATCTGAAGGATGATTGCATTATTAGTGAGATGTGGAAGATTGAAGAGGGTTAATGAGGGGTGAGGGATTGGAAATCAATAATTGTGTTAGTTGTGTTAAGTTGAAGATGCCTGTGATCCCTCCAAATAGAGATATCAAGAAGATAGTAGTGTGAATATTTGAGTCTATAACTCGGAGAAGTCTGGAGAGAAGATGCAAATGTGAAGAGTTCTAGCAAATGTGTTCTTTGAAGTCATGAAGTTGGGGGAGATCACCTTTGAGGGAAGTGTAAAAAAGAATGAAGGCTGAATCAAGTCCTGTAGATTTCCAACATTTAGAGGCTGAGTCAAAAGGAAGGGCAAGTAAAGGAGATATAGACTGAATTGTTAATGAGGCAAAAAGAAAGCCAGAATAGTGTGAACCCATGGAAGCTAAGACAGAAAAATGTTTCCAAAAAAAGAAATTGATCAACTCTGCAGAATGCTGCTGGGACATTGAGTGAGATGATAACAAAAACCTATACACTGAATTTGATCAATTTCAGTGAAGTGGTAGAGATGCAAGCCAGATCCCAGTGGCCTGAAAACTGATTAGAAGGTGAGAAAGGGTGCGAGCACTTGTAAACTACTTTTTTTAACTTTTCATTTTAGAGTACAGCTAATTAAGGGTGCTATGATGATCTCAGGTGGACAGCAAAGGGACTCAGCCAAATATATACATGTATCCATTTTTCCCCAAACTCCCCTCCCACCTAGGCTGCCACATAACATTCAGCAGAATTCCCTGAGTTATACAGTAGGACTTTGTTGGTTATCCATTTTAAGTATAGCAGTGTTAAACTGCTTTCAAAGTAATGTGGCCAGGGAGAGCGACAGAGAAATGAGAGATGAGGGAGAGCCGCAGACTGAGAGTGGAGGGAGATATGAGGTTAGTGGGTTTTTTCCTTTAAGAAGAAAAATATCATAGCCTATTTTTATACTGATGAGAATAACCCAATAGAAAGAGAGATATTCACAGTGTAAAAGATAAAGGAAGGACTGAAGTATTTTAAAAGACAAGAAGGAATGTGATCCCAAGCAAAACTGGAGGGACTGGATTTTGATGAAGGAATTGACTGTCCTTCCACATTTCTCTAAGGAAGAATGAGATGCAGCTTGTTTATAGATTTAGCAGTGAGAGGTCTCCAGAGACTATAATTTTTCTCTGTGATCTATGAGGCGAGGTCTTCTGCTGAGAACAGGGTAGGGAAGGGAGGAAGGGTAGTGAGATCTCTGAGGAGCAAGTAGACAGATAAAATAGTCATCTTGTAGAATAGAAAAGTAAGCTTAGCAGTGTAACTAGGATAATAATTGCTGATGTACATTAACGTGCCTTTCTCTGTTGCATTTCCATGGATGCGTGTCTCTACTCAGCAACATACAGCTACAAGGGAGTTGGAGAGTAGATGTCAAGGGGCATAGAAGGGTGAAGATGAGGACAATTATAATAAGAATAGAAAGAAAACAACCAATGTTCAGTTGAATCTCTAGCAATACTACAAGTTTGAAAACTAGACTTTATCAAGAGAAAAGGGATTTTCTAAGTTCCGTAAAGTCTCAATATTGTATCAAAGGCAACCTGGCTGACTTGACCATCACATTTACTATCAGTAGAGAGCACTCAAGATAAGGCATAAGAAAAGTCCCTTCCACAGAGAAGCCCAGCCAATCCAGCCCTGCAGGAGTATGGAAAGGAGAAGAAAAAGTAGGAGCAAAAGCTTTGCCTTTCCTCCCCCTCCACACTGGATTTCAGTAGTGGCAGGTTTTGGAACATTCTGAAAGGCAGGAAAACACTGGTGAACACTATAAATGGCAGACTGCTTGTCCAAGCAGAGTCTGCCGACACAAACCACGGGCACAAATCCCTCGTTTGTTTCAGCATCACGTCCGAGTTGCATGGAGCCAAGAGCACACGTGTTGCACGTACTCAGTGGTGCTCAGTCTCTAAGTTGTGTCTTACTCTTTGCAACTCCATGGACTGTAGCCCACCAGGCTCCTCTGTCCATGGGATTTCTCAGGCAAGAATCCTGGAGTGGGCTGCATTTCTTTCTCCAGGAAATCTTCCAGACCCAGAGATCGAACCCACATCTCCTGCATCTCCTGCATTGGCAGGCTGATTCTTTATGACTGAGCCTGGGAAGCCTCCACATATTGCTACTGGTTTCTTAAAGTTTATGTGAAATAGATGTGGATATAAAGGTGCTGAGAGGGCTGGTTGATCAGAGACCTGGCACCACAGAAAAAGAGAACACAAAGCATGAGATCTGGGCAATCAGATTATTAGCTAAAACAATAGATTTCACAAACAGATGCACACACAATATCTCCAAAATGCCACAAGAGATCAGATGTACCTAAGTGGGTTCCAGTGCAAAAGGCCAAGGATCAATACAGATAAGACATCTCTCCTCCCTAGGAAAGACATCTCTCCTCCCCAGAGGTCCAGAGTTTGAGGCTGAGATGTCCTTGTCCTCCATCATAAAATCAAATATGCTGTTCCACATATCTTGGAATTATCTTGAAAAGGAGCTAGAGGGCAAAGAGACTTGGAAGATCAAATACCCAATTGTTGCCCGAAACAATGAAATCTAGATGATTAAATTTTATATCCACGTTTCCCCTAACTTACTAACTTACTCATCTCCCCAACTTTGGCCTCTGCTACCAAGTAGGTGAGACCTAGTAGGGGGACATCACATCAGTTACAGAAAACAAATAATCCTTTTTTTTTTTTTTTCAAATCGAAGCAATAGCACATAATACTTGGACCCAACAACAACAGGGAAAAAAAAAAATTCTGAATTGTGTTTGAACCCATTTGAAGTTTGAGATCAAGAATTTAAAATTGAATAAGTTAACTTCACCTCGTGAATATTTTTCCCCAGTGTTCAGCAAAAGGGGATGGTTGGGTTTAATCAGGGATGAGCTTTTGCCAGTCAAATGTAAAGGGGAAAAAGAGGAGCAAGGGAGTTTAGGGCATTAGCAAGAGAGCAATAATAATGATGGACCATGACATTTATGCTGGACAAGAAAAGAAATGAAGACGGGGATGGAGGAAGAGAGGTGGAGACTAATGGATAGGGCATGAAGGCTTGATGGATTGGAAGTTTCCACAACATTGAAGAATTGTTTCAGTGGGTGTTCTTGAGCAACTGAGCTGGAAAAATAAGTGAAGTGGTGGGAGTCAGAGAATGGAATATTTAAACATTTTTAAAGTGATGGTAACATCATTCACAATATTTTGTATGTGTACAGTGACATACATAATTCATTTATTTAACTATCCTTGCCTACAGAGAAAGGGAAATGTAATAGAGACTACAGTTTCAGAAAATTATTTACAACATTTAAGAGGAAAATCTACATTCAAGTACACTAGGGAAATGTAGAAACAACCATGCAAATCCAAATATTTAAATACTAAATATAAATCCATCATTTCTTTTCAGTGATATAGGTCTTGTAAAAAACTAAATCACTGTTTTTATCCATTTACTCAGTTGGCTAATTAGCTGATTACTTAGAGTTATTCTACTAGTTTGTTTACATTTTTTAAAAAATAGAACTACTTTCATTTTTCTATATTTTCAATTTAGATATCTTCATTGAACTAAGCCAAATTTAAAAATTTTAATCCAAAAAGCTAGATTTAAGGATATCAAATTGCATCATTACCTGTTCCTTCCACTTAGGCACAATGATCAAATATTTTAAATTTCCCCATCATATCAATTGACCAGCAAAAGTCAGTTCATCACAGAAAGAGAGATTAAGTCCCCCTTTGCAGTTAGGCTTTCTCTCTTTCGATATCCATTTCAGTTTCTGACAGTTTTTTCTATATCGCCAGAAAATGCAAACACTTCATACTCATAAAAAGGAAATAGTCTTACATTTCTTTATTTGAAGTCTGAGCCATTCAGAAGCTGATCAAAAGAATTCTATACATCCACTGTTAAAAATGAAAATAATATTTTGATGGCCAATTAAATCAACCTTTAAAATGAGCAAAATTAATTTTAAAGCGTATTCATATAATTCAAATTTTAAAATAATGTTTTAGCTTGAAACATGTAGTGAAATTATAACAACACCATCTTTTTAACTAATGTTAAAGCAAGGGGTCACCACGTTGGAGGGCAAAGGCCTGATCTGGCCTTCTCAACTCTGCTAAGCCAGCACTGTCTTCAGAAATGATTTGAATTTGAATAGTTTCAGCAGGACAGGCTACTCTGAAATTCCCACAGTATTTCCTACTCTTTGTTTGCAACTGGTAACTTTGTTCCTTGCTGATAAATGATTTTTAATTGGTGACTTCTCTTCTGTGTCATTCTCTGTTTTGTATAGAATCAGTTTCAACTATATTGTTCTTGCTTTCATTTTTAAAATACTAAGCAATCATAGGTTTTTAAATTTAAGCTGCCCGTTTTCATTGGAAAAGTGTCTAAAACGCTTCAGTCTCTGCTAGCAAGGGTTTCACCTGAATGCCTTAAGTAAAAATATTATTGCCAAGATTTGAGATGACAAGATAATTCATGAATGTCTTCCAGTTTCAACCACAAAGCAGTTAACCCATGTTTTCGAACATTTGAAAATATATATATATTATTTTCTTAGATTCCACTTCCTTGAGGCATCATTCAAACTTCACATGAGTTTCAGAATGTAGTAATTAGCAGTAGACTGCTTACATTTGCCAATATATTTGTACAAACATATGTTGGCACTCGGTTCCGTATCAGCTACACATCAAAGAAGGGTGCTGAGGAGGAATTATTCTACCTCGGGGCTGGATTAGTGTCTCTGCCTGAAATAGGCCTCATTTAAGGGCATGGTTTGGGGGAAATTAAAGAACCTGCATGGCCTGAGTATTGGAGTGAATCCATTAACAAAAAGCTGTGCTGAATATTTCTGCCATTCTTTTTCCATTCCTGCTACTATGATCCTGGGGCAAGTTGTAACCTCTTTCATCTTCAGTTTGCCAGTCTGCAAAAGGCAGACCATATAATTCTCTCGCAAGCACCTCACAGAAGCATGGGCATGGCAAGCATCCTTCTGGTAGGAAAGCCGGTGCTTCCTTCTGCTGATATCCTTTTTCAGGTATGCACCAGCCTTCTCAGCGCCTCTCCCCACACCCTCCACACCTCACCTTAAAAGATGAAAGCCCTGAGCCCCCAATATAGCCACAACAAGCACCAAAGACAGAAAAATCTCCCTAATCTCACCTCCCAAGAGAGGCTGGCTTTCTTTCCATTGCTGTGAATTTTAATAGCACTTTTGCCAAAATGAGTTCGTATATTTTACAGGAAAACTAAATAACTTTAATAACCTTAGGGCTGACAATGTACAAAGTTCTGTCCGTGTTTCCCCAAATTCAGTCCTCCACAGCAACACTTGAGGGTACCCACGATCGTCTTCATTTTGCATAAGAGGCAACAGAATTAGATTAAGTTGACTTACCCAAGGTCACACCACTAAGGCACAAGGCCAAAATTTTAGCTCAACTCTAACTCCAGAGCCAGGTGACTTAATTGTTCTACCAGTGCTCAGGATTGAGGAAGAATCAGCACAAACTCATCAAGAAGAGACTGTCATCAGTCAATAAAGTGCTGGAGCCATTACTCCAAAGGTGGGAAAACCAAGTGATACATTTTCAGAAATCTTGTGAGAGTGATAGTAATTATTCAAATTTAAACTATAGGGACTTCCTGGTCCAGGAGTTAAGACTCTGTGCTTCCAATGCAGGTGTAGGCTCCGTCCCTGGTCAGGGAACTAGACCACACATGCTGTGCAGCACAGCCAAAAAGAACATTTTTTTTTAAATTATATAAGTGTATAATCAAATACATTATATTAAAAACAGTGGTAAGAAATATTCAAAACTGTTTACATAACAAGTGTATCAATACAACCTCAAAGAGACCTTCTAAGGGACGAGTAAGTCACACTCCAGGGAGATTGATGCTCATAAACCCTGGGAGTGCAAATTTTAAAAGCCTAGGTTTCAGTTATCTATTGCTGCCCAGAAAACTATCTCAAAACCTAGTACATTAAGCAATAACCTTTTTATCATATCTCATAATTTTTTGAGTTAGGAAATCCAGCAGCTGAACGTAGGCTGGACGATTTATCTACTCTACATATTGTCAATTGAAGTGGCAGGTGGGCTGTTCTGGAGGGTCCCAGACTTCATGCACTTCTTGCCCTTTCTGTCAAGTCTGGTGTCTTGGCAGAAAGGGCTAGAAGGCTGAGCTCAGTTGGAACCATGGACGGGAGTACTTAACACATGCCTCTCTACCACAGCTGTCTCAGGGTAGTTAAATTGCTTATATGAAGTTCAAGACTCCCAGAAAAATTGTTCCAAGAGACAGAAAGTGAAGGGCCTGAAGCCTGGCCCCTGAAGCTGCTACAGCATCTCCCATGTGGTAGGATAGCCGCAGAGCATGTCCAAGTTCAAGGGGAGGGGACCTAGACCTCACCAAGTGCCAGAGGAGAATCAAATCATTGTTACCGTTTTCACTCTGTGCTTAGTCACTCAGTTGTGTCCAACTCTTTGCAACCCCATAGACAGGAGCCTGCCAGGCTCCTCGATCCATGGGGATTCTCCAGGCAAGAATACTGGAGTGGGTTGCCATGCCCTCCTCCAGGGGATCTTCCCAACTCAGGGATGGAACTCAGGTCTCCCATATTGCTGGCAGATTCTTTACTGTCTGATCCACCATTTTTACTCTACTACCAACCAAATTACCATTAACTTTATTTTATCTATCATTTTTTTAAATTATTATTACTTAGAGATACTGCTTAAATATTTATAGGTGACATGATATGATATTGCAATGTAAGGAGAGTGGATCAAAATACAAATACAATAATATTGGCCATGAGTTGATAATGTTGAAGCTGAATGATGGCTGAAGGGGGACTTATTATGCTATTTATGTATGTTTGAACTTCTCTGTATTAAAAGAAAATCTGTTTCAATGTCCATCAAGCAAAAAGCATTAACCTATTTGCAAACACCAAACACAAGAAAGAGTGCTAAATACATTAAAAAGCCGCTGCTTGGAGAAATGACTGATTCTAGGACTGGAGCAGAAAATATGCAAAATGAGCCTGGGCATCTTATAGCTCTAGGAAGTAAAGAAGTGCTCAAAACAACGCAGAGACAGGAGCATGTCAAAGGGACACAGGAGCCCATGGAGAGAATCCCCTACGGTCAAAGCTAGAAAATTATAAGAAACAAAGTAAAGTAGTCTTAAATTATAACCCAGAGTTAAAAATAAATATCCATAAACCTGCTGCTGCTGCTAAGTCGCCTCAGTCGTGTCCGACTCCGTGCGACCCCATAGACAGCAGCCCACCAGGCTCCTCCTTCCCTGGGATTCTCCAGGCAAGAACACTGGAGTGGGTTGCCGTTTCCTTCTCCAATGCATGAAAGTGAAAAGTGAAAGTGAAGTCACTCAGCCGTGTCTGACTCTTAGTGACCCCGTGGACTGGAGCCCACCAGGCTCCTCTGTCCATGGGATTTTCTAGGCAAGAGTACTGAAGTGGGGTGCCATTGCCTGCTCCGATCCATAAACCTATACTAACATAAATACATGAATAATTGGGGAGAACAAGTAAACCTCTCAGCAGAAGAATGCCAAATAAATTATGTAGATCCTCCATTCTCAAGGAGATGTAGCATAACTCCGCATTCCTGCATCATACTGCGACATGGATAAAGCCTATAAAACTCACCCTTAAACATCTGTAATTTCTTAGTCTGTGGTGACAATCTCCTTGAGATGAGATGTGTGTAGTGACTTCCTTCCAAACAATACAGTAAGGAAAAGCAGGAGGGGAGGAATTCGTAATTTTACTGCGAACAAACCTGACAAACTTGACAAATCATGTTGACAGTATGTATCCTTGATATGATGTGATGAAAATGGCACTTTTCTCTGTAATCGTCATCCCAAAAACTCATGGTCCGAGTCTAATCATAAGAAAATATTCAGACAAATTCCCACTGAGGAGCGTTCTACAAAATATCCTACCAGTATTCCTCAAAATCGTCAAGGTCATCAAAAACAAGAAACGTCTCAAAAACTGTCACAGCCAAGAGGAGTCTCAGGAGACATGATGCTTAAATGTAAGGTAGTATGCTGGCTGGGATCCTGGAAAAAAGACAATTGGGTATCAGTAAAAATTAAGAAAACCTAAATATAGTATAGACTTCCCTGGTGGCTCAGATGGGAAAGCGTCTGCCTGCAATGCAGGAGACCTGGGTTCGATCTCTGGGTCAGGAAGATCCCCTGGAGAAGGAAGTGGCAACCCACTCCAGTATTCTTGCCTGGAGAATCCGATGGACACAGTCCATAGGGTCGCAAAGAGTTGGACACAACTGAGCGACTTCATTCTCACTATAAATATAGTATGGAGTTTAGCTAATACTCCAATATTAATATTGGCTCATTAATTGAAACAAATATACCATAGTAACATAAGATATTAATAATAGATAAAACAGGATGTGGGGTATATGAGAATTTTCTATACTATGTTTATAATTTCCCTATAAATCTAAAAGTATCCTAAAGTAAAGTTTGTTTTAAAAAGTTATACGCTTCTTCTGCAGCCTTGATGGAAATCTGACAAGATCTAGAGCTTTGAAGTAACTTCTCTAGTCCGTATGTTAGAGACTTGGAGGCAGCAACAGAAACCTGCACTTTAACCCACACTAGCCTACTGCCAAATCTGGTTATTAGATGAAAGAAGGTAACATCAAGAGAGAGGCATCACTTAATGAAAGAGCTAGCTTCTTTCTCTTCCTAATATACTGCTTTATGTGGATGCATTTCTGCCCTAGAGCACAAAAAATAAAGAACCGAGATCTAATGCGGCCTAAAAGAACAGCAGAGGTGCTGAGGGTAGTGTCAATTACAAACCAAAAAATATACAACGGGCATAAGGAAATGCATCTATCCTCCAAAAATATCAAAAGAGCAGGGAGTTTCATAGACTCCAAGAAAATCTGGATTGACAGCTTTCTCAGCATCCTGGAAAGAAATAATTTGGGGCAAGCATAAAGATTCATTTTAAAGTGATCTTAACAATGTCACTTATCTTCTCAAACAGGTCCCTCTTGGAGTTTTGTCAGGTTCAGGAGAAGAGGTCAGGTAATATACCCATCTGCCCCCATAAGCAGTTCTCACACTCCAAACATATAAATGTGCCATGACTATGAGGTCAATTCTTCCTCTCATTCTTGCAGTTATGAACAGAAAAGGTCCTAGGAAATCAGAGCATTCTCCCCCCTTACTGTACATCTGATGAACAGCTGTAGGCATCCCGGCTGACCATCCGGTTGTAGCGTCTGGTCAAAATAAACCTGCCTCGTGAGCTGAAATTATTTTTGGCTACCATCAAGAAGAGCTCCAACTGCCAGTAGAGTCATCCCGCCAGTGGTCCAGGAGCAATCAACACCCAAGACGAGTCCCAGGCTCACATCTCAAGGATCACACCTCTCAAGGGTGCCATAACCACTTGTATGTCCTCCTTGTGCGTGGCTGTTATGCACTTGAGAGCACTCTCCTCATAACATTCATCTGCTGCGAAGGCAAGCCGAAGCTGGCCCACTGGCCCACTGGACCCGAGGCTTTCACACCCACTAGGCTTGGAGTTTAAGTTTTCAGGTTCTATCTGCATTGTACCACGGCATACATTAAACTATAGAACTCACCCCCAAAGCCCTTGTAATTTCTTTTGGTTAGTGATGATAAATTCCCCTAGTAAAATTCACCAAAAACCCCTATACATCAAATGTGTGAAAATTAAATTCCTTATAGAATCCACCACCTGTTATTAGTATCAATGGAAGAATGTAGTGACAGGACTTTAAATGTCCTGTTCACAAGATTATATAAATTTTGTGAAATAAGCATAATTGTCTTTTAGTGACATATTAAAATAAGCTTTTTAGTGACACATTATAATAAGTTTTTATCATCTAAGTGTACATCCAATGAATTGTTCAGAAACAGAAGCATCTTGATTTGGCTGAAAGATGGTATCTCACTTTAAGTACCATATTTACTTTTCACCATGTTCAGAGAAGCCAGACTCTCCTTTGGGGTGAACCAGTCAAGGGTAATTCTGACTCATCAAAAATGGCCAGCCAGGCATTCACCGGAGGGGTGAGCCACCTTCCTTGAAAAACAAATAAAGCAAAAGCACACCCATAAATTTCAAACATAGCTTTAGCACCTACATTCAATTTGCTGTAGTTTAATTACATTGCACCAGCCAGCCATCTGCAGGCTTTAATAACTCGAGAGTCTAGTCCAGTGACCAAAGAAAGTCTCTTACAAAGTGGCATTTAATGGAGGGCCCCCAGGCCACTCAAGAATCTATTGTCCCAGAAAACACTCACCTAGGCAGACATGAAATTAAATCTGAAGAAATGGTTTCTCAAAGGCAGGATGCAACAGGAACAAGGGGAAAAACCTGGCAAACATAGGTACATAAGATTGACCACAGAGAATCTCCATTTACCACTTTGATGAAATCTCAATCATGCTTTATTTACTAAAGAGAGGCTAGATTGAGTATAAAATATAGACATGTATCTAATTGACATTTTATAAGTGTTTGTTTTAGAGCAACATAATAAGTGGGCATCTATCTACCAATTAATTGAATCAGTAAAAGAAATTTTACTAACCCAAATGAATGACTTTTCTTAAATCTAAACTTTTACATGAGTGATAATTAATTTTTAACTGATCTTCCAGAAATGTTTGTAGTATTTAAGAAAAAAGAAAGCTTTCAATCTTACCAAGAAAGTAGTCACTTGGACATTTATATTTCCTGTCTATAGTAACAACTTCAGTTATTTGGGGAAGGTGGTTTTGCTGGTGGAGAAGCACAATTTTCTTACTTTTTCTCTGCTTTTGAGCATTGCATTTAGATAGTTCACATTCCTAAGGCAGGAGAGAAAAGATAGAGAAGATAGAATTCATATTAATGTTTTTGATTCCTAAAATATTCATGCCATATCCTAAACCCTCTAAAAACTGTCCCAAGTTACTTTAAAAGTAAGAAAAAAAATCTTTTTGGTCTGTCCCAGTTATATTCCATTGAAGGTATGTAATGTTTAAAACTAGGCTTAAATTTTTAAATGATGTATTTAATTATTGGTTTCTATTTTTATAAATGCTATGCAAAGTTGCATTTTAAATATAGCCACCAATACTGTTTTTCAGTGCAAAATTCAATACTCTGTTAATTTCACAAACTTGTATACGTTTCATGACTATCTTTTTCTCATCATTGCAGTTGGAAGCTAGATAAAATGAAATGATAGTTTCATTTTCAAAAAGTGGTCATCTTAGGCAAGATTTGTCTTATCCCTAGATGCTAAGACTATAAAATATGTGCTTCAACATACCAAAAATATTCTTAAAATCCTTCGCTCCTTGCAAAGTTAAAATAAACTCCTTAATGACAGTGACTCAAACATGAAATCTCTGGGGACAGGAGATAGGAAAAAAGGAAAGACAGGAAGGAGTAGGGAAGGACATATAAAAGCTTGGAATGGGGAAGAAGAACAAATTTTCTCTACTTCATATTTCTGTATAGGTCCAAGATTGTCCTTAAACAAATGTTCAGCCAATAATACCAAGAAATGTGAGCTCCTATTTTGCCATCTCCACTTCACATTCTTCAATCATTTAAAAATCCACCCCTATTATGCCAACACACTAATCCTCATTTTCCCATCACATAATCCTATACCACTTGAGTCTCAGATCTGCCTATGAAATGCTGAACAGAAGTATGAACCAAACTGCATTTGGAAGGTTTCTCCCAGACCCTAAGTGCCCTGAACCCATGATATTTACTAGCCATGCAGAAAGCAGGAGTACCATGTGGTTATAACTGACAGTCAGTCATCTGAGAAGCAAGCCAAAGATCTGAATCATGGGGCTTGTGCATTGTTCTTTTCACATGTAAATCAAAAGTCAGCAACCATTTTCAATTAAAAAATTTCATCTGGGATTGTCAAGATGTGTGCCAGGTTTCAGTTGAGGGCAATTTTGAGACGGTTAGATTGTAGAACCATCAAATAATAACTTGGTAAATGGAGACACTGATGGATTTTTAGCTCATAAAATTCTCCCACAGATCAAACTGAAAAGAAGAAATCCTCAGGCAGGTGGACCAAGGTGTGCTCCATCAAAAGGTCACTGGTTGCCCTGAAGCTACAACCAGCCAGTCACAGGCTGGCAGGAAAGACAGTCTGCAACTTCAAGAAGTCTGGGCTCCCAGGATCCTGGTAACTGATGAGAAGGGTCTGAGGAAAAGGATATGTCATTGGTTTGGGTTCAGATGACCTGGGATCCAGCTATGATTGGCCACCAGCGCTCTGTGGATCCTTGGGTAAATTGTCAGTTGAATTTTCTACTCTCTCACAGACTACTACTCATTTCTCCATTGGAAGCTATATGTTCCAGCCTAATGAGGCTTTTTTTAAAATGTGCCACACCTGTGTTCCAAGGTCATAACAAACCTGCGTGTGTAAAAATGTCTTGCCAGGCTGCACACACTCATTTTTAAAACTGTAATTCAGGTAACTACATGTCTAACCTTTCAATTACCTCAGGACATTTCATGAATAGAGGTCGTAAAATTTACATTGCAAAATTTCACTTAATAAATGTTTCCCAACAAATCTAACCTCTTGAAAAGCTTTCATTAAAGGTCACTAATCGACCAACAACCTTTGAAAAATTGTTCAGCGATTAGAATTGCATTTTTAATATAATCCAAACATGATGGTGGAGAAACACCTTCATTCCTGCGTAGCCCTCAGCACTAATTTGCCCATGTAATTTGTTCTTTTACAACCCTGAGAGACTGTATTTAAAAGGGTGTACTGACAATTTTTAAAAGTTGCTTAATTAAGTGAGTGAGATTTTTTTTCCTTTGGAAAAATCCTCAGCCCATATCCAGATCTTGTTTTAAACTATGGTATCTTAAGGACTCTTTCAAGGTGTTTGAAGTATTCTTAATAGTTACTCAATTGCTATAAAACCCAATTTCTATTCTTCTAATCTCTATAATCAAATCTTTACTTTCAGGACTTGCTATTAAGCCTCTATTTTAGGATTATCAAACCAGATATTCATCTTCTGTGACTTGTTGCCATCAATTCGAAGGTGGTGAGAAATTTACACGTACTTACTGCAGATATTCTCCTTACTCAAGAAAAAAACGTGTTCTAGAATTCTTGTAATGTTACTAGGAAAGTACTTTGAAAGACTGAATACCTGGCAGATAACTTGGTGAATACAATGCACAAATGTGCACCATTAAGCTTACAAAGCAGTTAGGTGTATGATACATACACTAAGAATCATAGGAGAACTGATTACACCAACATAAGTAGGATCCATCTTCACATACTAGAACTAAAGTAGGAGCCATTCATAAAGAAAAGCCTAAAAAAATCAAAAACAAGTTCAGAGGATAAATATAATAACAACAGTTGTATAACGATGTGACTGTACTTAATGCCATTGAACTGTACACTTTAAAATGGTTGCAATGGTAAATTTCATGTGTTTGACCACAAAATAATAAAAATAATAATAACAACAAATATATGTGTGCTTCCTGTCCCAAGTGCTTCCTGTGAATTATCCAGTTGCTTAATCTTCAAAGCAACTCTATGAGGAGACACTGGTATTATCTTCTGTTGAAGGAAACCCAAAGACCACAAAGATAAAATAACTTTTCCAAGAGCTAATAACGTAACTTTTCCAAGTAGGTTTGCACAAAACGAGTATGTAATAAAAGCCTATTGAGCCCAAGTATTCTGAGTTTAGAGTCTGTGATTTTTAACTATATCCAATATGACCTCCAAGGTAGCTCAAATGGGCTTCCCAGGTAGCTCAAATGGTAAAGAATTCGCCTGCAGTGCCAGAGACCTGGACTCAATCCCTGGGTCAGGAAGATCCCCTAGAGAAGGTCATGGCAACCCACTTCAGTATTCTTGCCTGGAGAATCCCATGGACAGAAGAGCTTGGTGGGCTACAGTCCATGCGGTCACAGAGTCAGACATAACTGAGTGACTAACACACAATATGACCTCCATAGATGTTAAGGAAAATGCTTATAATTACAGGGAAAGAGGGGTCATACTGAAAAGTACAGCCATCTCAAAATTTTAGGCAAATAAAAAGACAACTGGCTAAGAGACACCAATAATGTGAAGTGGGAAGGAAAACAGCTATGCTTATTTATTCACCTAGGGAATAAATACGTGGCTGTCTATGAGAAGCTAGTTCCAGGCATTGGGAATATTGTGTGAATAAGGACCTTGCATTCCTAGAACTCACATTCTAGGTGAGTAAACAGATGGTTTAAAAAAAGTGAATAAATTAATAAGGTTATTTTGACTCTCAGCAATTGCTATGAGGAGGATTAACACAACATTGATGGCAAGAAAGTAATTAATGTTAGAGAGAGTAGGGGGTGGTTCCTAAACTTGGAACACTCAACTGCGTAGTCCAAATAACTTTCTGTTGTGTCTTGGCGGGTGGAGCGGGGAAAGGTGTGTGTGTGAGGGGTGTGGGAGGAGGGGGCTGTCCTGTGCATCATAGAATATTGGCAACATCCTAGTATCTTCCCATTAGATGGCAATAGCACAACCGTCCTCTCAAATTATGACAAACAAAATGGCCCAATGTCTCTTGGGGAACAAAACCACCCAGTTAAGAACTATAGCCTTAAGGGATCATAGGAGGTCTTCTCTGAAGAGGTGATGTATGACATGATAGGGACAGTCATGAAAGATCTGGAGGCTCAGTATCTGGGATCAAGGCAAAGGATGGATAATGGCAAACATTCTAAGGTGGGAAAAGGGATCAGAAAGAAGACGGAGGTGGCTAAAGCATTGTGAGGTGTGCCAAGAGTGGTAGGAGGAGTTATCATACAAGTATACAAAGGTCAGATCCTGGGAATCCCATAGGTAACTGAATTTTAGTTTCTCGGGAAAAACTGGGGACAAGGAAGACTTTTTGAAACTCTAAGATAAATGATTCCCATCAGTTCATGGGAAATAGATGGGAAAACAGTGGAAACAGTGTCAGACTTTATTTTTTTGGGCTCCAAAATCACTACAGATGGTGACTGCAGCCATGAAATTAAAAGACGCTTACTCCTTGGAAGAAAAGTTATGACCAACCTAGATAGCATATTCAAAAGCAGAGATATTTCTTTGCCAACAAAGGTCCGTCTAGTCAAGGCTATGGTTTTTCCTGTGGTCATGTATGGATGTGAGAGTTGGACTATAAAGAAAGCTGAGCACCGAAGAATTGATGCTTTTGAACTGTGGTGCTGAAGACTCTTGAGAGTCCCTTGGACTGCAAGGAGATCCAACCAGTCCATTCTGAAGGAGATCAGCCCTGGGTGTTCTTTGGAAGGAATGATGCTCAAGCTGAAACTCCAGTGCTTTGGCCATTTCATGCGAAGAGTTGACTCATTGGAAAAGACTCTGATGCTGGGAGGGATTGGGGGCAGGAGGAGAAGGGGTCGACAGAGGATGAGATGGCTAGATGGCATCACTGACTCGATGGACGTGAGTCTGAGTGAACTCCGGGAGTTGGTGATGGACAGGGAGGCCTGGCGTGCTGCGATTCATAGGGTCGCCAAGAGTCGGACACGACTGAGCAACTGAACTGAACGGAACTGAAGATAGATGATTAAAGAGAGTATTTTTAAAAAATAAAAAAAAAGTACTTTCCTATTTTCTTTGAATTTCTTTAAAATGTTTGGTTAGCATCTAACACCTATCTGGCATGAAACTATTAGCTGTACAGCCAGTCATTTCTTCATTCACTATGCAAATATTTATTAAGGGCCTACTAAGTTCCAGACACTGTTTTAGGCACTTGGATACATCATTGAACAAAACATCCTGCCCTCTTGGATCTTATATTCTAATTGGAGGAGACAGATAAATGATACAATGGAAAATGGTTATACAGTGTGATAGAAGATGATGAGTACTATGCACCAAAAAAATAAATAAATAAAGCAGGATAAAAGGCTAGAAATTACAATGGAAACACATAGACAAGTCTTGGAGAATAAAAATACAATAAATTCATCATTTTCTTAGGCAAACTTTTAATGCATTTCTAGAAAGTTCCATTTATTCTTTCATTTTCATTGGACAGTCTGCAAAATCAAATACTTTTTGTCTTCCACTCTCATGAATGGACTTGTAAACTGACTGAAAGACATCTGAACATGTAAATAAAGCCCAACCACACACCTGTGGTGAAGCTCAGGGTACCCCAGAAGGGGTATCAAACTATTTGACAATCAATAATACCTGAGGAACCGCTCGGTCATTTTTGCTTGGCGCCTCAAATATGTGACTATATCACCACTAGCATGAATTCCAATCAAGATGGATGAAGCATCCAAAAATCTGCCAACTAATAACTCAGTCAAGTAATCTGTAAATTTGTACAACGTCATCCCAGACCAGGTATAAATTTCTTTTTGCTTTATTACTAAAAAAAAATTAACCACGTGAAAGCTAAAAATCAATGGCAATTTTGAGTGCAGATCATAGTAAATACATACTCCTACAGCTGACTTTCATCAAATGACATTTCAAATACTAAGATGGGAAGAAGTTAAAATTCCCTCTGTGAAGACAAGACTAAGATGAATGTATTAGTTTCTGACAGTCACTGTAAGAAATTACCAGACTTGGTGGCTTAAAACAACAGGAGTTTATTCTCTTTGAGTTCTGGAAGCAAGAAGTCTAAAATCAATTTCATTGGGCTAAAATCAAATGCAGCAGGGCCTCCCGGCCTCTGAAAGCTCTGGGGGAATCTGCTGCTTGCCTCTTGCAGCTTCTGATGGTCACCAGGATTCCCATTCCATCCTGTATCACTCTACTCTCTACCTCAGTCTTCACATGACCTTCTCTTCTGTGTGTCTAATCTCCCTCTGCTTCTCTCATAAGAACATTTGTGATGATGCTTAGGGCCAACTGAGATAATTCAGGATAATCTTCTCATTTCAAGACCCTTAACTAATCACATCTACAAAAACAATTTTTCCAAAAAGGTAACATTTACAGGTTCTAGGGATTAAGACATAAATATCATTTGGGGGGACCATTTCAAAATTTACCACAATGAATAATGTTCTCTTACTTATAGGTAAAGGAGAAACCAAATTAAAGCCTTTGGGAAAAAATCCTGTTCTCCTGTATCCATGCATTACAATTCATCACCAAATATCATTTAAGCAGTAAATGCTGTTCTGAATTTCAAGTATTTTCTATTCTTCCAAATTAATTGGAAGTGTTAAATGTAAATGATAGCATATCAAATATTCCATGACATTAATAGGTTTAATCTTCATCAACTTGAAAAAAGTTACTATAGATTCCAGGTATGGTCTTTTAGTTAAAGGAGAAAATGATTACAACATAATGAATTGTTTTATTACTATAGAGATATGTTTTATACTCCAGTACTCATAGAATTGGGTATCAATTCTGATCTTTCAGTACAAATCAGTATTTTTAAAAAAATAATTTTAGGACTCTTTATTTTTTATATTAGTACTTCAAGTTTGCTAAGAAAGCTAACTCCTAGTCCACACTCAAATACTAAAATCACATGACAAGGAGTTGTATTCCTCTTAGAACTGAGAAAGCCACATGAGATTACGCCTTCTCTAAGAGCAAGAGAAAAAAAAACCACAGATAACCTACAATACCATAACTCTTCTTGAGCCCAGGAGAGAGCTAAATTCACAAAGTTACAAGACACTCAGATGAACTGAATTTGAAATAGTGATAAGCTCCTCTGAAGAGAATTGGAATGCATGAACCACTTCATCTTTGGCAGAGTACAGGAGGAAAAAAGCATCTGTCAATGTAAATGTGGAAGAAAAACACAAATGTTTACAAATTTTTAAAGGTCAATGGTGTGCTAAAAGGATAATTTAAACTGCTTGGGAGATCCAGACCCAAACAGCACACATTCATTCTCCAGATCTTTTCCATGTATCTCCATCCTCATAACAAAGATTGGAGCATAACAGAGGATCTGAGAAAGCCCTTCTTGGTAGGGAAAGGCATGAAGCCTTACTGTATCTCAGATCCTTCTCCCATATGAAGCAAAAGCCTAAGGCTCTGAGAAAGGAGTAGAAAAGCCACGCTCCCAGGCAAAGACCCTCTGCTTCTGGAGGAAGGCAGAAGAAAAGCCACCTTCTATTGTGAGAAGACAGAACACCACACACCATTCCCAGGCAAAGGCATATGCTACGATTAGATCTGATGGAAATTTGGATCTTCAAAGAAATTAAAAGAATCAAAACAGGAAGAATTAGGAAAAATATAAAAGAAAATTTCCTTATTTTTATTCATTTTAAAAGATAATGCAAATCATTATCTTTTAAAATAAAGATAAAATCATTCTAAAGCAAAATCATTCTAGAAGTTATAACATGAGCAGAAATAAAATTTATGACAATAGCACAAAGTATAGGAAGGAAGAAACAAATATATACCATTACAAGGTTCCTAACGTTCCATGTGAAGTAGCAAAATGTTATGTAGAGATACACTTTGGTAGGATGTCTATACAGTAAGCTCTAAAACAGTCTCTAAAACAAACAAACAAAAAAGCATATGTAACAAGCCAATATTACTAATAGTTGTGTCAAAATAGAATCATTTAAAAAATCAATGCAAAAGAAAAGAGAAAAAAGAACAAACAACAGATAGAAACAATAAAACAAAGAGCAAGACAGTAGATTTAATTTCAGGCTTATTGATGACTGCATTAAATGTAAATACTCTACAGATTACAAATAAAAGACAGAGATTGTCACATTGGGATTTTAAAAAGCAAGACCAAAAGATGTGCAGTAAAAGAACCATGCCTCTTAAAAGTAAAAAAATGAGAAGAGCTATATAAACACTAATCAAAAGAATGCTGGGGCAGTTATACTAATGAGCCAAAGTAGATGGTGGTACAAGGAATATTACTAAGATAAAGGGGAGCTGTCAATAATGCTGAAAGGTTAAAATACACCAAGAAGAAAGAGCAACACTGAATGTGCAGGCATTTAATTACAGAGCTTTAAATACACAGGCAAAAACTGATAGGACTGAAAGAAGAAATAGAAAAATCCACAAGTATGGTTAGGGATTTCAAAAATCCTTTCTCAGTAAGATTATAGAATTAGTAGACAAAAAAATCAGTAAGAGTTTTTAAAATTTGAACAATATCATCAACAACAGTAGAAAACATATTTTTAAACCACAATAGATTATACTCTGGGCCTTAAAACAAATTTTTCAACCCATTTGAGAGAACTAAAATCATATAAAGTATGACCTTTAACCAAATGAAATATGACATGCAGATTTCAAGGCCATAGGGAGCTCTAAGAAAGGCTGATTTTCATCCATTCTGTCAGAAGAAGTTGAAAAAGCTTCTATGAAGGAAATAGCATCTGATGTACAATTTTGATAAGTTGGAGGGAGGTTGCTTCACACTGAGAAAAGAATGTGAACCAGAGAATGAGAACAGGAAAGTAAAGTCATGAAAGCAAGTCCATTTTCATTGGGGAAATATAAGGTAAAATCATGATGCAAATGGGGGCTTTTTTTTTTTTTTTCGGTCTGACCTGTGGAATCAGGCTGAGTGAGTGGTACCTAATTCAATCAGAAGCTGGCAATCCTCAAGATAATATGAGCGTGCATGTCACTTGCCCGCAGAGTAAGAGAGAAGACTGGAGTTGAAGAGGCTATTATAATAGTCTAGACAAGAAGCAGTACATTTCTCAACATGAATACTAGCAGTAAAAAGGAAAATAAATATAAAATTTTGGTGTGAATATATAAATGTTGAAACTTATTTAATTGGCAGAAGTGGGGTGGTTGTGGGATGGGCAAGAATAAAAGGAGGCTCTCAAGAAACATGGTGGGGTTTTGATTTGGGACAACTTGGAAGATGGTGGTGCCATTAAAAAAATTATTTTAAAACGTTGTATATTTAACATATGTAAACTTGAAGGAAAAGTCAGTGGAAAGAGATAAAGAGAAATGATGAGTTGGATTTCCAAGAAGAATTTTTAAATATTCCCAATTCATCCAAATAAAGACTAGAGAGAGAAGAAAGCGTCCTGCAATTGGAGATGAAGATGGGACTAGGAATCTGAATTTGAAGTCATCTACATAGAGGTGGGAGGAGAAGATACAAAGAAAGAAGGGAAAGATATCAGGAGTAGGACTTGGGTTTATCTACATTTAAGGAGAAAGATAATGAATTAACAATGAAGATAGGCAAGGACTGTCCATCACTAGGGATTTTCCATTTGACAAAAAGGTTTTTATTATCATTACACTGTACACTCAAATGTGAGCTCTTCAGCTATTATTGCTCCACAAAAACAACAATAAAAACTTGTTTCTTTTGCTGCTATAGAACAGACTATTAAGACATTATTATGATCCATTAATTCAGTTCCATGACATACTGAAAACATGGTCAGAATACATTCTACTTGAAAATTTTAAATTACTCTGCCACATATCAACTGTGCATATAAGTTTAGCAGAATGATATTTTCTTTTAAATATCACTTAAGATCACTCAATTACGAGAGCAGAAGGAGAGGTCCCTTTAGTAATAGTGTTGTTGAATATTGGAATGAAAATCCTTGAGCTCCTTGTCTTATGAAATAAGTCATTTTGTGTGCATAAAATATAGTTCAACATTAAGCATTTTCTACAAAATGGGGGACAAATCCCAGAGTAATCTTCGTACAAAGTTATTTTAGGCGCCTAATGCCTGTAAAATTATAGTTGTGCCTTGTCCTAAAGTTGAGAGTCTTTCAACATTTCATCATAAACCCCGTTTTTCAGGGGCTTATAACGCAACTATAGAAATTTGCTTCGGGATGAAACTTGGAATACCCAATTTCAATCTGATCTTACTTACAACCAGTTGAAATAAAGACAGAAAAGTTTGTGTTATCTGTCTCCACCTTTGGCTCTAGGCAATATTCACTTTAAAGAAATACTCTCAGGCATTTCCACTAATTTCTCATTTTTCAAAAATCTTCATCTTTGGAATTTTTAAAATACAGCAAAAAGGATAAAAAAGAAAATTTAATGAGTAATTAGTGTCTCAAGAGAAGTATAAAGAGTTACTGAATCCTTCATAGCCAACTCACCCTCCAAAATCCAGATAAGGTGAGCAGATACTGAAACTCATTATAACATAATGACATTTATTTTCAGTGAAGAGCTTTGATTGAATGAGAATAGAATACTTAATAGGCCTATAGCATAGAAAGACATGTGAAAATTTAACCATAAACAGTTCACCATATGATGTGGTAATACTAGAGTTTTTAATGTTAAAAAAAAAAAAAAAACAGCAAAACACTACTCTGAAACAATAGCAGTAGCTTTTATCTCAAACATTTATTTGTTTCCTTATACATATAACAAATTGCCTTTCCCTAATGAGAAGATGTATCAAGTTAGTGGATAAAAAGATATTCAAACATAAATAATTACAAATTATTGTTATAATATTAAGTGCTGGAGAAGGTATACAGAATAGGATATTTTAACAACCTGAGAGTTAATATATTTCCCTAGAAGGTACATAGCTATTTGACAAGATGAGGAACAACAAACTTGGTCATTGTTTGCTTTGGCTATTCCTATATTCCTGTTAAACACAGCCCCGACTTCAGAGCAACACTTATTCATTTACGGATTGCCAAGTATCTCTCATCTTCTGCACACTCCACCATCACTGATCACACACACCATCACAGTACCACCTACCATAACATAAAGTGGTCCCCTCATGTCTAGCAAAGAGTAGGGCCTCAACACCCCCTCTTATCCCATTTCCTTTGCATTTCTTCCCTCCTTCCCATGGTCAAGGACATCCATGCCCTGTAACTCATCTTCAAATTCTATGTGCACTTTTGACGGTCTTTCATAATACATCTGGGCCAGATCTGATAGTTTTAATGTCTAAATACAAGAAGGAGAATCAGGTTGAAAGCTAAGGTATACAAACTGACAGGTAATACATTTGGCTGAAAGGTAACAAGACAAGAACAATTTCAAATTTTAATCTCCATTCTGCTACTCGCCAGCTGTTCTTAACCTGTCTGAGCCTGAGTTTTCTTATGTGCAAAATAAAAACATTGGATCAAAAGATTTCTGAGATCCTTTCTAGCTCTAGCGTCTTTAAATTCTTGTGGAAAGTATTCAGTCCAGTTAGGTAAATTTTTTGCTGTTGTTATTAGGCCCGATTAAACTCACAGATAACAGTTTTCTCCCCCTCAAAAGTATTTTGCTGTTCTGACTAAACAGGATAATGTCTGGGAAAAATTAGACTTGCTACTGAAGTTCACTGATTTGTACATTAGAGGACTTCCTTCCCAACAATAGACAGCTGATCATTTGACCATTGCCTGGCTGCAAGGCCAAATCCATAGAAGAAAATAAGGACAGATCCTTGATGAAATCCCTCATTCTTGTAGATATGAAACTAACTCATTGGAAAATCCAGTGGCTTTTATGGGTGAGCTGTGCATGTGAAATACAAGCTTGTTAATAACTTAAACCAATATTCATAATTCGATGTCAGCTAGATTCCCTTTCTTTCCCATCCCTCAGTGAAGTACTATCAAAGAAGAGTTATAAAGATGAGAGAAGGGAGAAAATGAACCTATGTACCTTTGAATTCTCCAGCTCACTGTGAAAACGTGCAAGGTATTTTAAAGCGCCAAAGTCTGAAGATGCTAAGAGAATTTGGCCACTCAATTTGCCTATCCCAGTAGCTATCCAATTAGAGTGTGGTAAAAATTAAAAGATGCATGGTAAAACAGATTCAAACCTTTCCCACCTTCAGAACCAGGTCAGACAGTACCCTGTCAGAATCTCTTGTCTTTTCTCTCTAAATAAGAACTGCTATCAGTAGCTCTAGGAACCATGGCCCTGCTCCTATTTTACCAAGTAACTGAGTTAAATTGGGGTTGTGCTTTCACATCAGGGAGGAAAAATATGCCATGTGTGCATGTGTGCTAACTCACTTGAGTCGTGTCTGACTCCGTGCGACCCTGTGGACTGTAGCCAGCCAGGCTCCTCTGTCCATGAGATTCTCCAGGTATGAATACTGGAGTGGGTTGCCATGCCCTCCTCCAGGGCATCTTCCCAACCTGGGGATCGAACCAGCTTCTCTTACATCTCCTGATTGACAGGTGGGTTCTTTACCACTAGAGCTACCTGGGAAGCCCAAGGATATGCCACAAAGTGCTGCAATAGCTCCAAGTAGGAGGCAAAAGCCAGGGAATCACAGAAACATGCAAGGATCAGGCATTTTCAGAAATTAGGGGCATCAGATTCCATAGGAACTCTGACTCTCCCCTTGGTGGAGTCCCATTTTGGAGGCTCTGCAGTGTAAGCCAAGATCCTGGACAGTAATGCACCTCTAGAGTACATGGTAATCCTTCTTTACTAAGCAGCTTTGAGGTCAGGAAGTATAATTTCAATTCTTCATCAGAGTACAGTACTGAACACACTCTAAGGATTGAAAACAGAGGGAATTTAATGCAAGGAATTAATTACACAGGTGGAATTGCTGACAAACCAAACTGGAGAAAGTCAAACAACCCAGAAATGAGCAAAAAGCAGGAAGCCACCCCATGAGCTGCAGGAACAAAAGAAGCAGCTGTATTACCAGGGGCCTGAAGTAGGCGTCACCCGGAAGAAGCTGGACTCACTGCAGCCTGTGCAGCAGGGGCTGGAGTCCAAAGGCTGGGCAGCCACCCATTGCAGAACATACTCCGTCTGCTCCCTTCCTCCTGCCCTCCAGGCTCCCGCCACTATCTGAAGCCAGAAGGAAGACAGTTTGAGAGCTGGAGATGCAGCCTGCTGGGATTAGCTTCTCTGAGGTGCAGAGCAGGGCTGAGGAAGGACAAGGAATAGATCTGAATCTGCAGCATAGGAGTCAAGGACCAGAATGGGGATTTTCATCCACTCGTTAACGTGCACATGGAGACTTCACTGACAGTCCAGTGGTTAAGACTCAGCACTGCTAGCGCAAAGGATACAGGCTCAATCTCTGGTCCAGGAAGTAAGGTCTCACACACCTTGCAGCGTGGCCAAATGATTTTCTAAAATGCATACAGAGTGAGTGCCTGCTATGGGTCAGGGAATTCTCACTGGGGCAGATGTAACTAACGCAGTAAGTCCCAAAGGAGCTAAGATGTTTTGGAAAGGACATATATGTAAGCTCATAATTACAATCCTGTGTGTGAAAAGTGATAAGATATATGAGAACTCAGAGGAGGGAGTGGTGGTCAGGGGACGGCGCTTTTTATATCATAAATATGCTCTTTAATTCCCTCAGGAAATATGTTAAAACTGTGTATCTTGGATTGGAAACGCAGACTCTGTTCCTATCGCAGAATCTCTTCTCTTAAAAACCCATGAAAAGGTCCTATAGAAATTATCGTTGCTCTTTTTATTTCTTGCTCTCCACGATCAAATGACTTCTGTCATCTTTGAGGGATTTTGACTGTCTCTGGAAAATGATGGCTAGAGTAACGCAACCAAAATGAATATTGTGGTAAGGAGGCCATTAAGCTGGAAAGACACACAGCCCAAAGCGCTCTGGTAGACTATGAGTCAAGTAGGGGCTGAGGGGAACAAGAACAAATCCAGCCCTTGCAAATGTAAGGAGATTTTCCAGTAAAGCGACAATAATTTAATTACAAAAATGCTTCTGATACTGCTACCCATGAAATCTTTTTTGGCAACGCAACTGACAGGATAAGTCGAGCCGGCTAAGTGATTACTGATAAATTTGAATTAGAGCCAGATTAAAGGTGCCACACTGGCTTTCTGTGTAGGGTGCTTGAAGCAGAAGCCACACGTTCAAGACTGAACCCTCTCACCAGCATATAGTCCAAGGCCACCCCGCTCTGTCAAGGCACTTTAACAAGTTTTAAGTTAGCAGGCTGAACATCAACATTTTTGACTCCTGATTTATTTACCATTAGGACACAATATTAACATAGTCTGATTGATTTCTATGGCAAAAATCAAATGTTAACCGCAGTCATACCAGATGACATAACTACAGAATAATCATTTCTAAACAGCAAATCATACTCGCCATAAAGAACCACAGGACCGTTTCACTTCTTCATCACACTGCTGTGTGTTTTATAGCCAAAGTCTTAACAGCCCATGAAGGCTGATAAACACCTTGTGTTTAATAGCAGACTAAGAATGTAATCATCATTAAGTGATTTTTAAGCCTGGGTGTGGCTCAGTTTATATCAATTCATTCTTTTTTTTTTTTTCCTACTGAGGCTTTGTGTTTTATTGGGAACCATCCAGATTTTTATTTAAAACAGAAATCCAAGGGAGGGGGGGACTGAAAAAAAAAGAAAAAAAAAACTACACAGTTTCTGTTCTGGACCATTAATTTTTCAGTCAGATCTAACTATCATTTAATTGGTTCCTGATGCTAAAACTTGGATTCCACTTTAAATGCTTGAAACTAGAGCATATAGAATAATTTGTTATGCTGAGCTATTCATCCCAAATGTCCAGGGAAAATAAACCAATCTCAAAATAAAACTGGGCTACCTTCTATGATGACACAAAATTAATAGCACAGTCTAAGAAATAAACCTGGTGTCTGTTTGCCAAAAGAAAAAAAATCATTAGCATGTCTATGATGAAGTAATATTTAATTCATATTAATGCCTAATGTAAAAGGAGTTCTGTTCATTGAAAAAGCAAAAATTCCATGAACAAAAATATCAGAAAGTGACCTAATTTAACAAGAATCAAAATCATTATTTAGATAAATCTGCTTCTTATTGGGTATGTAAATGGGTTTTTATTACATCTTATTTCTTTTAAAAATCAATTAAAATTAGTTCTGGTAATATTTATTTCTATACTTAATTTCTAGAGACAAATTTAAACTTCCAAAGATTTCAAGGCAGTCTGCATTGTTACTTCACAACTTGAAATCTAAAAAGGAAAATACTTTATAGACATGACCTTTTTTTAATATAAGAATAGAAAAAAACAATTATTGGATAATTTAATTTAACCAGTAAAGTGCCTTGGAAGATTTGCATTGTAAATAGGTTTCTGTTCACAGCAAACAGAGTCAATTTGTAATCTGACGCAACTAACCAGCTCAGAAAAATAACCTCTGAACAGGAATTCCACACATGCAAATAAGCACCAGTGAAGATCCTTGTGAAATAACTGCTAGTTCAGCAAGAACCCAATGCAATTTGGTAACCAGCTTCTGGAGAGATGCCCAATTAGTTAAATAATTCCTCTAGCCTGAATGCAGCCCTATAGGTGCTCAAATCTAAAATTCTTTGGAGTTTTTCAAGGGTAGATTGTAGGTCCTCAGCTACTGATGGTGTAACAATACTATTAATATGTTTTTGTATCTTCAGTACTCATGTGCTAAGTTGCTTCTGTCGTGTCCGACTCTGCGACCCTATGGACTTGGCCCTGCCAAGGCCTTCTGTCCATGGGATTATCCAAGAGAGAAGACTGGAGTGGGTTGCCATTTCTTTCTGAATAATCATAGTCTTTTGTAAATCAAGAGCTCTTTTTACCCCTGAAATGAAGTTTAAAGACAATAGAACCAAGTCATTTTCTAGTAGTTGAAATGGCAAGAGAAAAAGGAGATTTGCAATGCACAATTCATTTAATTTGGGGAAGGTAGGTCATAAAATACAGAAGGAAATGGAATCCCACTCCAGTATTCTTGTCTGGAGAATCCCATGGATGGAAGAGCCTGGTGGGCTGTAGTCCATGAGGTTGCAAAGAGTTGGACACGACTGAGGGGACTTAGCATGCACACATGCACTCAAGGCATAAAGCTTGCTTATCTTCTGAAAATATTTTTGAAATATATTAATAAAATTCATCCTGTTGCTGTTTTAACTCTAATCCCTAACGAATACTTTCACCCAGATACAAAGCACTGACTAGAGATGCATTTTTACAATTCCTTTTCCTAATCTGCTCCTGATGAGTTATTTCCAGTTGTTTCTTTTCTATTAGTTTTGAGTTGCAGTATCAGAAGCATTTAACAGTATCAGAAATTTTTGTCAGTTTTGTAATTAGATTATCATTGCCTGAACGCTGAATTTGTTGTCCTTCCCTGAGCCCCTTACTCATCTCATAGTCTATGAAGATACTTTTGGCTGTATGGTTTTCCCACCTAATGACCTCCCCACCAACAAATCAGAATTTTTGCGTTGATTTAACTATCTTCCCTTATTTTCCTAACATCAGTTTCCACTGGCAAAATGGTGCCTTGGTGCCAAGAATTCATCATCTTTCCTCCCCCCAAAACTTCCACCCCTGGTGTTACCCAGCTCAAGGAACAGTGCCAGGTTACAAGACAGAAAACTGGCTAGACGCGAAGACTCCTCTCTCTCCCTCAAGTTTCACGTCACTCCCCCACCCTGTCCAGTGGCCCGCAAACGTGCTGCAGGTTCATCTCCTCGTTTTCCCCTTTGCTCATTGCCTTTGTGCCTTTGTAAATGTTTGCCTGGACTATTACAGTATTCCTTTGCTGTTTTACTCTATCCCCTCTCTTCCTTTCCCCTTCAACTTTAACCCTCCAGTCAGGCAGGTCCCTCTACTTCAAAAAGTTATCAGTGGCTCCAAACGCTTACAGTCTAGACTCCTTGGCAGAACTTACCAGACCGTCTGGCCCACATCTCTCACCAACCTCCATGTTTATTTCAATTTTCATTTTCCCAAACTTCTCGTTTTCTTTTTTACCTTTGAGTTTGCTGCTTCCTCTCCATGGAATATCTTTTCTATTTCACCCTTTTAAAATCTTCCTAGAGAATTCCTTTCAGATTCAGGTTCTTCTACCTCTGTAGGGAACCTCCCACCTCCAGCCCTGGCAGTAAGGCTTTCTCTGGTCTTCCTTCCCGGGTACTATTGCACTCTCCCAAGGACACTCACCCACTGCCAGGGAATTAGCAATGTAGGGAGAGTTACACATTTCCTAAGAGGTAGGATTTTTTTTTTCTTATCAGTTTTTGAATTCCTAACATCTAATACAAGTTCTGAGAATCTGAAGAGAGGAGAACAATGGAGGAAGAAAAGAAAGAAGAGAGAAAATGAAGGAAGAAGGAAGAAAAGAAAGTAGAAAGGAAGAAACAAAGAAACGAGTCAGAGAGAGGGATAAAACAAATTAAATACCCTTACTAGAATGAAGAAACTTTTAGCCAATTTAGATATCAACTACTAAAAAAAAAATGGCACAGTAAAATGTCCAAAGCAGAAACTAACTGACATTGTAAATCAACTATTGTCCAATAAATTTTAAAAAATAATAATACAAAAAAAGAACATATCCTTTAGCCTACATTTGCAAGTTTGTGGAGGAAGCCTGAAAAAGATCTAAACCATAGTACAGTCCTTTCTAACATAACTGAGTCATAATTGAGATTGGTTTCTGAAGCCAATAGTATCTAAAAGTAAAGAATATAGTGAATGCCTGAACAGTGTGTGGGGGTCGATTCTCCTCCAAAATACACCCTAGAGATTGCGAAGGGAAAGAGAGGATACAGGTTGACTAGATGTGATTGGAGTCAAAGAATTACCTTTTCCCTCTTCAAAAGGCATCAGAGAAAGGAAAAGGGGGTTGTACATTAATGGAAAAATATCAACCACTCTGATTAAATGTAACATATTTTTTACTCACTCAAATTTCAGAAGGTCGGGGGATGGGCCAAAGGGTGTGTTTTTACTAATGATTAATCTCCCTTTCTCTGTGTTTTTCAACCTGGTGACACTGTGGAACTGGGTGAGGGGAGAGAAGAATTAAAGCCAGTTTTCTCTGATTCTACTAGAACATGACCCTTAATGAACGCTTCCCTTGGTTGTTCACTTTCATGTACCCACTGAGATCCCTGCTTGAAAGGGTTTTTCTTTTATGACTTGGCACCTAAACATTCTTCTTTGACTTACGTGGAAGAATCATCAAATAAAGGAAGTTACAGCACAACATTATTATCCCCAAAGCAACTTATAATAGATAAGGCATCCTAAGTTTTGTCTGGTTAAAAAAAAAAATGAATTCTTCTGAGATGATCATTTGTTAAAATATTTGAGAAAGATATGAATGTCTTTTTCTAAAGGAGTCTGCTCTTCCTATATGGTGGCAAAAAAAAAAAAAAAAAAAGGCCTACAGACACAGCAGGAATAAATAATTCTCAGTGATTTATTTACAGAGCCTGAAGTGTATGGTTCTGAACAAGAGATTTCCCAGAGCTGCAGCAGCAAGCTTGAGGCAACACCAGACCCGTTCCAAGTTCCCAAACTACTTTTCCACAGACGTTTACCTCTGTTCTCCATGCTATATTTTCTGCTCCAAGGACAGCAACTTATTTCATTTACTTTTTTCCTCTAACACATATGCCTCTCCCATGATGCTAAACTTCTAAGGTCTCAATTGCAGCAATATAGGTGAGACTGACTCAGTGCCGTTTAATCACCAAACATTCAAACATCATCCCCTATTACACCCCTGACATACTTAAGCAATTTACCTTTATTCATTCAATATCCATGGAATGAGAAACTACTGTGTTCCTGGTACAGTACTGAGTGTGTGTATGTGCTCAGGTACTCAGTCGTTTTAGCCTCTTTGCAATCCCATGGACTGTGGCCCGCCAGGCTCCTCTGTCTATGGGATTTCCCAGGCAAGAATACTAGAGTGGCTTGCCATTTCCTTTTCCAGGGGATCTTCCTGACCCAGGGATCAAAACTGCATCTCTTGCATCTGATGCCTTGGAAGGTGGGTTCTTTACCGCTGAGCCACCTGATACTGAGTACCAAGAGACAAAGCTTAACACCTGCTGCCCTTCAGTGTGAGCCCATAATGACGGTACTAGGTAACCAGTGCTGTAAAAGAGGGAAGCAGGGAATAAGGATGCAGACACAGAGGAGCAGACCAACACGAGCTGCTTTCTTCAAAGGAAACAGAAGCTTGCCTTCAAAGGACAGTAACTATACTTAACCCCAGAAATCAGTGCCTATAATGCTGATGTGCCACTGGATTAAAGTTTATCACTTTTTGAAGAGCTGGATCTGTAAGATCTTCTTCCATAGACAAAACTAAGAAGTAGCTTGAAGACATTGTCTAGACACCTGCTGGTGGGGATGGGGAAAGTGGAAGATTACCTAGGAAAGAGAATAAACATGTATGAATTATTGAGAGATGAGCTTACAGTGTCTGTGGAAATGTAGTCCAAGTTCCCATCTGTGGTTGAGCATTAACAAAACACCTCCACCAGAGGCCAGCAAGAGCAAATTCACGGAGACTCGTTCCAACTCGCGGTGACATAGGATTTAATGATTTTCAAGGCCCTTTTACCCATGTTATCACCATGGGTTTCTCATAGAGTGAGAATACTGAGGCACTCACAGAAAATATTAACGTCCCATCTGACCAGGAAAATTGAGAATCAGAGGGTCCTACCAGTAAACAGCCCGCCTAGATGAGTTCTCCAGTCTTCTGAGACCTGAATCCCCTTCCACCAAGACACAACTTCTTGCACTTCTCTGTGTGCAAAAACAGAAAGAGTGAAATTTCAGTACAGAAACAGGCTTTGTGGTCAGAACAATCAGGTAGATGTGACCACATCATGTACATGTGATACAAATAAAATTTCTGTCTTTTTTTTCTCATTAAACTTTTTTCCATTGTGTCTTCAATGCCCGCATGTGATAACTAGAGTAGATTCTTTACTGTGCTAGATATCACACTGAGAAAGAATAAACTTTGGAAAACGAAAGTAGGAGCAGAGCATCTTTGTTAAAAAGTAGAGGTTCTGGAGGTCAGTACTTTCTACCACAGACTAAGAGAGACTCAGGGGATTATGAGGAGGAAAATATCAGTCTTGGAAGGGATTATGAAATCCACTCGAGACCAGAGATGTTTGCCTTGTAAATCTTCTCATCATCTCCAGAAACCTGGGATGGCTTTCTCTTGGTTAGCAGGAGGAAAATACAGGTGTGGACTAGGACTCAACACCACCCACCACTGGACAGAAAGAGATGCCAACCCCAGGGGAAGTCTCTGGTGGGAATAAGGAGGGAGTAAGCAAGCTCAGCTCTACTGAAAGTGGTTGAACCTGGAACTGGACTATGAGGCGTGGGGGGCGCAGCAGTGGAAGGACTACACTCCTTGTATTCCTGGTATATTGGCTGCATTTTGTAGTAGACAGACCTAACCTAACAGTGTCTCAAGACGGATGTTTACTTTTCTCTCAACTGCCAGTCCCAGCGATCCAGCAGGTGTGACAGGTCCCTGGTGCCAGGAACCCTGGCTCCTTCTTGCCTGTTGCTCAGTTGTAGCTGCTTCACCTGCAGACCCCCCACCCCACTGCAGCCAGCAGGGAGAGAAAGAGAAAAAGGTGTGGCCTCTCCCTTTAAGGATAAATCGCCAAGTTGCACACAGCACTCTTGTTAATATCTTACTGGCTAGAACACCATCACCAATGCACACCTAGCTGCCAGGGAAGCCCAGCTAAAAGTTCTGCTACTACTACAGAAACAAGGGAAAGCAGATGTCGGAAGACAGCCAGCTTTCTCGGCCACAGATCCAGCCCTGAAGAGTCAGTTCTGACAGAGCTTCCTCCTTCATCCCCCAACTTAACTACAACTCTTTTCTCACACTTTGCTGTAATAATGAGGCTCTTGCTCCACCAAAACTGCAACCCCATTTCTGAACCACTAAGTCATCAGCCAATCCTAGCAATAGGAGCCGCAAGCTCAGAATTTGCTTACGAAGACTCTTCCAGAGTGACTTAGCCTCATGAATATATTACTGATATTTTTCAAGCACTTGCTCTTAAGACAAGTGTTAAGAACTAATTAGTGATTAAAAGAAACATTACCTTTAATAAATAAATATCATTCCATGAGAAACAGAAATGTTCTCTGCCCCCCATTAGAGAAATCACACACTCTTGGGCATACTAAGAGTAGTGTGTGTCACTTTAATACTTGCTGCTAAGTCGCTTCAGTCGTGTCCGACTCTGGGCAACCCCATAGATGGTAGCCCACCAGGCTCCCCTGTCCCTGGGATTCTCCAGGCAAGAACACTGGAGTGGGTTGCCATTTCCTTCTCCAATGCATGAAAGTGAAAAGTGAGAGTGAAGTCGCTCAGTCGTGTCCGACTCTTAGCGACCCCATGGACTGCAGCCCACCAGGCTCCTCTGTCCACAGGATTTTCCAGGCAAGAGTACTGGAGTGGGGTGCCATTGCCTTCTCCCACTTTAATACTTAGGAGATATGAAAAGATGATGAAACTGTCTTGTTTAGTGATAGTTTGAAAGCAACAGTTAAGAGCACATTTCTCAATTCTCTCTCCATTTACCAATCTCAAGCTGTCACTATAGTAATAAAGGGAGAGGACACTAAATCTGAGGTTGAAATGAATCATACCCAGTTCTAATCAAAATTGGGCTGAATGTATACAAGGAATTTATTTGGATTAATATTACTCACAGCAATTCCAAGAAAGACATCCTACATGATGGGAAATTTGAGGTTCTTGCCACTGTCCAGAGCACGAATACATACCATCCAGTAGCTATGTTACATTGTAAGGGCACTGTCAAACATCTTGTATATGGCAACATTAAATATGGGTCTGGAAGCCAGTTAGAAAATCCCTACACTGAGTTTGTTTGAGGGCTTAACAATATAAATTGCAAAAGAAGAGAGCGACTGCTCTACAATGTAACACACTACAAACAGCCATCCAGAAACATATTTCATCAACTGAGTAAGATCCCTTTGGCAGGCCAAGTCCCAAGGGTAAGCTGTAGCATCTGTAACATCTCCAGCTCTGGGAGAAAGATGACATTCTCTGAGTCCTGGAGGAACTGTAATTTTCTCTGCGAACAAAAAGCATCATGCGAGAGCACGGGCCTTGTCAGCTTTATTACCACTGCCAAACCCCACCATCTCTCTTCCCACAAATGCTTATACTCTCACACACGCACATACCCTCACACAGAGCAAGCGATCACTATGAAGAGCATAATTTCTAATCGGAATAATTACATTGCTCATTGATAATTTCCAGAGTCAAATAATTAAGGCCATCTGATCAGTGGGGTGATTAGAGTCTACCTTTTCACTGGAAGATGAAAAATGCATCTGTGGCAGAAAATGGAAGCTGTTTATCCTCAATATCCTTCTTCAGAATACAACTCTGATTTTCACCTGGCGTATTTCCCCCCTCCCCTCCCCACCCCTGCTCCCCACCCCCAGCAAATAAAGATTATGTTTCCCAGCATCCTTTCAACTAGGTATGACCAAGGGGCAAAGTTCTGCCTGGTGAGTGGCTAAGTGGAAACCTGCAGAAAGGACCTGACTAAGATGGGACAGGTTTGTCATCCTGCCTTCCCTCTTCCTACCTAGCAACGACTGGAACTGCCACACACAGATGACCCAAGCAGCCACCTTGGACCACAAGGTGGCCCTGAGAGAGGTTAAGAAGCTGCAACAAAGAAAATCCAAACTTGGTGACTTAGAAGGCAGATTACTTCTCTCTTGTGTAATGGATTGAGGTGAAGGCTTTGTCGATGGGCTATTTTGCTCCAATCAGCCAAGGATTTGGGCTCACGGTGACTCTGTAATCTTTGTTGTGTGGCTTCCAAAGTCACTCTAGCTATCCCCATCCAGACAAAGCCGGAAGGGAGAAAGGTGGACGGTCAGAATCAGAGTCTCCCTCTTAGGTCGCTGGGGGGATAGCTTCTCCCTTTTCACTGGCAAGAGCTACATCACATGACCACGTCCAGCCACAAGAGAGACCAGGAAATTCAGCCTCTACCCAGAAAGCCACATCTCAGCTGCAATTCTATGACCATGGAAAAAGAGAAACCGATTTTAATGAACAGATGCCAGACTCTGGACAGAGGATAAGGCAGGATGATAGGGTCTGGGCCCTGATGGTACTTTGAGGGTGCACACTCTACTGAGGACAGCTACTTTTCTCTTATTTGAGAGAAAAATTCATTTGTATGCTGTTAAGCTCTTCAGTTAATGGCACATACCATTCAGCTAAACAATCATGGTATTTAAACTATAAAGGATTACTCTAAATGACATTGCATGAGAGCATGGCTGCATGGCTTTTTCTTATCTATTTTATTATTCTTCCTTTTACTGTACAAGATACCATGTGATTTCTCTATAGATGAAATATTAGTAATACTGGTGAAAAAAATATTTATTTCAAAAAGTAAAACGAATTTTAGACTTAGCAATTATCTCATAGATGTATGCAAGTGTGCTTAGTCACTTCAGTCGCGTCTGACTCTGCGACTCTATGGACTGTAGCCCACCAGTGGGCTCCTCTGTCCATGGGATTCTCCAGGCAAGAATACTGGAGTGGGTTGCCGTGACCTCCTCCAAGGGATCTTCCTGACCCAGGGATCGAACCTGTGTCTCCTGCGTTGGCTGGCAGGTTCTTTACCTCTAGTGCAACCTGGGAAGCCCCATCTCATAGATGACACCTACTCAATCCAGATAAATTAATATATCATCTGCTCAATTCTCTATTTCTGAATTATTTTAAACACAGAAAGAATCAACTTATCTAATTGATAAAACTTTCTATGAATTAAAAAAAAATTGAAAGCAAGACATAGATTTCCCATGTAGAAACAATCATTATCTAATTTCAAGTGATATAGTTCATTTGGTAATGTATAACTTTTTTCTTGAGATTGGTAAAAACAGCATTCAAATCTAAGAGAATCTCCTGCTATTTTGAAATGGTTTTTGGTTGACTCTGGGGGGTTTTGTTTGTTTCTGATTGTTTGCTGTTAATGATGTCTTACATATCCTGAGTGAGGTCTCTACATTTGTCCTAACCATACACATAAAATTTTCATTTGTGGGATCATAAGTCCTCAATAAACAAAAACTCAGGAAATCAGATTCTCCTCAATGCCTCACTCGCCATCCTAACCCTTTTAAAGAGATTACAGCTGCATTTGGCACCTCTTACCACAGCGATATAAAATTGAGGTGACTTGCAACTTTAAGGTGGTTTGATAACTTCAATGAGATTTTTAGGTATGAGATCAGAAGACACAGGTTCTGGTCTTACTGACCGAAAAGCATTCTGATCTTGAACATGTCCCTTAAAAGCTATGAACTCACTTTTCTGATTTATTAAAGCAAACAATCAAATCAAGCAATCTCTATAATTTTCTTCTACTCTACCCATTATTTTCCCAGTTCTAAAATTCCCCTGACTATGACTACAAGGCCAAACTTGTAGCAGGGACAGCCAATGGCCTAACCGCGTAATAAAAGTCCTTAGGAGCATGGGAGCAGTCACGTATTAGTCAGAAATGATTACACGATTGTGTAAGTCATGAGGCTGTGTTTTTTCACCCTCCATGACAACTTTTAGTAGCGCTGATAGTTACCTTTACAGGGAGTTGATTATTTGCCAGGCACTGTGCCAAGTAAATTACATACAATATCTCAGTTAATCCTTCTGACAACTCCATGAGGGCAGTGATATTATCCCCATTGCATAGATGAGGAATCGGAGGCTTACAGCAATTAAATCACTTGCCAGAGCCACACAAAGCAGACTCGAACCCAGGGCTGCGTGGCTTAGGATCCTGCACATAGGCTTCCCAGTGTCCTGAGAAGATGATGGCAGATCAGGTCTTCCTGACAAACAGTTCTCTTGACCCCACTCAGGGGCCTGACACTGAGTCACCCATATTTAACGATGCCATGAAGTCTCCACAGTAAACATTCTTTGTGTCCCTCCTGGCTCCATCCCCTTCCTTCTCCTAATAAGATGCAAACACTAATTGAGCACTTGCCACAGAGCTCTGCCCTTTAAATAAGATTGTCTCATTTCATCTTCACAACAATCTCTGGGATAACAAATTAAATAAAATGATCTCCTCCATTCTGCAGAAGAGGACACTGAGGTATAGACAAGTTCAGTACATTGTCCAAGCTACCCAGCTAATAAGAGAAAAATGCTGGAATCTCGTTCTAATTCCAAAGTAAATAAAAATGTATAAAGTCTGGTCACATTCTAAATTCACATGTATTGAACTTTTCCAATGTGCTGGGCCCAGTGCTAAAGCTTCTCATAAGCCATCACATTTAATCCTATAAGATAGGTGTTACTGTTGATGTCGTTCTTCAGATCAGAAAACCCAGGCAGTCTTGGGAAGTCATGAAAGAAAATACAGCAGAGGCTGAAGAGAATAATGGTCACAAGATCAGGTTTTTACATCAATCAGGCTGATGGTTAGAACAACTAGGTTGTGTATTTGCAAAACAGAAATAAAGGCACAGAGGTAGAGAAAAAACACATGGACGCCAAGGGGGAGAGAGGGGGTCGGATGAATTGGGAGATTGTGATTGACACGTATGCACTATTGGTACTGCATATAAAATAAGTAATTAATAAGAACTTACTTTATAGCACAGGGAACTCTACTTAATGCTCTGTGGTGACCTAAATGAGAAAAAAAATCCAAAAAAGAGGGGATAAATGTACACGTATAGCTGATTCATTTTACTGTACAGTAGAAACTAACTCAAAGTTATAAAGCAACTATACTCCTATAAAAGTTAATTTTTAAAAAAAGGTTTAAAAAAAAGGATCACTAGGTTGAGTGTTTTCAACAAAACGACTTAATCACCCTCTGCCTCAGTTTCCTTTTGTGTGAAATAGGTGTCTCAGGAGGATTAAATGTGTTAATATATATGAAGGGCTTGAAACAGTCTCTGACTGTGTTAATATATGTGAAGTGTTTGAAACAGTCTCTGGCACACAGTAAGAACTATATGACTGCTAAGGCAAAACAAATATAAGTTGAGACTTTGCCTTGTAATACCAAAATCGCTTTCTCTGTGTGTGCCACAGTTGGGTCATTTGCAAAATATAAATAATAGCAGTACCTACAAGGACTGTGAGTGAGTAGATACATATTAGAGCAGCGCATGACACACACGTGTTCAATAAATGCTAGTTTTCTCTGTTGTCATTATTATCATTTTGATCCTTCTCGTCACATAAAGCACCCTCCTCTGCCTCAGGAATAATCAAGCCAGTCCTGCCAGCGCCCTTTTCCTCAAAGGAGCAGAAGGGATGCCTTAGGTGGTCACAATTCAGCTTGTTTCAGATGAGGGATGTGTGTAGGTCAAAGAATGCTTTTCCCTCAGAACTCACCCCTAGAAGGGCAGCAGTGATTCTCAGTATCTGGGCAAGAAGATTCCCCTCACACCATGCAAATATGCACATAATTACACCCTGTCTTGAAATGTTTTCTAAGAATGCTCCTGAATTACATAACCACAAAGCTGTTAGGGCAGGGGCTTGACGCGCATTGTTTTGATAATTCTGCCAGCACCAGGATGTAGTCCGAGGCTGACTGCTTGGTTGGTTGATTGATAGAACAACTGGCCCTCCTAGCCTCTAAGCTGAGAGCCCTGTTCCCCAGAGTTGGGACTGCAAGAAGATACCACACTTTCAGAGACTGACCATCTGAGTTTGAAGCCTGCCTCTTGCATTTTCTGGTTAGATGAACTTAGGCAATTTACATCAGCTCTTTGTGTCTTAAAAAAATCTCTAAAAGAGACATCATAATAATCTCTGTCCTGAGGGTTAGTTGAATTAATCATGTAAGTGCCTAGTAAAGTATCTGGATATAATGAAGCCCAGGTGGCACAAGTGGTAAAGAACCCACTTGCCAATGCAGGAGGCGTAGGTTCAATCCCTGGGTTGGGAAGATCCCCTGCGGGAGCGCATGGCAACCCACTCTAGTATTCTTGTCTGGAGAATCGAGCTACAGTCCATAAGACTGCAGAGAGTTGGACACCACTGAAGCAACTTGGCACCTGTGCATAATAAATGCTCAATAAACATTAGCATTATTGACTGGCTAACTCAGCTAACTTAAAGTAGCCCAAGTTGTTCAATCCCTTCATGCCATATAGTGTGTTTCTGTATGAATGTAGAACAGAAGAGAGTTTCCCTCCTTTCATGAGTAGGGCCTGTCCATCCAGCAGGGAGAAAGTTTCCCACAGCAGCTGTGCCCTGCCCATCATGCCAGCAGCAAGTGTGTGCCAAGCATACATACCTCCATGAATCATTTTGGCTGTTAAGCACCATTCACCAACATGACCTTCTCTTTTCTTCTGGAGCCATGCTAATAGGACTGTTTCACTTGCCACCCACACAAACATACACATGCAAAAAAAGAATTTGTTTAATCTTGTAACAATTACATCATTAGACTTGTCCTTGGGCACTAAGAAGAATATCTGTCCTTTCTTCCCCTTATTCTGTGAATAAACATTCACTGGGTATCCCACTGTCTAGACACAGGGTTAGGCATTGCAGTGATAGCAGTGAGAATTCAGTTTTAGATCAGAGTTTATAATCTGAGGGGATGGGGGATGGTTGTGTTGTTGACGAGGTGGAATAGGGAAAGAAGTAAAAAAGCAAACATGGAATCGTGTGGTAAGCAATCTCTGAGTTTAAGGAGGGATGTCAGGGGTTGGGTTTTCAAAAATTAGGCAGCAAACCAAAAATCAGAGGTTCAAAGAAGGTGGCGTCCAAAGAGAAAGTAGCATCTAATCTGAGACCTTAAGACCTTAAGCAAAGGTATGTTAATTTCTCATAATTATTTCATTTTGTGAGTGGAGAAACTGAGGCTGGAAGACACGATCTTAAGGTGTAAAAATGTTCGAGAGTCTTAGGAATAAAACATTGTCCTGTACATTTGGCGTTCCTTACTTCCACCATCACACCATGCTCCCTCCCTCCAAAAGATCTAAACATTTTAAGTTTATGAGTCTGACAACTTCAATGGCATTCCTTACCCGGGCTATAAAATTCTAGCCCTGCCACCACAGAGCTGTTTTTTTCTGAATTTCACAAACTTAGAGATAACACTGACTCTAGTTTTCTGGCCAGAAACAGTAATGGAGCCCAGGACCTCCGTTTATATTTGAAGGCTAACTTTACAACTGCAAAAAAAAAAAAAAAAAAAAAAGCTGTTGCCTGTGAAATCCAGACTGGGTGAAGGAGGGGGTGGAGGGGCTTGAGGGTAGGGGAAAGGAGCTTTCTCTGAGATTTCCTGCTTTGGGAAAGCTAGAAATTTCTAATTGTTTTGTAAAATCTTGGATTTCCTTTCCAAGTTGTTTTTGGAGGAGTTTGTTTGTACCAATACAAGAAAATATCATGTCATAGCATTTACCTATATGATAATAGAAACGTTCTATCTTTTCAAAACTACTTTGTGTAAAAATTATAAGTAACTATGATGTAATAATTTCTCATTTAATATTGACTACTTAGAAAAAGTAAAGAGGTGGAATCTACATGTCAGCTTTGCACAAAGGCATCAACACATAACCTGCCTTATGAAATAATTTATAAAGTAAGATTATAAGTAGGATTTTTTCTCCTAAATTTTACATGTATGCACACATCTATCTTCTTGGCTCTGATAATATTATACAAGTTTTCATTAACCAAGGAACTTTATATGCCGTGGTAAAACTTGTTCAACCGAAATAGTCAATGATGTCCTTTGCTGAGCACACGAAGGCTGCTGCCCTGACAACCGAATCCAGCTCACTTCCATTCTTACAATCACGTAATTCAACAAATGAGACATCTCTACTCCTACCCTAACTCGTTTGATCAGATTGATCCTACTCTATCCGCCCTTGTGTATAACAAAACAGAAAAATTGTTATTAGAAGAGAGAAAGATGTATTTTGGCATAATTATCACTGGTAACCTGAGGCGTGCCAATGTTAAGTTAATAAAGGTTATTTATAAAGCATGAGGTACTACAGTACTGTTAGGAATAAATAAAACCCAGAACTTCCATTCCTAACTTCAGCTAACAACTCTTTCCTAACCAAAGAAAGAATTACCTCTGAAGTTCTGGAAAAGGAACAGTGTCAACAGGCTATATTTTGTACTCTTTATTGAAAGAATATTTGAGAAATGAAATGTGATAATAATCAGATGTTTACTCCAACAAGAAAGAATGCATTCATATCAACTGTTGCTTCCATCATCTGACTGTAAACACTCAATGCCTGTAAAGCTGAATCCAGGCCAAAGAGGATGTAGGCCAAAGAGCAAAGGAAAACAGAGAGCTTGAGGCTAGAAAGTATGTTCCCTCAGGGTAATTCTTTTTATTTAGTACTTTGTACTTTAAGAAGTTTGTTTTAATATGATCACCACTCATCAAGTGCCTTCTATGTGAAGGCATTATCTTAGCAGCTTTGGTGTCAGTGGCCAAGGAGATCAAGGTCCTGTCCCTACCATTTTATTTAATCCTTGAAACAAACTCACAAGAGATAGATGTTCTCCCTATTTTATAATTAAGAAAAGTGAAGTTTAATAGGATTAAATGATCTTCCAATGATCACAGATCCATTAGGCTGAGACAGTGGTAAGAATCTCAACTTTGTCATTTGACTCCCACACCACTGCCCCGTAAATAAATCACCCCCACCCCTAGGGGGTGCCTGCGAGTTCCTTTGTGGCCATTCTTGCTTTTCCTAGTTACACCACCTACTATCTGGAGGACAGCTCCAGCAGTCCGCCTACTGACCTTTGAACAAAAGGTTGAAAAAATAGAAGGCAGCTCAGAAACTGGAGATGAGGGTGGGGCGGAAGGGGGTGATGTAAGCAAAAGGGAGTAAGACCCCAGGCTCAACCCTTCTCCTCACACCTGAATTCAGAAGGAACTGTCATTATTTGAAAGGAGCTGCTAATTGTGATGTGAGTGTAACACATTTTGAAAATAAATTTGGCTTCCACCAAATTTTATAGTTGCTTCAAAAAAAAAAAAAGTTTAGCTGGTTATGTGTAGAGTGCAAATATTACTCCTAGATTCAAAATCATTGAATATTCTGGCAAAATCATCCAGTAACAAACCGCATGCTAGTGATTAATCTTTAGGCTGTGGTTTCCAGCACCAGCTGAACATTATCATCCCCGAAGAGTTTCTAAACATTACCATTTCCCTAGGACACGCCCCAAACTAATCAAATCAGAAGGCCTGGGAATGGAGCTCCAACTTGAGCTTTGGTTCAAAGCTTTCCAGGTCATTCGGCTGTGCATCGAGCTTGATAACCTCTGCCTTTCACTGGTTCTCAAAGTGCAGTCCTGGAGACCAGCAGCAACCTCATTATCTAGGAACTAGTTAGAGATGTAGAGCCTCAGACCCTACCCCAGATCTACTAAAGCAAAAGCCCAGTGAAGGAAGCCGAGCAAGCCGTGTCTTAGGAAGCTCCCCGGTGATTCTGGCAAACGCTGGAGTTTGAGAACCATTGCCTAAGAACATTCTGTTAGTCCAAGAGTTAAGATGTATCTAGTTAAGCATCTAAAAGAGCTCCTAGAACAGACTTTTGGACTCAGTGGGAGAAGGCAAGGGTGGGATGATTAGAGAGAATAGCCTTGAAACATATACATTACCATATGTAAAATAGACGATCAGTTCGAGTTCGATGGATGAAGCAGGGCACCCAAAGCCAGTGCTCTGGGACAACCTAGAGTGGTGGGGTGGAGGTGGGGAGGTGGGTGGGGGGTTCAGGATGGGGCAGAACACATGTACTCACTGTGGCAGATTCATGTTGATGTATGGCAAAAACATCACAATATTGCTAAGTAATTATCCCCTAATTAAAATAAATTAAAAAATAAAAGAGCTTCTAAGCCATTTCATTCCCTAGCATTAGCAAAGCTACTCCTTGAAAAACAAATTTTACATTAAAAAAATAATGTCACAGTAAATAGATTCAAAATAAAAGAATCAGAAATTACCCTTATCATTTAATTCATCTTTTCCGAATTTTCCCCCTATTTTTCATGGATTTTTTTTCCCTTCTGTTTCTAACCATCAAATGTTAAAGTTTTCTGAGTGCTGGCCTCATGAACAAAGTTGTCTTTTGCTTTAATTGCATGAGACACATGTAAGCACAGAAATATGAGTTACAGATTTACATGTATTAATCTCTGTGAGAGAGCAGCATTCTCCAAGGAGCATGTAAGCCTCACGTGATGGTCCTGGGTGTCACAGGCAGGCATAAGTTGTTTACATTAGCAAATACATTTCAACAGAAACACATGTTGGCAGTTAGCACTCTCTCAGCTCCTCACAAAAGTCACTCTGTGGGGAGCTAGACTTTGTGAGAAGAATCCGAATTTGAAAAGTTTCCCTTTACATTTGGTTCCAAATGACCATCTGAAGATCTCAAAACATTTTGGATATGTTAGCTTTTCAACCCTCTCTACAACTAACTACAAGGCGTCAACCTGACCAATCCCAAAATCATAGAATAAATTAAGAAACACTATTCGTAAGCCGACAAAAACAACCCGAGTTGTGGCAATGGGGGCATAACCAGTCCAGATGAGGGCAATTCTGAAGAGCCAAAGTGGAAGTGAAAATGAAAATCGCTCAGTCACATCTGACTCTTTGTGACCCCATGGGCTATATAGTCCATGAAATTCTCCAGGCCAGAATACTGGAGTAGGTAGCCTTTCCCTTCTCCAGGGGATCTTCCAAACCCAGGGATCAAACCCAGGTCTCCCGTATTGCAGGCAGATTCTTTACCAGCTGAGCCACAAGGGAAGCCCCTGAAGAGCCAAGGGAGGTCATTAAAATGACACAAGCTGAAAACAAGCCAGCAAGCCACCTCCAAGAGGAAGAATTAATACTCAGCCTGCAAAGCCAACCTGTTGATACAAATTGGAAATACTTCTACATTGATTGGTAAACAGTTGACGCTCTGAGCCCCGACAGTGTCATCTCCCTGCCCTGGGCACCTCTGACACTGCCCCCAGCCCTCCTGCCCACCCCATCTTCATCCTGCAGAGGTAGTGCCAGGAGAGCAGGGAGCCCCTGGGCCCTGCTGACGCAAGCAGCAATCTCTTCTGACAGCCGTGCCCACGTCATAGACTCTGCTGAGCATTTGGAATGTCACCCCTGCATCCGTTTAGGCATCAAAATGACTCCAAAGGGATGAAATAAAGTTCAGCTGATTTACCACATTACTACAGTGTTTACCATTTTAGCTTCACATCAATCTATTTCTGTTCTGAAATCAAATGCCCTGAGCTGAAACACATACACATTTTTAAAAAGCAAAGATAGATTCCTCGGATGAGGCCCTAGTTCTAACAGTGACTTTGGCCTTGGCAGCGTGCACAGGGGTCATTGTGGTCACAGTTGCTGCCATGCTTGCTTTGACAGTCCCTAGCCTTGCTTCTCTGGTTGCACGTCTCTCCTAACTAGAGAGAATCAGGGACCCCCAAACTGCAGGCTCTTCTTCTTCCAGAGCAAGATTTAAAAAGGCATGTAGTAGCTTGGAGAGGAGATGGGGGACTCATAAAAGTCACAAATTTTAGCATTTGAATGTGAAATCTTTCACAGTCTCTATTTTCACTCTTATTTCAAAACATTTGCTTTGGCTATATTGAAAGAAAGTTGCTCCCAAGGCAAGCGTGTGTCTATCAATGAAGGGCGCTGCAGATTCGAAGCAGGGAGTAGCCACCTAATTGACTATTCGCATCCTTCTTTCCAAGTGTTTTTGACTAATCAACAGAGAGAGGAAGGCTTGAGGAAGCTTGTTGGCACCTTGCAGTCCAGCACTCCTGCTTGACTACCTGAAGCAGGCTCAGCCACAATCACAGCCTCTAAAAACTTTTTTCAAGCCCCGACCTTTCAAACTTGTTTATTCAGTTTTGCTGTTGTCGGATCCACACCCATCAATTCTCTGCAGCTCTGCGTTTTCATTCTCTGCCAGCTCCCTTACATGACGGCTTTACCAGTTTACCAGTTCTTTACTTCCTGTTCCGCCCTTGACCCCAGGGTCCCACGGCATCATGGCCTGCGACTTTGGGACAGTCACTCCCACACACCCAGCCCCAGGTCCCCAAAGCCCAGATGAGCAACCCTGTCCCTACCAGTTTGCTGGCAGGGAGAACAGTGGTTTTGTCCACATCAGTAGGACATTTCCACAGAGGTGACCTGAAGATCATTCACTCGCCACCACTTTGTACTGACATTTAATCAGCTAACTACCTCTAAGCCCCAGCTCTTTACAAGTTACCTTCTCACTCTGGAATTAGCGCTTTACCAGGACTTAAATTATTCATAACATTAGCAGTGAGTCAGAATAAATATAAAAGAAAAAAGACATTTTAAAATCTTTGAAGAAAAAAAGGATTCAAATAAACATGAATACCTAGTTTGCACACTTTATATACTTTCTCAAGTAGCTGCTAATAAAGAATTTCTATTCAAAATAAGCCCCAGAGGCATGCATCCTGTGGAAAGTTTTATTTCCCTTTTTCAGGTTATTCATTTTAAGAAACTCTTGAAAATGATATTAATTTAGTGTCCAAGACTTTGCTTTAGCCTTGAGTCCTCTCATCCAATTCTGATAAGGTTTACTATGTAAAAAGGATTAACTTTAACATTTAATTTAAGCACTCTAAGGATTATATTATCCATAAATGTCAGTAAATAAGTATTATCTTTATCCTTTGGTATACAAGATGTAACACTCTTGTACTGCATTTGTTTTTCAACAATTGGAAAGTTTACTGTGGGGTGGGACTTTTTAAGAAACTGGTGTGTGACCAGCAATACAGGTCAAACATCCATCTGGCCCTTAAATGTCTTCATTTTCTCCCATTTACTCTAGCCTTGTGTAACATCTGTTCTTTAGTTAATCAGCCCCACAGCAATATTGTTAATTCTTCCCCAAAGCAGACATCTTTGTCTTCAAACATATGTATTCAGATTTTAGTATTTCAAACACCTTCTTTATTCAAAACCCTGCTAGTGAGAAAGAAACACTAAATTAGATCTTCCTTTGTTGTTATTTAGTTGCTGTCATGTCCAACTCTTTTGCAACCCCATGGACTGTAGCCTGCCATGTTCCTCTGTCCATGAGATTTTTCAGGCAAGAATACTGGAGTGGGTTGCCATTTCCTTCTCCAGGGGATCTTCCTGACCCAGGTATCAAACACATGTCTCCTGCATTGCAGGCAGATTCTTTACTGCTGAGCCACCAGGGAGGCCCAGATCTACCTTAGCAGCAGGAATATTCAGTCTAAACAAGTGTGCTTATCAATGTGTTCTTTACCACAAACATTTTCATCCAGCTTCTTCCTGGTTTTATCATCACATTCCTGGATATTGTGACTCTGCTAAGTACCAATTGTAAGTTCACCAATTCTAGTGCTCTGGAGAAATTACCTATACAATTCTTCATCTCCGACCACTAGCCTAAATCTCACCTCTACTAAATTACCAACTCATTGGAAAAGACCCTGATGCTGGGAAAGACTGAAGTCAGGAGAAGGGAATGACAGAAGATGAAATGGTTGGATGGCATCACCGACTCAATGGACATGAGTTTGAGCAAGCTCTGGGAGATGATGAAGGACAGGGAAGCTTGGCATGCTGCAGTCCATGGTGTCGCAAACAGTTGGACATGACTGAGCGATTGAACAACAACAACTAAATTTCAGTACAGAGATAAGAGAGAAAACATTAGCTTTCCAACATCACCCAAAGTTCTTACTTTGTCAAATATTTCATTTTGCAGTTATAGTACAATATAAACATCAGGCTTCTGCTTCACTTATAAAATGCTGGCAGAGCCTCCAGCGACCTTATGTAGAAACAGATCTACAAAATCAGCAAGGCAAAAAAACTGGAATACCTCAAAGTAAAAGAAGAGAGAGAAAACAGCCAGTGCTCACTTTCCTAATGTCCCAAAGCAAGATTTTCACTTTTGAAAACAGCGGACTGTAAAGACCTGCTTTTCCATGAATTATCTTTGAAACTGAAAGATTTCCATCAGTTCCCCTGAAAGTATATAAATAATGATAATGACCATTAATTAATCATGATATACATACATAATCATGATATAAATACACTCTTATAAGTGTATTGTTTGTGCTTCCTCCTTCCCCTACCTGTTCCCTCATTCCGGTTTCCCTAAGATTGTGCTAAGTTATTAAGTCTCTTTATTTAAAAGGGGCCACACTAGAACTTTTGCTTCCGTCTGTCTGCTCTCTGGTAAAACTTGGTATATTAGTTACGTATTCCTGCATCACACAGCTATAGGATCTCGGCGGCATAGGATACGCAGCATAGAATTTTGACTCGCAGATTTGCCAGGAAACAGTGCAGCTTCACTTCAGGGTGGGGCTAAGGAGGTGCCTCTGCCCAGAGCTGTGGTTCTGCCCAGGCTGAGCTCCATGTCTCGGGCTCGGCTCCAGTCATCTGCGTGGATCCATGCAATCCTGGAACTCAGGCTGAAGGAGCAGCAGCCACCGGAGGGAAGTTCTTTTCATATCAGCGGCACAGAAGCAAGATGGCAACACAGGAGCATCAGCACCTTTTTAGCCCCTGCTTATGTCACATCTCATAGACCAAAGCCAGACATATGACTGAGTTCAAATGGAGAGAAACTAACTGCAGGATTACAGGGCAAAGGATGCGGGGATACGGAGAGGTGAAGAAATTAGGCCAATGATTCAATCTACCCTACCGGCTGATACAACCACTCTTGTAATTTAAAAGTTTATTTCTAGCTGACAGATGAAGAAATAATCACTCAAGAGATAAAGGAATTTTTTCAAAGTCACAGTTAGGATTGAGCCAGAAAGTCAAGTTTATCAGGCACAAAAGTCCATTTATTCAGAAATTGCAAATGAGTGGCCACTGTAGGCCAGGGAGGATATGATAGATAGGGCCCCTTAGGCAGAACTCTTGCTTCTTGCTCAGAAGAGTCCTCATTTTTCACATTTCTCCACCAGAGCACATTCCTCTTTTCTCAGCACAGCATGTTTCCTACCTAACCATCGTGTTTATTTCGCCAGAACATCTGTATAGTGAGAGCTAGGAAGTTCCTGCATGGTATCAATAATATCTCACTGTGTAGGAATAAATGCCTTAGGCTCTGTTTATTGGAAGATAGAATTGGGTATTTTCCTTCTCCAACTGACATTAGTTTCTTGAATAAATAACAAAAGATAAGGTAGACCTTTCTAACCCTCGTTTTCCCAGAGTTTGGGCTTACATTACTGCTTATAAGAACAGTCACCAAAGTTACTCTTTTTTAATCCAATGTATAATGTTATTAATTCTTAAGGTAAGGTGTTATCATATTTCACAGCACAAAATGCACTGCAGATATTTACGTCAAGATAACTAACCAAATATTATGATTTATATTTTAGCTTTCTTCCTTTCAATTATTGTCAAATTTGTTCAGAATACTTAGAATGAAATTATTAATAGCAATAAAATGAAACGAGATATCAGAAGAAAAAGTATGTCCTATTACCAGTTACCAGAATCTGCACCAGTGGTTTTTCTGTCCTTGGTCACATAGCAGAATCAGAATTTGTAAAAATATTGATGTTCAAGCCCATTCCAGACCCTTGGAATGGGGTCTGGACATCATCATTTTATCAAAGTTCCTTAGGTGATTTTAATGACCAGCCAGAACTGAGAAACATGGTTCTTCTTATATCATCAACCTATATTTTTCTTATTATGACTGCAGCTATTTCCTTGGTCTAAAGTTACAGTTTGAGCTATTAAGGTATATCCAGAATCCTTGTTAAAACTGTTGTTTTCATTCATTCATTCAACAAACATTTGCTAAGTGCCTGCTAATATAAAGGGGATGTAAAGAATACAGACCAAGAGCCATAGTCCCTTCTTTTAAGGAGATTATGAAGCAAAAAGCAAACATTTAACAAGAAAACAAAGACGATTTAAAAAGTAAACTAAACTATTAGAAGTTATAATAAGTGCCACGAAGTAAATGCCTATCTGTGAGGATACTGTACACAAGCTGAGACTTAAAGGATAAATAGGAGCTCACCAGAAAGAGTGTTCCAGGCAGAGGGAACAGCATGGGAGAGAGTCAGGTTCGTTCAGGGACCTGAAGAACGGTGCTTATGACTGCTGCAACCTGGGGTGGGAGAGAGGGGTCAGGCTGAGAGACAGGGGTCACATCATTGAAGCATTCAAGTTTTATTTTAAAACATATATTATATTCTTTGAGTGTGTGTGTGTGAATGGCTCCATTTATTAAGTATCTTGTTTTTAACTGTTTTCACATATTGTTGTATGTAGTTATAGATTATTTATTCCCATTACCATATCATGTTTTGTTGTGTGAATGTACAATTAATTCATCTACTCTACTGTTGATAGGCATTTGGGTAGTTTCCAGTCTGGGGGTGTTTCCCGTGGTGCTGCTGTTCCTGTATAACCTTATCTTTGGTTGCAGTTTTTTTGCTGTTGCTGAAGTATCATTGGTTTACAACACTGTATTATCAAAGGGGAAAGACAGAGAGGGATAAATTAGGAGTTTGAGATAAAATAAATAACCAACAAGGACCTACTGTATAGCCCAGGGAACTCTGCTCAATATTTTGTAATAACCTATAAGGGAATCTCTTAAAAGAATCTCTTTCCCTTATAGGTTATTACAAAATATTGAGCAGAGTTCCCTGGGCTATACAGTAGGTCCTTGTAGGTTATTTATTTTATCCCAAACCCACTCCAGTACTCTTGCCTGGAAAATTCCATGGACGGAGGAGCCTGGTAGGCTGCAGTCCATGGGGTCGCTAAGAGTCGGACACGACTGAGCGACTTCACTTTCACTTTTCACTTTCATGCATTGGAGAAGGAAATGGCAACCCACTCCAGTGTTCTTGCCTGGAGAATCCCAGGGATGGGGGAGCCTGGTGGGCTGTCATCTATGGGGTCACACAGAGTCAGACACGACTGAAGCGACTTAGCAGCAGTAGCAGCATATATATATATATATATATAATGCTGCAAATATATATATATATATATATATATATATATTTGGCTTTCCAGGCAACAAAGTGGTAAAGAATCCACCTGCCAATGCAGGAGAAACAGGAGATGTGGGTTCAATACCAGTTGGGAAGATGCCCTAGAGAAAGAAACGGCAACACACTCCAGTATTCTTGCCTAGGAAATCCCATGGACAGAGGAGCCTGGCAGGCTACAATCCATGCGGTCACAAAGAGCCAGACACAACTGAGTTACTGAGCATGCACACACATATATGCATACATACATATATATATATATATATATTCAGTTTATATATGTGTTTTCTATATAGCTTATGTTTAACTTATTTAAGCAGAGACATTATTTTGCCAACAAAGGTCCGTCTAGTCAAGGCTATGGTTTTTCCTGTGGTCATGTATGGATGTGAGAGTTGGACTGTGAAGAAGGCTGAGCGAGAAGAATTGATGCTTTTGAACTGTGGTGTTGGAGAAGACTCTTGAAAGTCCCTTGGACCACAAGGAGATCCAACCAGTGCATTCTAGAGGAGATCAGCCCTGGGTGTTCTTTGGAAGGAATGATGCTAAAGCTGAAACTCCAGTACTTTGGCCACCTCATGTGAAGAGCTGACTCATTGGAAAAGACTCTGATGCTGGGAGGGATTGGGGGCAGGAGGAGAAGGGGACGACAGAGGATGAGATGGCTGGATGGCATCACTGACTCAATGGACGTGAGTCTCAGTGAACTCCGGGAGTTGGTGATGGACAGGGAGGCCTGGTGTGCTGCGATTCATAGGGTCGCAAAGAGTCGGACACGACTGAGCGACTGATCTGATCTGATCTGATTACATATAGTATATATAGAATGTTTATATATATAACTGAATCACTTTGCTGTACAACTGAAAAAATATGTATTATAATCTAATACATACTAAATTCCAGTATTCTTGCCTGGAGAATCCCGTGGATGAAGGAGTCTGGCGGGCTACAGTCCATGGGTCACACAGAGTCAGACATGACTGAGGGACTAACACACACACATATACTAAATGCCATAGGAAATCACAGGTAGTGGGGAAAGGAGAAGAGAAAGGTTTATGAGATGCAGTTCATCCCAGTTAACAGGGGAGCAAGTCTTCCTCCCTAACCCTACAGGTGACACTTTGAGAGTAGACTTCTCACAAACTATTGAGTCTCTAGTTGGTGGAATAATAAAGTGTTTATGAAAACAAAGCACGTATTTGTAAAACACAAGCACACAGAGCACCTAAGTTTCATCCCTACCAGTGGCAAATCAGTTCAATATACTTATTAGCATGTTAGTATTCAGCTATCCCGTTTCTTTTAAAGTCTGTCTGTGCTCAGTCACTCAGTCATATCCAACTCTTTGCAACCCCATGGATTGTGGCCCACCAGGCTCCTCTGTCCATGGAATTTTCCAGGCAAGAATACTGGAGCAGGGGGTTGCCATTTCCTACTCCAGGGGATCTTCCTAACCCAGGGATCAAACCTGCGTCTCCTGCATTGACAGACAGATTCTTTACCACTGCGCCAGCTGGAAAGCCTGTTTCTTCTAATAACTGACTCTTCATATAGTGTTTGCCATCCTGTAAAATTAATACATGATATTCGTAACCATTCTCTTCACTACCAAACCTAACTGTTGTTTCTAGTTACTATAGAGCCTGAGTTCCTTCTGAAGAGAGTGAAACACTTCATCCAGTGCCCAAAAAAGGCAGTATCATTTTAAGTGAAAGCTGTTAATTTGATTTTCATTGATGAACATTAGCCAGTTGATAATTCTTCAAAGACACACTTATACCTACATATAAGTACAATGGATTTTTGATGGGCTAATAGGAAGAATCCCAGTAAGGATAAATACACTAAGGGAGAAAATGACTTTTTTCTAAATGACAGATTAATGGTTTTAATGACTTCTTTCAAGTCTGGCATAAACACAGTGTTCAAGAAGAAATCATCAGGTCTGTGTTTAAATTTCATTTTATGACTTGGATGAACCTCCAATTTGTTCATTCAAAAAAATGTATTGCATGAAACATAATGTTATAAACCAGTGGTCCCTCAACAAAAAATAAAATTGAATTCAATTTTTTTTAATCCTTGTCCTTTGTATTAATTTCTCAGGACTGTCATAACAAATCCTACAAATTTGGCAACTTAAAACAACAGAAATGCATTCTCACCCTATCAGCAGACTCTAGGGGAAAATCCTTTTTGCCTCTTCCAGCTCCCAGTGGCTCCTGGCTTTCCTTGTCTTGTGGCAGTATAACTCCAGTGTCTGCCTCTGTCTGTACTGGCCCCCTTCCCTGTGTCTTTGTGTCCCAAGTCTCCTCTCCTTTCTCTTATAAGGACACATCATGGGATTTAGGGCTCAACTTAATCCAAAACAATCTCTTCTCAAGATCTGTAATTTGATTATATCTACAAAAACCCTATTTTCAAAATAAGGTCACATTCATAGGAACTGTGGGTGGGACTTGGATATATGAATATCTTTTGAGGGGATACAGTTCAACCTACTGGGCTTCCCTAGTGGCTCAGCAGTGAAGAATTCACCTGCCAATGCAGTTGTGAGTTCGATCCCTGGGTTGGGAAGATCCTCTGGAGAAGGGAATGACAACCCACTCCAGTATTCTTGCCTGGGAAATCCCACAGACATGTAGCCTGCCAGGTCCCTTGGTCTATGGGATCACAAAAGAGTCAGGCACAACTTAGCCACTAAACAATAATAATTCAACCCACTACACCTGTGTAAACATCATTATTAATATTATGATTAGCTGCAAAAGAAATAAATCTCAAAATAATAGTAGCTTAAACAAGAAAAGCTTATTTTTTTGTCAAGGCAAATCTCAAGTAGAGAGGACAATGTTGATCTAGTTCCCCAAGTTGTCAGGGACCCAAACTTCTTTTATCTTATTAGTAAGAAGTGCCCTTGATCCTTAAACTTACCTCATGAACCAACATAATTACTCTATCTCCAGCCATCACGTCTGCATTCCAGCCATCTGGAAGGTAAAAAAAAATAAGGAAAAGAGTATATCCTCTTTCTTTAGCAAAACTTCCCAGAAATGTTTCACACTACTACCATTTACATCCCATTGCCCAGAATTTGGCAAATCAAAGTGTATAGCAAACCTAGCTGCAAGAGAAGCTGGGAATTACAGTTTTACAGTTTTTATTTTGGGCAGCCATTTGCCTGACTAAAATTCGAGAATTCTATTGCTGAAGAAGTGGAAAATAATACTGAAGTATACCTAAACATCTGTGCCCCAAGGGCAAAATAATCTTCCAGGACTTTTTTCTGTGATGTCTGTACCAAATGTACCAGTTAAAAAGTTATTACATTCATTGACTATTACAAAGTCTTATCAATACCCTTGATTGCTAAGCTATTATTAAGATAAAATCCCATGGTATCTTATCATTGAAGTTGCTCTAAAAGGGCTTCCCTGATAGCTCAGTTGGTAAAGAATATGCCTGCAGTGCAGGAGATGCCGGTTGGATTCCTGGGTCAGGAAGATCCACTCGAGAAGGGATAGGCTTCCCACTCCAGTATTCTTAGGTTTCACTTGTGGTTCAGCTAGTAAAGAATCTGCCTGCAACGCAGGAGACCTGGTTAGATTTCTGGGTTGGTAAGATCCCCTAAAGGAGGAAAAGGCTACTTAGTCCAGTATTCTGACCTAGAGAATTTCATGGATTATAGTCCATGGGGTCACAAAGAGTCAGACATGATTGAGCAACTTTCACTTTCACCTTATTCTTAAAAAATGTTATGAATGGAAGGTGCCACAAAAGCAAAGGAGCATGATTTGAGTAATAGCAGACTGCATCTAGAAGAAGGAAACGAGTAGGCTTGGGAGGTTGGGGATGGAAACAGATAAGCATCACCAGCTTTCATTTCAGCAGGAATTGAGCAGTCCATTTCACCTCCAAATGTGGCAAAAGAACAGCCATTCAGAAAGAACGAAAACTTAGAGGGATGGTATGGGGAGGGAGGAGGGAGGAGTGTTCAGGATGGGGAACACATGTATACCTGTGGCAGATTTATTTTGATATTTGGCAAAACCAATACAGTAGTGTAAAGTTTAAAAATAAAATAAAATTTAAAAAAAAAAAGAACGAACGAAAACTTAAGATGAGTCGGTGGTGATCAGAGAGCATCTCAGCTGAGCTGATGGAACGAAGAAATGCTTCAGGAGTTGCTGTAGTGATAACTTTCAGAGACAATTACAGACCACAACCTTGACTAGAGTAGATATATTAATGCAATATGAAGATAGGGAAGGAAACTTAGGTCTAGGAAATAGAGATTATAGAAATGAGACCAGGAAACAAGCCTTAAAAATCAGTTGCCCCAACTCGCTATTAGAGACCAGAAAGCTAAGAAAAAGAAATTCAGAAATGAAAGACCTGAGCAGAAGAACGATAAACTGTCAGATGACTTTACCAAGGACAGATTCAGAAAACCCTTGTCAGATACTGCCAGCCACTACCACAGAACACTGTATCCTCTGGAATTTTGCCCCAGGGAGCAAGCAAGCAGAAGATAATAGTCAAATACTAAGTGGGGGAAACATGTCTCAATATTTTGATAGGTGAAGTTCCAGCCCAACCTGCTGGTGACATCCATTTACCAACAATGAGGTAAGCATTGACCACTACTTTCTAAAATACATGTACATTTGTGATGTAAGTACTGTGTTAATTTCTTTACTAACCCACACCTGAGGACTCCAGTGTAAATCCTAAAAACAAGATTATTTCTGTGATAAAACCCACAGCTAATTCATTTTAAGCCTTCAAGTTTTATGTTTCTAGTCATACATTTTCTACCCTTAACAATGGAACCATTCTTTATAACACCCTTGAGTATAATTAAGCAGACAATCCTCCTATTCTGAACCACTATATAAAAAGGAGTAAATCAAGTCTCTCATTAATAAACCAATAGAAGGAAGTCCTTTGAATTTAGGCACTGGTAGAAGAATTCATGTGTTTTCAAAAATGGTAAACAATGAAAAGTTTTTTTTTATCAATGTCATAAGAGTTGGCAGTCATAGTCTCCAAGACAGTTAAAAAAAAAAAAGTAGCTTAAGTATTTTTCCAACCATCACCAAAAGTGGTAGAAAGAGTAATGTGATAAAAGACAGAGAACTGTCAATTGTTATTGGATTAGACACCTATCATCTGGCCAGTTATAAGTCAGATGATTTTTTTTTCACCTCTCAGAGTGTCCTTTCCCAACATTTGTTATAATCCTTTACAAACATCATATAGTTCATATAAAACTCACATAAGGAAACGGATGTGAAGGCATTTTGTGCAGTATAAAGTAGTACGTAGATGCAAGATGTTCGTATTCCTACAAGCATGAACACTTTCTTTTAAAGGAGAATTTTGCTCACTCTGACTCACCACAGGACCAGGGCAACTGCCTGAATGTTGGGAGGATTTTGTTATATGTTCATTGTTATACAGTTTGTGTCCCCATTTCATCTCTGAGGTCTTTATCTTGATTCTTCAACTTGTTTGCTGAATTTTCATTTTGCTTGCTCAAGAATAAAAATCTGTTTATGATCCTTCCGCTGCACAACTTTCTTTTTCTGCAGTAAGGAATCGTTGGTACATACTTAAAGCCTTCTGTCCGGTGAGCACATTGGTTTGAAGAAGTGACTTCTGATGTTCTTTCATCACTGATTGACTTTATAAAGTTTTCGAAAGACAAGAGAGCAAGTTAGTTCAGTGGGTGAATTAGACGTAGAGGGGAGCATGGGTTCTAACCTTGTACTCTGCTTCCAACACCAAGAAGCACTTGAGGTACATACTTAGACAGAGTTTTTTTTTCCTTAAGTAAGACTCCAGTGACTTGCCTGGTGGTCCAGTGGTTGAGACTCCATGCTCTCAATGCAGGGACCTTGGGTTCCATTCCTGGTCAGGGAACTAGATACTGTGGGCCTCAGGGAAGATCCTGTGTACTGCTAAACAAAGGAATAAATAAAACATTCCATCCATTCTGCCCTAGGTTTTCCTGAACAATGATAGCCATGTTGATGTTTTCAAGGGTCTTCAACAAATAAGAAGTATTGAATCAATAAGAAGACAAAAGGGTCAACCAATAAACAAAGCTATCAACTTTATTAGTGACCCAGACTAGGTTAGAGGACTGAGCTTACTGGGAGAATCAAAACTGGCTTGCTCCCTCCTGACATCCAGTCTAGTCCTCAGACCAGCTCACTTGAGGGGAAGTTTGAGACCACAAGGCAGACATACTTACCCAAGTCAGTGTCTCCATTTCTCTAATGGGAGTGTGAGGAAGATACCACATCCTTCATGCCCATGTATTTTTCATAGTCTAGCTCCCCACAATCAAGGAAACTGGAATAATGGCTGTCACTAGGCAAAGATACCACCAAAAGAATTAAGAAATTGATCAAAAGTTTGGGCATATGTAGGGGTGATCCATCCTCATAGAAGTCAAGAACCAGAGACATTTCTTTCTAATAAATAATGATAGCTAACATTCATAGTCCAAGCTTCCCTTAAGGCTCAGTGGTAAAGAATCCACCTGTCAATGTAAGAGGTGTGGGTTCAATCCCTGGGTTGAGATGATTCCCTGGAGAAAGAAATGACAACCTACTTCAGTATTCTTGCCTGGGAAATCCCATGGAAAGAGAAACTTGGCAGGCTACAGTCTGAGGGGTCGCAGAGAGTCGGACATGACTTAGCAACTTAATAACATCAACGTTTATTGAGTTATCATTGTGTCTCATGCACTGCTCTAAAAGCTTTACTCAGATTAACACATTTCACTCTCACAACAAATTTATGAGGAAAGTACTATTATTACTTACTTTCCAGTAGAGGAAATTGAGGCACAGAAAGGTTAAGTAATGGAATGAGAGAAAAGAAAATCATGTCCAACTATTAGTAGAAGGCTCTACAGGAAGTAAAGCAACATTATACCACTTATAGAACTCATGAGAAAAATGCAGCCATGATGGAAGAGTTTCTTTCCTTCTATTTTTAGGATTTCTTCTCCCAATACATCTCGGACTTTAGGAAAATACCTACACAGAATGCTGCTCATGAACTTGGCTGAACTTGATGGAGTATGACAGGAAGGAAAGGAGGAATGTTCCTCTCTCCTAAGGTCTCCCCCATTTCATGGAACCTGCATGAAATCCCCACTGACTTTTTTCCTGAAGTTAAGACCTAAGATGAGTAGCAAAAGATAAGTGTTATTGGGACTTCCCTGGTGGTCAAGTGGCTAAGACTCCAAGCTTCCACTGCAGGGGTATGGGTTTGACTTCTGGTCAGAGACCCCTCGTGGCCTACAGTGCAGTCAAAAATAAAACAAACAGTTGGGGAGTGGGGTGGGGATTAATATTACTAAAACAGAGAAATGATGAGTTAGGAGCTTCCCAGGTGGCACAGGGGTAAAGAATCCACCTGCCAGTGCAGGAGACACAAGAGAAACTGGTTCAATCCCTGGGTACGGAGGGAGTGGGAAACGGCAACCTGCTGCAATATTCTTGCCAAGGAAAATTCCACAGACACAGGAGCCTGGCGGGCTACAGTCCATGGGGTCACAAAGTGTCAGACGCGGCTGAGCACACACACACACAACAGAGAGTTATAATGAGCCTTTTCTCCTTGCAACAAATTAATCTGGGGGTGGGAGTTAGGCCTAGGGAATAAGCCCTGAAGAGGTGAGACAGAGGTTGGAGAAGAATTAGGACAAGTGAGGGGAGGAGCTCAATGAGAAGGGCTCACTGGTAGCCAGTAAGCCGTGTGAGGACACCAAGTTCAAAGGGACTGAACACAAAGCAAGGAATGGTCTCTCCTTCTCTCAGTCCTTCACTTCATTTGACCTCATGTTCCCAACTTTTCTTTGGGGGATTTTTTTTTTTTAAATAAAATCCCTGTTTTTTGTGGAAAGATCATTATTGCTTGTCTGTATTACACACAAAAACATTCATCTTTCCCTGAGGCCCTTCAGCTGTCTCCTCCCACCAGCAGAAACCCACATCCCTTGGCGTGTGTCTAGTCGGGAATGATAGAAAGGACATCCATCCTATGATGTTATTTATATAATGCCAGTGCTGGAATATCAGCTCTTCCCCGTGTATTTCCTGCGGCTGCTCCAACAAATTATCACAGACTGGGTCACTGAACACAGAAATCTATTCTAGCACAGTCTGAGAGGCCAGAAGTCAGATGTCAAGGTGTTACACCTTCTCCAGGGGCTCTTGAATCTTCTCTTGCCTCTTCTAGCTTCTGGTGGTGGTCTGCACTGCCTGCCTTCTTTGGCTTGTGGCCACACCGTCCCAATCTCCACCTCCATCTTCACCTCGTCTTCCCCTTTGCGTTCTCTTCAGTCAGCTTCTGCCCTTGAGATAAAGAGACTTGCCACTGGCTCTAGATCTGCCCAGCTAATCCAGGATGACCTCATCATATCCAGATCTCAACTTAACTACAACTTCAAATACCTTTCTTCCAAATCAATTGATGTTCACAGGTTCTAGAGATTAGGATGTGGATGTGTATTTTAGGGGGCCACCATTCAACTATACTCCATCAGAAGGACAAATGAGAACACATGGGACAATACAGGATGAAAAAATGGAGTTGTACACTATTTTAGAACTCACCTCATCAAGGAAAATGCCAAAAGAAGAGGTTGTACAGTGATGCTCTGAAGAGCAGGCCAGAAAAGAGCACTGGGTAGCTGTCCCAACAATGTGATAAGCATGCATGTGATCTTGGATGGTTCTCTTAGCCTTTCTGGGTCTCAGTTTTTTATCTATCAATGAGGGATTGCTCAAATATTCTTTGAGGCTTCTTCCAGCCTCTGCATCTTATGATTCTACAGAAAATTCCATGCATATCTGAAGACCCAGAATACCTACTTAGAAAACAGACAAAAGTAATACTATCACAGCTAGTCTTTCAATCAACAAATGCTGCCGAGTGCCTTCCTTTTGCCAGGAAAAGGAAGGGTATATCGATAAACAAGCCATCACATTGACTAAAAAAATTCCGTGATGCTAAAATTAACAAGCCTCCAGGAAATCACGCTGTTTTATACAAAGTCTATCCTGTAGAAAAGAAGAAAAAGAAGGAAAAAAGAAGAAAGAACCTTGGCATAACTAATCTGAAACAGGGCTGCCTAGTTACCACTAGAGACACTTGATTTTGTTCTGTGCTAGGGGGACATTGTGCTGGAAAAGAGTGTGAGTTTTGCATTCGGTTCAATCTGAGATTGATCCTAACTCAGTGAGATCTTGAACAATTCACTTAACCTTCCAGAATCTGCTTGTTCATGAGGAAAATGAGGAAAAATAATAATAATGCATATTTCACTGGTAAATGGTGAGGCTCCAACTTAAGAAGGTACAGCAGGAATTTAGTGGCAGTTGTCTGGCATGTGTCATTTCCTTCCGTGTGCCCTGCCTAGGAGAAAGTAAACAGATCGGACCTTAAACAAAGTTGTAAAGTGTTTAAAGTTCACTTTTCACCTGCTCTCCTGTACTTTTCTTTTCCCTCCTGTTGGTTACCTTTCCAGGCAAGGAACTTGTCATTGACAGTTGTTTATGGGTTGAACTGAAATGATTCATCCCAATATGTTGCCTGGAAGCAAATTTCCAATTATTTTGTCTCTAACTGTAGAATGTATGTCAAAGAATATTTGGATATAAACAGAAAGATGAGAGGCGATCGGGACAGGAGCAGAGAAGCTGATTCTGAAGTCCCCTGAAATGAAACGGGCCTCCTCTCCAGGTTCAGAAGAGGAATCTCATTAGACATTTGGGAAGTGCGTGCAAAGACTGAATGCAGCAATGGTACGTAGACTCTTGTGTTTCTCACCAAAGCCCAGCTGAAAGCTAAACTCTCTCATTCTACAGATGATTTGGAGTGCTACTAAAGGTGATTTAAATAAAATAATGACAGTTAATGACAGTGCATATATTCAAAGCCTATTGCATTGCCACATTCACATTTACCTAATGTGACTACTTCCTATGTCCCCAAGATACTAAGATGCATAATGAATGTTTTCTGATGTAATTTGTGTTTTGTTAATATTTGATGTTTTTTTCATGCCCAAGCCTTTCCCATAGCTGTTATCCAAGAAAATACCCCCAAGGCTTCTAATTATAATTATGAAGTTCCTGAAAAGTGCATGAGCTAAAATTACACTCTTCATTGACAGAGGCAGTTGGAGTGTGTACATTTGGATCTGGAGTCAGACAGGCATGTGGCTGGGTTTGCATCCCAGCTTGTAGCTATTTGCTCACTCTGTTTTTGCAAGAACTTAGGAAAGTTACTGTCCCTCTTTAAGTCTTAGTTTTCTTATCTGCAAAATGGGGACAATTATAGTACCAAAATAATAAATTGCTTAGCACAGTATACCCACTACATTTGAGTTATTGTCATCATCCAAAGCATATACACGTGAAAAGGAAAGCTGATTACATCAATCTTGAGAATGAGAAAAGCATTAGTCTGAATTAATGAAATATTTAACTGAAAAATAATGTTAAGGAAAAGGACATAAAAGAGTCCTACAGTATTGCCTGGTATAAGTAAGACATATTTGGAGATCCATATAACAGACCTAAGATGGGTAATTTGACTTCAGTGAAACATAAAACTTAAAAAAAAAAGTTTTTTAATGAACTAAGTTGCCAAAACAACAGTCCAATGCAGTTATTATTATCAAAATTGCCAGATAGGTCATTTTCAGTCCTGATTATTTTCATCACAAGGATAGTTTGTCAATTTGATCCACTTATTCTTCTATTCCACAACAGCAATTGTTGATATCAGGGAATTGAGCTAGGAACACAGAGATTGACAATATTCAGCCTATGGCCTCCCAAAGCTTACAAGCATGTACTGGGCAGCAATAATAATGCAAGTAGTCTAGATAATCATTTGGAAATTTAGGTAATTTAATGTTTTTCATCTTTATAATAGAAATAGTTACATACATTCCTTATTTCTCAAGATTACTGGTAAAAGTAAAGAATATGTTAAATAAGATCTTTAAATCTTTGACCAAACAGCATACGAAGTATATGGTTTATTTTGATTATTTTTATTTTGACACTGTATTAATATTAAAATTATTTTGAAGACAATTTAAAATGTAGGAAATTGATAGAAATATAAAAATTCTGACTAATTTGAATGAGCTCTCAGAGCTATTGATTAGATTCATGTATTTGTCTCTGTTTATCTACATATTTATTTCTCCTGTGTTACAAAAATTAAGCTGAAGCAGCACAAGCAGCTCAAGTACGCAGCACTTAGAAGCCTAACCCAGGTTCAGTCAGTTCAGTTCAGTTCAGCCGCTCAGTCATGTCCGGCTCTTTGCGACCCCATGAATCGCAGCACGCCAGGCCTCCCTGTCCATCATCAACTCCCGGAGTTCACTCAGACTCACGTCCATCGAGTCAGTGATGCCATCCAGCCATCTCATTCTCTGTTGTCCCCTTCTCCTCCTGCCCCCAATCCCTCCCAGCATCAGAGTCTTTTCCAATGAGTCAACTCTTCGCAGGAGGTGGCCAAAGTACTGGAGTTTCAGCTTTAGCATCATTCCTTCCAAAGAAATCCCAGGGCTGATCTCCTTCAGAATGGACCGGTTGGATCTCCTTGCAGTCCAAGGGACTCTCAAGAGTCTTCTCCAACACCACAGTTCAAAAGCATCAATTCTTCGGCGCTCAGCTTTCTTCACGGTCCAACTCTCACATCCATACATGACCACTGGAAAAACCATAGCCTTGACTAGATGGACCTTTGTTGGCAAAGTAATGTTTCTGCTTTTTAATATGCTATCCAGGTTGGTCATAACTTTACTTCCAAGGAGTAAGCGTCTTTTAATTTCATGGCTACATGTATACTTGAAAGAAAATAAAACAGCCTTTCTTTCAAAATATTTTTTAATTTAGACTTTCACTAATGGGCCCTGTCATTCTACCTGGTGTTTTGTTGTTATTTTTCTTCTGTTTTTTTACAAGATAACCCACTTAGCAAACTGTTGCCAAATCACTTAGGAATTTTCTCTTCATTATGACAGATGACAACAAATCAGATTTCTACTTTCTCTTCATATAAATAAATTTTAAAAGCAAGTAGCAAAAAATAAAAATAAAGAGTAAGTAGCAAAAGAATCGGAGAAGGCAATGGCAACCCACTCCAGTACTCTTGCCTGGAAAATCCCATGGATGGAGGAGCCTGGTGGGCTGCAGTCCATGGGGTCGCTAAGAGTCGGATACAACTGAGCAACTTCACTTTCACTTTTCACTTTTCTGCATTGGAGAAGGAAATAGCAACCCAATCCAGTGTTCTTGCCTGGAGAATCCCAGGGACGGGGGAGCCTGGTGGGCTGCCTTCTATGGGGTCGCACAGAGTCGGACACGACTGAAGCGACTTAGCAGCAACAGCAGCAGCAGCAAAAGAATATAACCCAGAATGGTTTAATGTTCTTAGGGAGAAATAAAATTTTTCATGAATTTCAAACTTGCTGTACTTTCAATACAGTTTCAGTACAATACAATAATTACCCAGCTCCTTTGACAGAGTATTTGGATGAATGAAAAGGGACTATTTTTACCTTCCCAGGGCCAAAACAATCTAGTGATTGAAACTGGCACATGGTACACCATCTAAAAATATTTCAACATATCATTTTATACTACCAAGACCATGTCACTTATTTTTTTTAATTGGCCTGAGACAAGGAGGTTTTCATTACCTCTCACCAACATTATTCCAAAGAAAAGTCAGCTTCAGATTAAAGCCATATACTTTTTTAATTACGTGTAACTGTGCCAAGGTGTTCTTGGGGAGGAAAAATAAAAAGCTCCCTTACAACCCTTACTAAGAATCTTACCATGGGGACTTTACTCTTATTTAAATTAAGAGTCAATCCTTTATTAAATATATTTTAACTAGCTATTACTATTATAGGAAAATCACCTCTATGAATGAAGAGATTAGGGGTAGGAGCTGCAGGGAGAGTCTGAACTGGATTGCTTATTCTCTTACAGTTCATCAATACTTCACAATGCTTTGTAAAAATATAAGGCATTATTTTTACACTTAAGCATTATCCCATACTAAATGAGGTATGCAGTTAAATTTTGTGCTAGAACTTAAACAAGCATTACACGAGTTCACAACATATTTGAGAAATAAATTGTAAGTGATATAAAAGAATTTATATTTCAGTTCTTTAAATGAGTCAAAGAGCTTTCCCAATTTGATTACTATTTATCTTATTCTTTATTTGTCTTTGTTGTCAAAATTATAAGCAGATAGGACTTACAGGAAATGTTGATATATAATGTATGTATATATGTACATAAATATTTAGACATACATTTATACAGGGTGGCCTATTTAAAATCATAATACTTTACATGGAGCTGTATTTAAAGGAGGGAGTATTTAAACACATATTCATTCCTCTATGTATAGAATACAGAGTATAGACAGGGAGAATATATTCATAATCATGTGACTATTTTAAACCGTTTTTTAATTAAAAAGGATAAAAATTAAATGAAGCAAAACTTTATTATAAAGTTTAATTGTTTTACTTCTAAGTAGAATAAAAATATCTGATTTAGCTTTCTTAAATGTTTTATGACAGCTTAATTCTCATAAGTTTTTATGTAGGTATGAACTCAAATATAAAGGAAAAAAATTCTTGCGAGAATAAAAAATTCAGAAAAATCCATAGTTCAAAATAAAAATTAAAACCACAGTCAATGACTTCCAACAAGTGAGATCTTTTTCAGTTCAACTAAAACCTAATAGTAGTAAAGAAAAAAAAAAAAACATGGCTATTATATCACAGCCTGGTTATCAGTTGTTTTGAAGATCCAGAATAACATCAATTTCACAGTTTTTGAATATCTGCTTATCACCTGAGGTGGGAAATCAGACATAATGAATCAATTAAAATCCATGAATTCTATCCAGATCAGTAATTCATCCTATTTTAGAGATAATATATATATGTTTTTTAATTTTACAAAGAAAGGGTGGCTTTGCTGTTTTCTCCCAACTCTTTGACTCCACATATCATGTCTTTGCCTTCCACTATCTATGGGGTGTAGCCAGGCCTGCACAGGACAATGACTCCATCAGTAATAAACAGAATACAGAAGCAGATTGCTGAGGGGGCAGCAAAGATTCCTGCACCTGGTAATAGAAGAGAAGGAACCTTGAAGGTTCCACTACTTCCGTCCCAGCTTCCTTCCTCAAGCTCCTCTTTCCCAGAACACTCCTCATTCTACTGGGGCTATATGACCTCCAGACTTGGAGCATCCAGGATGTACCCTTTTGGGAAGAACTCTCATAAATATCCATACCTGTGCAAGATTCAGGTTTGCTGGTTTGGTAACAAAGCAAAACAAGAGCAGCCTTGAACCTGATCCAAATCCTCCTCCTTGCCATTTCTCATACTGCAGGAGATTTCTGAGGTCAGAACTAGCTCAGCAAATGAACTGTAGCTTTTCAGTGAAATAGTCCTTGGAAGAGCCTGGGAGTAGTGTACTTTCTTACTTTTTTTCAAATCTCCAAAAGATGTAATTAAAGGAAAAAACTAAGATAGCAATATTTAAACTAAATCACGGTATTCCTTACAATACAAATAATGTTAAAGAGGTGAGACGTTAACTTCATCTGAAATTAGAAGTACATTTTCTATTTAAAAATGTAATACTATTTAAATTTAATCTGGGAAGCAAAAGACTCAGCAGTCTCCTAAATCAATTTGCAAAGCAGCCGACTCTAATATTCTCTCATCTTTGCCCAACCCTGCACCCTACCACATCTGTTTAGCCATCTCTCTTTTCTTTTTCTGTGATCATTTGCATATAATTAAAAGATTTGGTTGGCCTTTTTAAACTCAGTTTATGCCCATTAAAGATCTAGAAACACATTTCCATCATCCAGAGCTCAGCTTAGCAAATTACCACAAAATGAACCTACCAAATTAACTGAATCATCTTGTTGAACCACAATCTTAGATTCCTCCTCTCCTTTCTTCTCATTTTAGTTGAGTTGAGTCATTCCTTTCCCTCTTGTGATTTTTTCTCTGTATTCCACATATTCTTGTGGATTTGGAAAGGGTGGAAGATGAGGAAAGAGTATGATTTATGTCCTCTTTCTAAAATATCAGAAAAGAATAAATAAATGCTTCCAGATAAAAAGCATTATCTTCATTTTCATTGACTTTTGTAGACCCTACTTGATTTCTGTAAATCAGAAACCAGTAGAATGACATTAATGTTTTGGAAAAAGAAGTATGAGTTGCCAATTGTGGCAAAAACAATAAAGAACTGAAAGGAGGCAGCTTTAACCCACACAATTCACAGCTGCTCTCCTGTGAGAGAGGAAGATGTTCTCTTCCAGGGAATGCATCTCTGAGATAAAGAAGAAATAATTCAGGGGAGAATAAGGAGAGCAAATATCAAAAAAAAAGAAAGAAAGAAAATGAAAGGACTTCCCTGGTGGTTCAGTGGTTGGGACTCCATGTTTCCAATGCAGGAGGCACAAGTCTTACCCTGGTCAGGGAACTAAGTTCCCACATGCCACATAACACAGCCAAACAGAAAAGAAGGAAAAATAAAAGAAAATGAATAAGAATCCTTTTGGTTACATTCAGGAAAAACAACTCCCCACCCCGCCCCCTTACCAAATTGTGGAACATGTGAATTTAAAAAAAGAAAGAACATTTCTATCCAGATAAGGAAAATGCATGGAAAATCATACTTGGCCCAATATTACTCCAACATTTTCTTTCAGGAAATTTAAACATTATAAAAGGAATTGGTGACTTCAGTATCTTGAAGTCAGGCTTGGGAAACAAAACTAAACGCATTTGTGAGAAAACACACTTCCAAACAAAAGGGCAGTTGTTACAGCCTCATGAGTGACATGAACAAAATGATCAACATCCTCCCAAGGGACAGCACAAATATCAAACGTGCTGATAAGTGGAGGCGGTCCCCTCGTCACAAAAGGTGTGGTGTGTGTACAGTGACCACATAAGCACAAGATCATGGCACTTAAACAGCAGCAGCACTATTGGTTACATGTGATATTTGAAAAATATGACAACCATCTCAATCTGCTCAAGTAGCACTCATGGTAAGGGTGAAATTTCATCAACATTGGTTAACTTATGGTGTATTAAAAAGCCAGCAAGGAGATAAAGTGATGGATTAAAAGATAAACTACACACAGGCAGACAAACAGAAGCACAGATAGAGTTACAAACAAACGTGTGCTTTACTCAGACAGAAAGATGATAACCAGCCCCAAGAAGTGATGTGTCTGCTAGGAAAGCCTTGAACGTAGAATTTTCTGACTTCATCTTTAATTCAGTTCTTCCAGCGCCATGCAGCACAACCAGGGATAACTCTCTAAAAGTCTCTATGATAAAGTTATACATCTATTAAATGAAGCTAATAATGTTTTCATATAGTTCTTTGAGGATAAAAGACCTTTGAAACATATACAAAGGTCCTCTATTCATGCCCTCTATTCATTGGAGCTACTTGACATGATATCAATCTCTTCAGACAGATACACAGTGTATATATGAAATTGTGAAGCATCCAAATGCATTACCAGTAGACCTTAATGTGCTCTATGCTGTAAAGAATTACTGATTATCTTTCTGGGAGTAATTTAAACATTGGACAAGGGCATCTTCTAGATCCTTTCTAGTTCTTTATTCCTTTGAAGCCTAATTTCTCTTCCCTGTTTAGGAAGAAAATACTGTGAGACCCACAGGATAGAGATGAAAAATAAGAGTGTGTGTCCTCAAATTTTTCTTTCAAAAATACCATGGCATTTACTGGAGATAGTCTGGATTCCTGTGACAGAATGAGCTGAGATCCCCCTTGAAAGGAACTCACATGCCACTTTCCTCTATATGAACTTACTCTTTATGCTTCCTTACTCTATACACATCCCAAAGGAATGGGATGTTCATTGCCAGAAAATAGGAAACTGGATTGATTCTTCCTTTTTTTTTTCTTTTATAAAATTGGGACTCCGTGAATACACTTATATGTATCTCTCCCTTCTGGAAAAAGCCATGTGGAATCAATGGTGGCTCCTTTTTGACAAAGAGACAAACTTGAATTGGGAAGAAACTTTGGGGTCAGTAACGGGCCTGAGGTGATGAAATGGTCCTGGTGGAAGGTTCCCTGGCATCCTCTCCCAGCGAATGTTCTACCAGCAACTGGTCCACGGTTGTTCCCACAGACAGTGTCCTTGGAATTGTTATTTCTCCCCTTTGTCTGTCTCCTGACACCCCTCCACTCACGGTTTCTTCTTCAGCATGGGAAGTCATCTCATTTAAAATTTCAAGTGACTTGACTACAGTAATGGAGCTCTTAGGATACAGACCAGACAGAAGTAGGTAAAGATAGGTAGGAATCCATCTCTCCTTTGAGCCTGGCACAGCTTAGCACAACAACCAGATTCCTAACAGGTTTTTCTAGATTTCACTCCCCACTCCACCTGCATGTTGCCTTATTCTTATTACAACATGGATGTTCTTATTACTCAATCTTTACATTCATCTCTCTTTGGTTCTGGGATAAAACTACTCATACCTTAATTTAGATATTTTATACTCCCTTAGAATCTCTGGGAAAAGAGATCTTATAAACTAGATTCCCAGGTCTTATTAGGCTCAGACCAACCTGACCATTAATTTTCCTACTGTTCACAAACATCCCTGAACTTCTTTCTCTTTCCTGGGATGACTGGCCCATGACAGATACTGGAGTTTGGCCTTTCTGCTGTCTTTTATTCAGACAATTCTCTTTTCCTCCTCTCTCGCACTTCAGACATTTCTTTCTCTATCCCCCAGGTAATATATTTGCTTTTCTTGTTTCTGCAGTTTCCTTTTGTTTTTTGAAATGTTCCACATGGAAGTTCTATATTTCTTTCCCTCAGAGGCTTCTGACCCTCCAGTTCTGCTTATCAGTGTACTTGTTAACATTTGGAACTCTGAAGACAGACAAATCTAGATTCAAATTCCCACTGTGCCACTTACTGCCTACGTGATATGAAGTAATTTCCTACTCACTCTGCACTCCGGTGCTTAGAAACTCTTGTTCTTTTCAGGTGGGTGACCTTGGGCCAATGATACAATCACTCCAAACTTCACTGTCCTCATTTGTAAAATGACAGTACATACCCTACAACATTAGTATGAAAAATAAATGTGATGATCAATACAATGGCAAAATAATCACTCTATAAATATTAGCTATTACCATTATTAGCAATTCAAATTGCCAGACCCATTCGGTATGTATCAGGTTTCCTGACTTCACTTTGTTCTCAATACAAATGCTATTATTTCTTAAATGTGGAATTTATCAGACCTCATTGGCCAGAGGCATTTTCTCATGGTCCACATGAAGTTTAGAGAGCTGGGAGAGCCAGAAGCTTTTACACAGTTAATACTATTTAAACATGTCTGAGTCCTGGTGAGTCCTCCCTCGTCCCGTTTCTTCTGTGTGCTAGAGCTTCCTAACAGAGCAATTTTCACCTAAATGCATCAGAACCTAAATGTGGACATTATGACAGTAAGTATGAGAACTACAACCAAAGAATATCACTGAGCCAGAGACCTATAAAACAACCAACCTGGTGCAGACCACGATGCAGGACTCCACACACATACCGAGTGCTTTGGGATCCCAGAGTGAGCAACTCAGGGCTCCAGTTAAAGAGAAAGTCAGAGTGGGAGACCTGACCACTGCATCAGCCACTTCACTCGACTCAGGCTTATTCCTGCTGAAGTGTCTGATGATCTCCAATGCCCTCTTCCGCCTTCATTGCTCTAAAGGCCACTCCTCCAGAAATGAGAACCCAGACAAGAGCATATCGTCTGTGAGAAAAGCTATTCCCGATGCTGCAAACTATAAGTAAGTTCACAAGGTACATTTGTAGGATGACACTAAGTCAGATGCAGTTCCGGTACCAATTATTATACAAAAAAGAGCTTACTTTTTGTATGTTGTTATCTGTGGTGGCGGTGGTGATAGTGGACACGACCCACTCCCCAAAAAGGAAAAGGGATACATATAGTAACGCTAATTATTATTACTTGCAAAACAAAACAGAAGTTCCGAAGGAAGTAAAAACTGAGGGTTTTTTTATATTAAAGATTTCTGTTAATTGAAAACCAAGATTAAACTGGCAGGAAAATCTACTTCAGAACAGTAATTGAACTTACGCTGCAGTCAAGGTAGATTTAAACAATGATGTGAAGTCTGGTGAGAACTAACAAACCCCAGCAGAGGGTCTAAAAAGATCATACGCAAACAATATTAACCCCCTGAGCTTACAGAAAGCATCAACTCAAGGGGTTTACCCCCAGTTCACCATGTCATATGGCTCTACTTTCTGAAGTCACTATAATAAATTAAAAGAAATTCTGTATAGCTGCTTTAAATGGGGACTCAGATCAGTAGGTGTACATAAAACATATAAGGCAGTTTGTGTCTTATTTACTCCCACTATTATAAACAAAATCAAACCACTGAGATTTGTAGACTTTGGGGGTCTCTTTTTCACCTTTGAAACCCAAGGTTATTTCTCCTCTTTAACACCAATAACCATGTCGACATATTTTTCCTAACTCTGCATATACTGAAAATAGGTGGTTGCAAACAAAACTCAGAAACATAACTAGCATTCTAAGAAAATGACCCTGAAATTATTCTTTTTACTGCGGCTTTACCTGATGCTCCATGATGCAGGCTCCTGAGGGTCTCCTGCTTGGAATGATTGAATGTAGATGATAACCAGAGTTGAATGAGGAATCCTGAAATTGGGGATTCTGATTCCTAATGCAATCTGTATACCAATCTACAGCATGATTTCCTCTTTGTTTACCATTTGGTAAAGACTGTAGGTGGAGATGTTGTGGGCACAGGGACACAACCGTTCAAACTGCTTTGAAAGGGGAATGCAGAAGAGAGAGAGATCCAAGTGCAAATAGGCAGGCATTTCAGATTTCGAGAGACAACTGAAAAGGGAACATCTGTTGCATCCCCTGGGTTTGAGGGCAGTCTGTGTAACTCTTCCTATCTCTGAGAGTGTGCATAACGTGGAGAGGGTGGAGACTTCCAACCTCAAATCTAAAAAAGATTGAGAGATTTCGGAAGGCCCGGAGGCGCCAAAGGTCAGGGGGATCAATATACAGACCCTACCGTGGGGTAAGGGAGGGGGAAGGGAAGACTCGAATTGAAAACCGCTACAAAAGGGAAGCCAATGAGAGGGAAGGAAGTTTCTGAATAATTAAAAAGTTCAGAATAAGCAAACTCAGTTGCCACGGGGGAAGGAGGTGGGATGGGGAATTTAAAAAAAGCGGTTGATGTGGTAATTAAGAATTTTGGTGAGCGCCTGGGCAGGTCACCTCCTTTCTCAGATCAGAGCCCCATCAGAAATTCTTTCAAGTGTCCTTCTGCGTCGCCAAAGATGACAACAGCAAATCAATAAGTGCTTGAAATGAAAGGGGATGTTGGCGAGCCCCCAGGCTACAGATTTCCCGCCGCCAGCCTGTTCTGAACTCCTAGCGTGCCTTTGCACCGCCTCTCTTAAGAAGAGCTACCTTTTATTCCAATTCTCAGGACGAAGGTAAGTGCTCAGTTAGCATATCTATTAAAAGTCGGCTCTTTTTCCAGCTCTCGCTTCGGGCCGAGAGAGCGCTGCCTCCGTTCGCCAGCCGGCCGGCGAGGGGAGAGGAGAGGAGCTGGCTGGCCAGGCCGCCGGCGGGGCCACACACCTCCCGCGCTGGCCCAGCTGGCCCCAGGATTGAGCGCTTCTAGGTCCGAGCTGGAAAGTCCTGCCACAGCAAACGGCCTGAGCGACGGCCGCCTCCGGAGCGCTTCTTCCACTTAATTTATTTACAAATAAGCACAAAATCACTAACAACAGAGAAGGACCCGTGCTCCAAAATTACAACTTGGAATCACCGGAAACTCCGTTCTGAGTTCCAGACCTTGGTCTTTTCCCCTTCCAATAACCATCTCTCCCCTAATATGCCTTGATTTGACAATCTTTCCAGAGCCCAATATCAGGAGACGTTTTAATTAGGTAATTCATTAGTGAGTCAATACAGACATTGATATATTCTTTTAGCTCAAGTGGTTAAGTACTAATTTCGAAATGATTATAAAACACCGGAATAGGCAACACATCGTAATTTTAATTTATATGCAAATCAATTGGTTCATCTTTAACACCCTTATTTAAAAAAAACAATTATTGTATTGTAGCATCAGAGGTAGGATCAGACCTCCTGAATAAATTTGGAAATAAGACCTGGACTGGGAAGAAAATTTAGAACAGCCAACAAATCAATAATGTTTGAGGCAGTTAAACATCTTTAGCCATTGGTATTTACATACTCGCTTGTTTTCAGATAAGGAGCTGGGGAAATTGCTTGCCAGAGCTGAAATCATAATCCAGAGTGAAAAAAGTAAATGGTAGCATGCAGCCAGTCACCGCGGGCTTGAAAATAATACTGTACCTTTCCTAAATCCTAACTCTTGGGTGAGAGGAAGTTGGCAGAGGTCACCCCACATTTGTCCTTGGTTTTGCCCTGCTTTGATCACAAAATGCTATGTCCTCCCTGAGTTTCACAATATGCTCCTTATTCTAACATTTCTGTCACTTGTTTCAAAGAGTTAGAGGGAGGGGCATAATTCAGAATCTCACTAGAACTTTTCTGAACCCATGTAACCAGCACCACTTTTCCTATGCTGATTTATTGGGGTGGGGGTTGCCTTATGTCTAATTCTCTGTCCCCCCCCCCCCAACACACACATTAAACCTGATCATCAAAAAAGACAGAAGGAATGGGTGGTGGAAAATGGTGCAGTGCACAGGTTTAATGGAAGGTTATTATCTTTAGACATAGTTCAAAATTTTGGAAAAGTGAAAAGCACATTTACTTCTGGGGGAAAAAATTTGTAAGATGTTCTAGAACAGTGAATCTCACCAGGCGATCGGCGCTAGGGTTGTTAATGTAAAAGTGTAACATCCTTGAAATTCACTGATATAAGGTCAGTGTCTCCCCACCACGGCTCCCAGCCAGGAGATCTGGCCCTTAAGGAGCTGGTACCTTTGATGCTACAATCTTGTTTACATCCGCAGGGCAGGGAATTGCTTGCTTTGCTTGAACGCTCCCTCCACCCCCTTCTAATTTGAAGTAATCGGAATCTAAATACAATCGCCTGGGCCCACTCTTCCATTTCTGCTCCGACGAGAGAAAAACCTGAAATCCACGTCTTAGATCAGCTCGGTGGTTTGTAGCACACACACACACACACACACACACACACACACACACACACATACACACACACACACACCAGCACCCTGCCTTTCCTCTGCATGCCTAATGTATTCCCTGGTGGTTCTGGGCATTAATTAGTTGTTTAATAGGAGTATGACTAAAAATGTAAAAGAAGGATTAGGAGCATGAAACGTATGTCCAGCTCCTTCCACACACTCGAGGAGGGAATGAGAATCATTCTGTATCTTCTATTTCTCCAGGAGCCATTTGCATTTCCCACCAGCTGCTCACTTCAGCTGCACTGGCGCTGGGCGAGGCGAGGACCCAAAAGCTCGGCGCGGTGTCTGCGGCGGCCGGGACTGGGGTTAACCAGCCCCTGGCAGGCGAGACTCCAGACAGAAGTGGGGCGAGGGGAGTGTGAGCTTCCCAGGGCCCCTCCATCCCAGCCCCGGTTTGCAAACCTCGGAATACTGAAAGGGGGAGGGGGTGGCACGCGCTTATCTGCGCGTCTCTCCAGCGCAGTCCCTTTCTCTTTCCCTTGTCTCCCCGGGCGTCTCTGACTGTCTCTGGTTTTCTCACTCTTTCCCCACTTTTCCGTGAGATTCTCCATCCTTGCGATGAAGAAGGCGAGGCTGTTCTGCTCTGAGCGTCTCTTAATCTCTATAAAAATAAAAGAAAAGAAGGAGGCAGACATTAAACCATAACTCAGGGGTCTGGGGAGGTGGCAAAAAATCTTTGATGGGTAGAGAGGAAAATGTCTTTCTTGGACTAAATTATGTGATATGTTGTGACCTTAGATTTCAGTCGTGGGACTTGGAGAAATTTGATTTTCTTGCCTCAGCACGATTTCAGAAATCAGAAATAGAAATCCTCCGAGACAGAGGGGAAATAAAAGTAAAAACAGCATGCGGGCATTTCCCCCTCATTTCTCTCCCCTTAAATAAAACTGTCTTGAATTTCCACCGGTAAAGAGAGAAAGTTTGAGTTTTCACGGATGTTATGTGGAGGTTAGAAATGGCTTAAAAATCTAGACTTCTCGTCAGTTTTCTTCCTGGCTGAAGAGGCTAACCCTTTCCATAAAATGAGTCCATCTGTCGACTGTTAGCTATTTCAAAGTGAAGGGATTTAGCACTCAAAACAAATTGAGCAAGTTTGTTTGCCTGTTTTTACTGCTAACTCAAATGGATTCAAAACACGGAGTAATTCAAGAAAACACATAACATATTCCAGACAGCTCCCAAACGTAGGGAAAACCCAGCACCTATATGGTGACCTGGGTTATTTAAAACGCCAGGCTTTCAAAGATGTATATATTTCACACACATTCTCCCGGAGTCATTATATTTTCTTAAAATTGCGAGATTTGGTATATTGATGTAGGAAGAGCAATACAACTTTTAGAGGGGATTTTATCCTCTCCTGAGACCCAAAGATGGGGGGCCTCTCTCATGGTGGGCCTGGTTGAGTTTTGCTCCTATGCAGGAAATAACATTGGTGAGAATATAGGACCAGGAGCTGTGGTTGTTTTCCCACACTTTCCAAAAACCTACACTAACAGGATGCCCTAGAGACTGAAAGAACTTTGTCCAATTTGCCTGGCAGAGCCTTCCCACCTGGTCTTCCAGCGACTGGTGTTTATAGTCCTACCACTCAAAGGCAGGGTACAGCGAAAATATCTTCTGACCACCAAAACACAAGCCCTTGCTGGAGTCAAGAAATCAGAAAATCAGGGTTTAGAAGTAGGGCACGCTTCGGGGAGCGAGGGGCAAATGCCCCTTCTGTTTTTACCCTTCTGTTTTCACACGTTCTTCGATTTTTAGGAGCAAATGTGGATTTGAGGGGAGCTTCCCTTCCCACCCCCACTGCCATCCCTTGCAATTTAACACCATGCCCGCCAGGAACCTTAACCTCGTCATTTTAAAAAATGAGATAGCCGTGACCCGGAGTGAACTTGTTGAGTGTAAGTACAGCAGAGGAAATTCTAGACTCCATGAGCACCGGAGCCTTGTCCAGCGCAATCCCTCGGTGCACACCGGTCAGTACGCGGCAGTGCCCACCTGCGCGCAGACACCCTGTGCTGTGCGCCCGGTCCACTCGCCTTGACCTCGACACGGTGTCGCCGCCGGCGGTGCTGGGCCTGCCGCGGAGGACGAGCCGGTATCTCCCTTCTAACTGTCTCCCTCCTACCCTCTTCCCAAACCCAGCCATCCCACCGACCCCCTGCTCACCCCACTTTTCCAGATTTCTCCTGTCATCCTCTCTCACCCCATCCCGCAACCTTCTCTCCAGCTTCCGGCCTTCCTCCGCAATCCCTGGTATCTATGAACTCTTTCCTCACCCTTGCAAGGCCTGAAAGAAGGTCACACACAGGCATATCAAACTCACACCCTACAAGCCTCGCCCCCAAACAAACCCAGGCATACAGTCCTTTGTTCCATTTCTTAGGCCACTTTCTCTGTCCCTGCCTCCCTCCCCGTCCGGGTTTCCACACACACACACACACACACACACACACACACACACACACACACACTGTCTCTCCAGGAGAACGTTTCTCCCCGACGTCTCCCCGACGCCCTTGCCCTTCCCCTCTGATTTATGAGAGCTCCTGGTTTGGCGCAGATTCCTTTTTCTTCTCCTCCTTCCCATCCTCCCTTCTTGTCCTCGTTTCCACAGTGGGAGTGCTCGAGCCTGCTGCTCTGTCCGCTCCTGTCTGAGCGCCCTGCCCGGCTCCCTCGCCTGGTTTCTTTCCCCGGGCTCCTCCTCGGGCTCCCGGCTCCTGGGCCCGCGGGCCTTCACCTCCCGCTCCTGCCGGGTTTCCAGTCGCCCCTGCTGGCTCCCCCCGCGCCCTCCCGAGCGCCGCGCTCGCTCCTTGATCGCCCGCCGCGCTGCCGGCTCGGCCGCCCGCCCGCCCGCGCGCCCGCCACTGTGCAGTGGAGTTTGGTGGAATCTCTGCTGACGTCACGTCACTCCCCACACTGAGTCGGAGCCGAGGGAAGAGAGAGGGATGAGAGCGAGGGAGGGGAGAGAGAGTGCGAGAGCGAGCGAGAAAGCTGGAGTAGAGCGGAAAGAAACTGCCAGTGACGGCTAGATTCCGGAGGCCGCTGCGCGCCCTTGGACCCCTCTCGGAACTTGGCACCCTCGGGAGCCCCGCAGTCCTCTCGGCCCGGGCTTCTCGGGCGCCGGCGGTGCAGTCCGCGTCTCGGTTCGCTGGAAATCTCTCCGGGACGCGGCGGGACGCGCAGACTGCAGCTCTCTCCCGGTAGCGGGTAAGTGGAGGCCGTCTGTCCCGCAGGGATGTGAGATAATGCGAGTTTGGAAATTTGTTCCACTTTGGAGAATCTTCTCCGAAGGTGATTTGTGGCTCTTGGGGGCTGTCTTCCCCCCGAGGTAACGCAGTTGGCAAACAGACCTTGCAAAGCCCTGTTCCTCTGGTCCCCAGCCACAGACACTAACAATCTATGGGGTGCTGAAGTCGAGTGGGAAGCGAGACCATGGCTGGCATTTAAAAGGAGGTATCTTCCCTTAAATCTTGGTGCCAACACTGCAGGGACAAATCCTCAGACGGAGGATTAGCATTCTCAAGATAAAGGGCCGGGTACAAAGTTTCAGCTACTGAAAGATTAGCCCCCTTCCCATTGTTACCAATTGGAAAAAAGATTCCATCTTAACTGGCAGTTAGTGACCTCTCAGGCCCAAGCGAATTACCTGGGAGCCAGGCCTGAATGCCAAGCTCACACAATTACTTCGGATTATAAATCCTTTAAATTGATTACCAGTCAACTCCAATCTTGCACTTTGGGAGATACATTTTAAATGGATACAGGGGAGACGACTATTTTCCAACCATCCAGTAAGGAAAAAATTATGATTCTAAATCTTAGAAATACGTTCCTCTTTTTATTACAATTTAATGATTTCTTTTCCTTAGCAATTTAGATGTCAAACCATCATAGGGTCCTGTGATTTTTTTATTTTATTTGTGCAAGCAATATGTCTTATTAAACTAAAAATTATTTTAAAATTTTACTACCATGAATTAAAATAATATTGGAGTTCATACATCCTAAAATATTTTATGAAAAATTAATTTGATTAGAGATATTTCCTCACATTCTTTTTAGGCCATTAATAAGAATTAATGTTGCTTTTAACATCATTTTGGAGGAAATCCATCTAAAAATACAAACACCAGTTATGTAAAGGAAACAAAGCACATAAGCAATATAGGCTGAGGATTTCTGTTGATATTACATAAAATAAGCATCCAAAGTTTCAATAGTCAAACTTTGCCTAAAAATGAAATAGCTACTTCATGTATGGAATGTTTTGCTCTACCTCAGCAAAACAACACCTAAATTATTCAGGTGCTTTGTTCCTCAAGTTGAGCATGTTTGTCCCCAAGTGTTCCTAAATCACCAATATTAATTGGTTTAAAAGAAGGCTTAAACTGCTAAAATACAGAACTGCGTTAAGCAGTATTTTAATTTCCTTAAATGATTACCTACTGCAAATTAATTTACTGACTAATCTCACTAATTTAGTTCATTTAAAACGTATGTTCTTATCATGTTTATTTTTAAACTTTCATCAAAGATTTTGTTATAGGATAACAATGTGAATGGAAAGGAGGGAAATGTGAAAGGATGTGGAATTATTAGGACTATGTTTCATTCCTACAATTTCATCTTATGGCAATCAGAAATTATTTTTAAGCAAATTGTTTTATTTCTTAGGGCTTGCCTGCTTGCATTAGCCAGTGTGGTTCAGGGTGTTCCCATTAGCTGTGTTGTGCTTTTTAGTGAGCTCACAATAGAAAACTCAAGTTGACCAAAACAAGATTGCCTGGCATATACATTCCAACCAGGACATGAACTTTTGGGGTGAGAACACCTTTCCAACAGGAAAAGTTGCTCATCTTAATTTGTGAGATTAGCCACTGAAGCCCCTCTCTAAATCCGGCAGCCAAATTTGTCTTGTAAGACTTGTCTTGACAGGGCAAGTTTAAGGATCAGCAGACGGGAGGGAATTGGAGGTCTCTTTTTAAAAATTACCTTCCCCAGTTATTTAGATTCAATTCATCTAGCAGGTTTGGTCATTATATAAGGGGGGGAAAAGTGCAAATCTCAGGACTCATTTTGACTGCAAAATAAATCCCCAAGTCACAGGGACATGTAGGAGTGAGCTAAGGAACATGCCTTGACCTTCTTTTCAGTCTTTAGAAAGGAGTTCTTGAAGATTTGTTTTGTATTGCTTTGTTTGGTCTTCAGCACTGAAGCGTGGGAGTGGGGGGGGGGGGGCGGTGCGGGGAGAATGTGTAATAATCGACTGACTTTACACTGAGCAATCCGATCTTTTTCTTTTGTAGATTTTACTATTTTTAAAAATAAAAACTATCTGCGGTTACCATCTGCAAAGCTCTGGCTACCGGCTAATAATGCAGCCAATTCAGAAGTTAAAAAAAAAAAAGATTATCGAAATGATGATGACATGCAAATTTTCCCCGAAATTATCATAAGTAAACATTTGAAGTCTGGACTAATAAAATCCCATCTGTGTTACTTCATATCGAGTTAGTAGAAAGCTGTGATAATGAATTTTGTAATATCTCACGAACAGACATCTCAATCAGGGACTAATCCTGTGATTTTACTGCAGAATCACTAAATCTGGAACCGCCAAACTGCTACTTCTGGGCCCCCGAGCCCGCCAGGATCGGCAGAGCCCCCGCCAGCGTCCACCCGCGTCTCCAGGCTGGTGGGGGAACCGCCTGGAGATCCCCACCCCCTGGATCCCCAGGCCGCTGCGCTAGGCAGCGACCTTGGCCCGAGGCCCCTGGGTCCCGGCTCCTTCCAGGAGAGGCCGAGGAACCTAGAAATGCGACTTAGGCCAAAGCCAGACCCTCCCCCCCAAGCTCCCTGCCCAACCTCTGCCCCTCGAACAACCGGGCAAACGCCCATCCGAAGCCCCAGCTCTGGATCCGTGCGAGAAGTGCCCTCCCGCCGCCGGCGTACCCTGGTTAGCGTGGAGCGAGGCAGGCGCCGAGATCCGAGGGGCCTGGGGAGCTGGGACCTTCATTCTTTTCTTCTGTCTTTAAAGCAGCCGCGCTCTTCTACCCACCCCGACAGAGCCCCCTTGCCACCCACCTCTCCCGGTTTGCCTGTGGCGGAGAAGGGGGCGCGCATTAAACGCCTGGCTCGCTGCGTTGTGGTTGGAAATTTTAAAAAAGATTTGGTTTGCCGGGCAGGAGAAGGGGGAGAACTGGGGGCAGCCGTTCTCTCAGAGCTATTTCTCTACCCTTGGCGGGCAATAAACGCTCCGGGGACGTTTGCCCGCTCTCCTCAATCTAACTCACTCCACCTCGGTTCCCCTACTCTGCGATCTTAAATCATACTTTAGGGTAAATAAATGACCGGGTGAGTATCTCCAGGGGAAAGTGTGGCTAAATATGGAAAAGTGGCTTCTGATAGAAAAGAGGCCCGAAGCCAGTCCGCTCTGAGCATCCTAGGCCTTGGAGTCCTGTTTGTTTCAGAATTACAGAAAATCGAGGTGGGGGTGGGGGGTGGGGGTGGGGGGTTCTATCTAGGACAGGAACAACTTGACTCTACACACTCTATAAATGTTTACTGAGCTTCAGCTAACGGACAAGCGCTGTGCTGGCCTTCGCACACAGCTCCCCACGGAGAAAATTCTTCACCAAAATTTTGTATCCCCCCCCCCAAGGTTGTCCTCGTGTTCAGACGGGCTTTTAACCCCTGACACAGGCACCCCTGCAAGTGGTTCCACAGCTTGGGTTCCCAGAACGCGGCTTTATCGGCCAAGAGCCCCTGGACCCATTGGAGGCAGCTCTGTAGAGAGATCCACCCCGCCCCCCGCACCCCCCCCCCCCCCACAGACTTTGGTAAACATTCAGAGGTCCAGGACCAGGGGCAAGGGTGGGGATGAAGCCAGGCTCGTGCTGCCAGAGACTGCCAGGTCCGAGAAACACTCCTGAAACCTAGTACGGAGAGGCGCCTGATGGCTTGTGTTGAAGTCGTCTGCCCTACAGGTAGCTTCCTGCGAGCCCAGTGCGCCCGCCCGCCGCCGCTTCTCACGGGCCTCCTTCTCTTGTTTTGCAGGTAACGGGGAATGGAGACCAACTGCCGCAAACTAGTGTCGGCGTGTGTGCAATTAGGTAAGAGTCGTTTCTTCTGCCAGGGTCACCCGACCTGAGACCGCGCCACGCGAGGGCAGCCAGAGGGCACTGGTCTTATAGCGAGGCCGCGCGAGGGGCGCTTCCCGGAGGGGCAGGCCAGGGCAGGAAGGAAATCAGAACCTGGACGCCGGGGGACTCTCCTAGTGGGGGGCTGTGGGTGGGGAGGGAACCGCGCGCCGCGTCTCTAAGCCTCGGGCCTCCTTTTCGCGGGAGCCGCTGGTAGCCCGGGAGGCGCGGAGACAGAACATCGCCCTGCGCCGGGTTGCCAGACGGTCCCGGAGACTGGTCCGTCCTCCGCTCTTTCCTCTAACTGGGTCTCTGCTCTTTGTCCCTCTCTTTCCCCGTTCCTGCCTCCCTCCCCATTCTCTTCGACACCCCGATACTTTCCCCCGCCGTCCGGGGCGTCTCTCTCCCTGCACGTGGGGCGGGTGCGCGCGGCCCAGGCGTGCAGCCGGCGGCCGTTGAATGCCTCTTCTCCAAAGACTCCGAAATCAAAAAGGTCGAGTTCACGGACTCTCCAGAGAGCCGGAAAGAGGCGGCCAGCAGCAAGCTCTTTCCGCGGCAGCATCCCGGCGCCAACGGTAAGACTTGGAGCGAGGCGCAGGCCGAGCGCTGGGCGCCCGCCTCCCGGCCTCCGGGCCTCGAGTGAGGCGCACGCGGGCGAGGCCGCCAGACGGGGCGCGCCTCCTCGGAACTTAAGACACTTGGCCTCGGGTTGGGACGGGAAGCAGCCGTCCAAGGAACGTTAATTCCTTTCCCGAAATTATACTGCACTCCTGAGACCCATCACCTCTCCCTCTCCCTCTTTCCTGATGATCTCCTGATGTGTGGCCTGATGTACGCACACCCCGAGCTACCTCCGTGCCTCTAGCTGGAGTGGAAAAGTGGTCCAACAGCGACCTCTGTCGCTCACTACGTCCCACTGCATGCAGCACCAGCAGGGCCCACCCCGTCCCGGCGGCCCTCGGCCGCGCCCCGCCCAGGCTTGTGGGTGCGGGGTTTACCGCTGAAGGCCAGCGCGCGAGGCTTGGGTTAGCATAGGTTCGCCCCGGTGGCTAGGTGGAGGAGCTGACAACAGCCCTACGGAGCCGGAGGGCAGCGACTGCGCGCAGCAGCTGAGGGTGGAATGGAGTGTGTGACCCGGTGGCACCACCTACCTGTGGTGCTGGTTGCAGGGTCTGGGTTTTGGCGGTGCGATCGATGGTCTGGTTTTATTCTGGAAGAGTCAAGGGCTATTGCTGCTCGAAGTCTGCAAGTGTAAAACTTAAAACGTCCTCTACGCACAGACCCAGTTGAATTGAATCGTGGTCTTTAGGGGTGTGTGTGTGAGGGGGAGGGAAGTTGAAGGGACAACCTTTCCTTAGGAATACAAGAAAAACTCAAATTTGCCGTTCGTCTATTCTCCATGTTTTCCAGGCTCCTTAATAATTAAGTGCCTATTCTTAGGAGGTTGTTGACCTTTGATAATGTGAGGACATAACCACCCACCCACCCACATACACACATACACACAGACCTCCGCCCCTAACCACCACTTTCTGGATTAAAATGTAAAGATACGTATGTAATATGTGCTAGAGGGGGGCGAATTGGGACCCCCGCCAAGTAAACTTGCCAAGAAGAAAACAAAGACTCCGCATTGGGCTTCCCAGTGAATCGGAGAGAAAAGCACCATTTGTTGGAATAAAACGCCCAAAGTGGTATGGAGCTAACCGGCCTCGACACCGCGAAATATCGCTAGTTCTCCTGCTGGGCCAGTTAAACGCTCACTTGTCCGGGATTAACCCCATGGGGTTAAATGGGGCCTTGCAGAGATAACGTCGGGTGATTTCTGTCATTAAGATTGTGTTAAATTCTTCTTCTGTTTGATAATCGGTCGTAAAAATAAATTATTACACCGGAGTATGTTTGGGATATGGTTAAAAATCAAGAGCAGCGATGACTCCCGGAGAAAATGCTTTGTGCGGGTTGAGCCCTGGCTCCGGCCGGACTAGGGGAGCTCCCCAATGTCGCTTCGCACAGCGCGGGCTGGCCGCCGCCCAGCCGAGGCTGACATTTCTCCTGCTTTCGGGGCCGAGAGATGCCAAATGTCTTTTCCTATTCTCACCCGCATCTACCTGTTTATTGCCCCCAGGAATGGTTTTGAGCACAGGTGGTTACCATGGGAGTTTAGGACCTCTTAACCGAGAAGTCTGAGGTGGGATGTGGGCTTCCTAGGTGGGCAAGAAGTGGGGGAGAGCCGGGGAGTCCTGTTCGCTGCAGTCACAAGTCACATCCTGGGCAGGTGGGCCTGGGTGTTTGCTTTTAATAATTAGCAAGTAAATAAAGAGCTAGAAATAATAAATGATTTTTCTTAACCATTACGTTTAGGCCCGGATTACTTTAGTGCTGGAAAAGGCTCTTCTCCACACAGCCAATAGTGTGTTTTCTGCCTTTTGAACTGAAGAAGAAAATTGCTGCCCAAACATGTTTAATGCCATTAATTAAGAAGAGACACGTGATAGGAAAAAATGCTGAAAATCTTGATGTTATTGGCTTCTAGGGAATTGGGCAGACCAAAAATGTCACACGAGTGGACAAAGCTACATAGTACCACTGAAAGAAGGTTGCCACAGTCCCCTTAATGAATATAAGTAAATTTAACTTATGGAATATGCAAACTCCTAGCCACAGCTTCCTTTAAAAAAAAAAAAAGAAAGAAAGGAAAGATTTTTTCTCCTTAACTTTTTAATAGGTTTTATTTGCTTTTTTTTTTTTAAGCGAAATAACTGACTAGGGTCACTATGATTATTTGATTCTTAAAACTAGCTTACTTGCTTTTAAAAAGAAAAAAAAAAGTTTATAATGACATGCAATTTTCAAAAAGGGCCATGATATCCTATTATTATATTGGCACTACCCTCTCCTCATTTCCCCCAAACACCCTGTCCTCACTGAAGACTGAAAACGTTCTCTGAGTTGACAGGGTCGACCTCCTGGAGGCCCCTACTCTGTGTCCCATCCCAGTCGAGTCCCCATTCTCTTGATACCCTTTGGAATGACCCAACGTCTGGCTCGAACCCTTAAACGGGAGCGAGCAGGAAGTAGGCTGAAGACCTCCTAAAGCCAGAGGTTTGAGAGAGGGTGGAGAGAGGAGCGGCTAGGTATGGTAAGTGAAGAGAGGAAGAGTTGACACGTTAAACAGTACTCTCCCCCCTTCCCGGCCCCCTTACAGAAGGGTCAGAGGCCCGCTTGGAACGTCTCCCTAGAACAGACGTCCTTGGCTTTCCTTCCCTTTGGGTGTCCCAAAACGAGTTTCCGTTTGGAGGAACTCAAAAAGTTGTCTTGACCTTCAGGAAGAGGATGGAATGATCCTCCCCTGCCAATAACCTTTAAATTTCGGGGTAGTGACCCTGGATTGGGGGCTGTAATCCACCGACCTACCGAGATCGGTCCCGGCGCCTGGCTTCGCGACCAGACCTGGGGCGGGTATCTTCCCCGGGCCTCCCCCAGCGACTCGATTAATTTTTAAATCGTTCTGGCAAAGCGGCTGAGCTGAAAGTGTTCGCCCCGGGCCTCTGGTGCGCGCACTTTCTTCCCTAGGGACAGAGGACGCCAAGGCCCCAACCGCGACACACACCGCCTCCCGAGGCAGCAGCCGGCTCTCCGTCTTCCTCAGAGCACCCGGGGTAACCCCGACGCCTTAACGGCCGTAGAGCCCTATTCATTGAATCACCAAGTGCTCGCCAAGCACATTCACCACTGATTCCTAATGTCCCCCAAAGCAAGTCACCCGATTTCTCTACGCCATTACCAAACGACTTTAATGCTAACAAGCAGACCCGCAAAAGCAGCCCAGACCACCTCTAGCAAAAAGCAAAATCGTGCTGCGTGGGGCGGCGCTTGGACCTGAGCTTGGTCAGAGAGGAAGGGGACCGGGACGTGCTGGAGGAGAGTGAGGAAGAGCGGAGGTGGGGAAGGAGAGCATTCCTTTTTTTTTTTTTTTTTCTACTCACAGCCCACCCCGCGCCAAATCTGCAGTTTATCCGCAGAGCTGCCTCTCCTTTGTGTGTGTGGGTGTGTTTTCCCCAAGAGGGGAAATTGTCCGAAAGTAGTCAGTCCCCAGCGGTAGGCAGTCTTGACCGGTCGCGTTCTTCGGTGCCGCCGACGCGGTGAGCGCTCCAAGGTGCGCAGGGCTGGCTCTGCAGTTAACCCGCACCGCCCGCCGGTAATATATGCAGCAGTTGTTAGAGCGACTCCGGGGAAAAGGAAATGTATAACGAAAGCTTATTCGTGAGCAGGAATATACTAATGGAACAATCTGATGTCTTCTTAATCCTATGTAAAAAGCTTTGTCGTCTTCCTAATATTGACTGAATGGGTAATTAATGGCTCTTCATCTAGGCGAATACCCTATAATCCAAAGATAGGCAAAAGACAACAAGCCCAAGGTGGAAGACAAAAGGCCCAACTGCGGTCGTCACCCTCCTCCCTCCCACCCTGCACTCAGGGTCTTCAAATGGGAAAGTTTCCTCTCAGGAGAAAAAGGCAAGAGTGGGAGAATATACATACCTTTCCCGGGCTAGATTTAACCACAGAACCTGGCTGCCCAGCTCCATACTCCACTACTCCGTCTCTCCCCCACCAGCCCTTCCCTCTGCGTTTCTTTCTTCTCAATTCCTCTAGAAAGCCCCCCACCCCCCGACCCCTCACTGTGGCCCAGTTCAGCACCTTTCCCCCCAAGGCACCCATTTTTCATTTAGGGAAGCGATTGATCACAGAGGACCAATATATGAGGTCCTCTGAGTCAGGCAAAGAATTAAGTGCCTTTCTGAAAAAAGATAAGAGATTCCATTCTTTTACAACCCAAGGCAGACAATCGGTGAGGACTAAGTAGTTGGGAGGGGATGGAAGAAATTAATAGAAGGAGAGGTAGTAGGCAAAATTATGTATACATGTTAAAGAGTGATCAGGAGTGATGGAGTCAACTCCACTGTGAGGATCTGACATGAAGGGTGCCCAAGATTCTCCCAGCGTGTTTTTAACAGGCTGACATTTTAATTTAAACCTTTAGAAGTAATATATTACTTGGGTTACTACAATGAGGTGGGTTCCTTTTTTGGGGGGGTCAGCTGACAGCTTTTAAAATATTATTTCGCTAGGGAAATAAAAGCTTCATTTCAGATTATAGGTGGGTATTTTTGGATTTATGTGATTTATGGTCACCATGACAACTAATGCTGAATGTTAGCTACCAGCATGTCTGGGAGAGGGGAAGACAGAAAGAAGGGGAACAAGAGAAATAGAAAGGGAGACAGACATGAGCAGGAGAGGGGAAAAATAGAGAAAAAGAGAGAAGCATTTCAATCCAGTTTTTTAAAAAGTGACTTTAGTTAGTCCCATGTCACTTCTGTCTCTCTGGACCTAGAGATTGATGTTTATTCATTCCTTGTCTTTCTTGTATCCCATACACAAGTATACCGTTCTCTTTATTTTTCCACGTGTAGTTGTGTTCTGCGATTAAATGAGCACCTAATAAACCTATAGCATTAACAGGCAGCTGTGAAAAGGCACTACCGCGTGCATGCTTACTGACTGCAGTACCCCCACTAACACGACCCAGAGCTTCCTCCAATCTCTGGCTCTTCTCTTCCCCTGCCAGTGTGGGGTGAAGAGAACCCCCCAGCCAGTTACCACAGACTTGAAGTGGTTGTGTGAGGGACAGAGAGATGGGTACCATTTGCAGGGACCCAGAGAGGGTGGGTGTTGCTCAGTACCTCTACAGACTTCTGATTCTGAAAGAATCTGCCACTTTTTGCAAGCCTGCACTTTTTAAAATTGCATTTACGGAACTGGGGTGGGGGGGGGTGGATCAGTCACAATAAACCTTTAATTTCTGGGTGTTCCAGCTGCATGGCTCAGGTCTGGGAACAGCAAAGAGGCCCTTTCCAGCATGATTTGTGTGCAGAGAAAAGCCAGGCAGAGGAAGGAGGGGAGGCAGAGCCACTTCTCGGGCAAGGTGCAAGGTCTCCCTCTGAGCTCTGCACCTTACACCGCATGCTCATGCACACACACACACACACACACACACACACTCATGCCTGTCACGAGCCTTCGAGCTGAGTCCGGCAGGATCTCATCCTTGAGCTAACCTGGACCATAGCAAGACTCCCACCCGTCTAATGGCTTGACAGCGCAAGGAAACATCTAATTTCACTATCTTCCAGATGGGCTTTGAGGACAGACTTTTTTCCCCCAGAGTCTCGAGTCACTCACTTGGGTCCCAGTTCACATCTCTGCCGCCCGCTGCGGAGAGTTTAGCGGTGCTGCTTAACCCCTCTCATCGCGATGGCCAGAGGGCCTTTGTGCGACTAACACTAAAGAGTGTGAAATTAAATAAGACCTTAAGACTGGTAATCGGTGGCAAATACCAGCTAGAAACATGCCTAACCCTGTGTCACACATTTTCCTCCTCAAGGGTCTTTTTTTGAAAGAATAAGCAAGAAAACCTGATCAAAACGATATCTTCTGAGTGGAAAAACCAAACCCATACTGCGCTTCCTGTCCTCTCCCCACCCCAGCCATGCAGCTTCCCTGGACCAACTATGCTGATTTTTTTTTTTTTTTTTTTCTGGAATGACAATTTCTGTGATGGCTGCTGAAGACATAGTCATTTCTTTTTAAAAAAAAATATTTATTTGTTTGGCTGCACTGAGCCTTGGTTGTTGCTTGTGGGATCTAGTTCCCTGACCAATGATCAAATCTCAACCCCCCTGCACTGGGAGCACAGCCTTAGCCACTGGACAACAAGGGAAGTCCCACAGTAATTTCTAGAACCAGCTAAAGAGTGGGGTGGGGGATAGGTCATGTAATAGTAGTGTTGAACTTGCAACGTACCTAAGATTCCCTTACTTTCAACTCCTTTGTCATCTATATTGCCCATACCTGTGCACCCACAAGTTTTTTGTAGACTAAATCTAAAAATTGCCCACCACCACTACAGTTTTAACTGAAAAGTGTTTCTTGTACTACACACTTGCTTTTCCTCTTCTAGACTTTTCATGTTGGAGCACCCCTACCAACCATGGAGTGAACATGTTGGGCCTGACAGGGTGTCACCCAGTATCAATGTGTAAAGTGATCTGAAGATTAGGAGGGAGTTGAACCTCTGGCTAGAAAAATGCAAAGAAATACCTCCCCTGCTCTGTTGAGGGGGAGGGGAGGATATATTATGTACATTCATTTCTATATATAGAGGGGTATATGCATGATTTTGTTTTCACTTAACCAGAGTTCTTCAAATAATTTCTTTCTTTATTCACCACTTGACTTTGCAATGAATCAATACAGTTTAAGATTCTTATCTTTTTGGGCTTTCAAGCTGATCACCAGCACTTGCAACATCTCCTACACTTTGGCACTATGAGGAGCTCCCACTTGCCCTTGGGTTTTTCACCCACTTTGGAGTCTAGGTTAGGTCCTTCATACATGTGTATTTGCCTTGAGGAAAGTTCTGTTCATTGACAAAGCCAATGAGCTTAAATCAAAATTCCATGCATTTAATGAGAGATGGGCTTAGAAATCTACATGGCTCTGTGGAGCTTCTCAGCTCTTCTGAGTTTTGAAAACCACTCAGAGCCTTCACCAAAAATTGTAACTCCAGGATTTGAAACTTGAAGAAACAAGGAAGAGAGTATGTTCACTGTGGAGGAGAATCTTTCATTCTCTGATGTGATGGAGTTTCTTTGTGATATGAAGGCATGAGCATGTGCTGTTGTGGGGACTGTAGCTATGCTGAGGTTTAAAAAAAGGTATTGGAATATGATTAGTAAACATATTGGGCAGAAAAGAGCTGGATTCATATTGACTTAGTTATAGGTCATCGGCTGTCAGTGCAGTGGGAGGAGATATTTACTTTACGCATATACTTTATGATCTTGAGGGAATTAGAGGAAATTCAATAAGAAAATGGCTAGAAACATTTAAAACCCTTATTTAAAAGACTTAAGCAAATTAGAGTCTTATCAGATTAAAAACCACTACAAATGTAAGAGCATTGTCTTCGGTGAAACACTGGGGGGTCTGAGAAGGAGAGTCTACCAAATCTCAGGGATAAAACGCGTCATTTAAGCACCCGATAATGAGCAGAATGTAAATTAATTTAACCTTCTTTACCAACAGGCTGCTTATGTAATATGTATAATTTAGTGATAAGATTTCAGAACCTAATATAGCTGGATGGATGAGCCTCAGCTAATGCAGACCTGTCACATGGGGATGTGTTCTGCTCTGAGCAGGTGTGTGTGTGCATGGAATGGGGTTAACTGGAATAAAAGGTTAAAAAAACAGAAATGCTGATTTAAAGCTTCCTATAAAGAAAGCTCCTCCTGTTAGCTAAAATCTTCTTACACTAGGATGATACTTTGGGCAGAGACTAAAGAATTCTCATTTGGTCCTTTGGACTGCTCTCAAGCTTGTTTAAGATGGGGGAGGAGTTGCAGATACCATGAGGTGGGGGAGCAGAGCAAAGGAGAGACACAAAAGTTACAAACATATTTGTTGTCCGCTTTATCCACTCCGCCTCAAACTGAATGAGTTTCTCAATCTTGGGAACAAGGACAAGGAGGGAGTTTTTTGAAGATACCTCATACTGGCGTTGCAAATCATTGACTGTAATGTCAAACAAATACACATTCAGGGATGATAACACTAACTCCACAATAAAGCAATCGTCAATGCAGAAACCCAGGGGAGATTAGTTTGTGCTCTTCAGCTGACCTAAGCCAGAGGACAAAAGGACTTGCACAAATTATTTTGAATGATATCTTTGGATTTATTTCTTTAATTTCTGTGGAAATAGTGCTATAAAGATTTACGTGTCCCCAAAGGTGTTTTTTCCTTTTGTCTCAAATAAATGAACAAGGCTTTATTTTTCCTTGTTGAGTGTCCTCCTAGGCTTTTGCCCTTCACCCACAGCCTACTTCTCTGCCTGCTTGGACTCCAACAATTCAAGACAGCCTTGAGCTCCCTAGGAATAGAAAATGACTTCAAAAGTATCCTTGAAATTGGTTATTTGGCAACATTCTTAATTGTACGGAAATTCATTAAAAGCATATTTTATATATAATTAGCTCAAAGTTGTTGATTCTACAGGCTTTATGGATTTGAATCTGATTGATAATAAAGTAAACAAGAGAGTCAAATTTAAAGCAAGATTCTCTGTTGGGTTAGGAGGTGCTTAATACAGTGTATAAGGAATTTGAAAGCCCTAGGATATGTGTCTTAATCAACGTTAAGTAGAATGGATAAGCTTTCAGCATTTTGAAAATGCTGGGTTAGGGTTTCTGTTCTATTGTGTGTTTTCTGTCTGGGGACTAATAAGCATTACAGAGAACGTGATCTGAGGCGACTTTTTATTCTTGTATAAATCCAGAGTGAACCACCAAACAGTTGTTCGTTTAAAGTCAAGGTAATTTTCTTTTGACGGGTCCATTTGCTTCTGATTTCTAATTTATTAGCCTCTCTTCTCAGGGCTCTGTCTTCTTTGCAATTAAAGTAAAGCTTCTTCAGCTTAGCGTTGGAGCATTCACTTGACAGGTTGTTTGGAAAATTTAAGATCGGAGAGATGATTTGTTGGTGTTTTAAATTTTTTCTGGTTTTAAGTAGTATGTCTCCTTTCCTTGCAGGGGGAGAAAAACACCTCTAGGTAGGGAATGAGTGTAGTGAGACGCAAAAGGGGAGGTGGGTGCTGGGTGCCTGCCTTGTTGATTCTTGTACCCCTCAGCCTTCGACCTTTCCGCTTTTTTCCAACGAGCTTTTTACTCCCAGCCTCGTCTTTCCACCTCCGCATCAGAACTAAAAGCCGGATCGTCTTGAGCCGGGCCGCAGCAGAATTCCCGGGAGCCGGCGGGTGTAGACTCTGCGGGCGCACCGAGGTATTAGCCCGGCCCCGCACATCTGATAGGTGCAGACAGGATAGGCCCTCCGTCACGGCTCGGGGGCTCCTGATTGGTGTGGAGCCACGTCACTCCAGCCGGCGAAGGGTCTGGGAGGAGGCGGAGGCGGGGAGGGTCGGGGAGGGTTGGGGAGGGCAGCGACCAAGTGACGTCTCGGCACCAGGAAGCCCGCCTCTGGTTTTAAGATGTTAGGCCAACAGGGAAGCTTGGAGCCGCAGAACTGGTCCGTCGCTCGTCTGGGTGCTGGGAGCTGAGCTGCAGCGAGGCCAGGCTCGAGCTCTACTGCCCGAGGGGGTGTGCGTGTGCGCACCGCGGAGGGTGCGCCCAGAGGCCCGCGCCGCTGCCGCCGCCGCCGCCGCCGCCACAGGAGATCTAATATCAGCTACCTGTCCCTGTCACTCTTGACACTTCGCTGTCAGGGCTGCCGCGCGGGGGGCGGGCAGAGCGCGAACGGCGTTAGCTTTCCTTATTGGAGGGGTACGAGGGGGAGGGAGGGAGGGAAGAAAGGGGTCTTTGCCCACTCTTGTTTCGCTTTGGAGCTTGGAAGCCTGCTCCCCAAAGACGCTCCGAACCCTTCTCTCCTACCCACATCCCCATGTCTCTCCATTGACCCGCTGACTTTCGGCCGCTGGATCCTTTCGCTTGAGCCTTCGCAAGGAGCTGGGGGGCGGCTCGGCTCCAGGACTCCGCGCGGGTTGTGTTCCCGGCTCTGCCCGCGGCGGCCACCGCGAGGAAACTCCGCGCCTGGAGCGGGAAGCGGAGCAGGCGGCTGCGGCGGCCACGGGGCTTCGGCGGGGCAGCAACCCAGGACTCGTAGGGCGGCGCGCTCCTTCGTCCATGAACTGCATGAAAGGCCCGCTGCACTTGGAGCACCGAGCAGCAGGGACCAAGCTGTTGGCCGCCTCCTCGTCCTCCTCTTGTCACCATCCTCAGCCGCTGGCCATGGCTTCGGTCCTGGCTCCCGGTCAGGCCCGCTCCCTGGACTCTTCCAAGCACAGGCTGGAGGTGCACACCATCTCTGACACCCCCAGCCCCGAGGCCGCAGGTAAGGCGCCGCGCGGCCCCGAGGAAGTCGGCCCCTCCTGGGGGAGGCGTGGTGGGAGTGGTCGTTCGGCTCGCTCCCCGCAGAACTTCCGGAGCCAGGGTTGTATGTATCCCTCGTCCCTTCGCTCTGCATTGACTGCCCGGCTGGGGTGGCGCGAACCACGCGAGTCGTTCTGCACCGCCCCCTCCCCCCATTACGACCCTGACCTCCCTTCCTTTTTCTGGGTCACAAAAATCCCAGCATCTCCGTTCTAGACCTTCAGAGGCCGCACCCCCCCCCCGCCCCCCGCCCTCCCCAACCTTTACGCGGTCCCTGTTTCTGCTCTCGGCTTTCAGCTCCCAAGAAGCTCCGCTTGTTAGAAAAATAGTTGTGAAACTACGCCTCAGAAGAACGGGCGTTTTTTGTTTTTGTTTTTTTCTTCTTCTTCTAAAGGGCAGAGGAACTTGGGTGCCTCGCCGAATCCCAAAGCGTACTTTTCCTAGCCTTTGGAAACCGCATCGATATCTGAGCTTTCTACCAGGGGGAGTTCTGTAAAACACGCGCGTGTGGGTGCCCCGAGAGATTTGATGTGTCCGCTCAGAAGCGCATAAATACACTTGAAAGCACAGGCTATAAAAATGAATGTGCCGTCGCAGTGAGATAAACATGTAAATAAAACGTGCGGCGCTGGGGGAGGGGAGGAAATGGGACGCGCACACCCACACTCACGTCTGTACACCCCGCAGACGCAGCGCTTTCCGTGGCCCGGAGCGGCGGCTCGCACACTCCTCCCCCGCCAGACAGCCCGGCTCTGGCCTCTGCCGCCTGGTCCAGTTGGCGTTGGCGGGCAGCAGGTGGGCATGCTGACGGGGACCTCTGTGTTTCGTTTTCAGAGAAAGATAAGAGCCAGCAGGGAAAGAATGAGGACGTGGGAGCCGAAGACCCGTCCAAGAAGAAAAGGCAAAGGCGGCAGCGGACTCACTTCACCAGCCAGCAGCTGCAGGAACTGGAGGCCACTTTCCAGAGGAATCGCTACCCGGACATGTCCACGCGCGAAGAAATCGCAGTGTGGACCAACTTGACGGAAGCACGAGTCCGGGTAGGAGCCCGCACGGAGCCGGGGAGGGCGCTGCTGGGATGCCGGCCCTGTAGATCAGGAGGGAGGGTGAAAGGCAGAGCCGTCACCAACCTAACGGAAGCACGAGTCCGGGTAGGACCCCGTACGGAGCTGGGGAGCGCGCTGCTGGGGTGCCGGCCCTGTAGATCAGGAGGGAGGGTGAAAGGCAGAGCCGTCCGGGAGAGCTCGGGTGGGTGCCTTTGCAAAGGCAGAAGGCCTCGCGGAGGCCCCAGTTGTGAGGTCACAGCTCCCCCTTCCGAGACCAGCCGCGAGCCTGGAGCAGGCGCCGGGAGCGGCCCCGGCTCACCGTCCCCTAACACAGCGCGCTCCCAAACGGGGCCGCGTGCATTCTGCTGCACAGGGCATTGTGTTCCCGGTTTGCTTTCGCCAGACGAGCGCTAATAAAATCCCTCCCAGGCCGGGAGCTGAGGACAGGCTCCGACCTGCGCGCATTTAACAAGGAAAACCCGCCTGAGACACGCAAGGGTTGGCCCTCCCTGGAGAACTTTCGTGCCCGGCCTAGCCGGGCCTTTTCTTTACTCGGCTCACCCTCATCACAAGGTCTTTGCGGTTTTTCTGCCACTCAGTTCTCTCCCACACCCATTCCTCGGTTTTGTGATCTACGGAAGCAGTTTTAATACAGAACTGCTATCCTGCTGTCCTCTTAGAAAGAAAAGAAAAAAGAAGAAAGACTTTTCTACTTGGTTTATTTATCTTCTCTCAGGAGACTGTTACACCCTTCCTCCCAATTATAATAGTTTTATTAAAGAAAAGGCTTACCTTTGTAGCAAATCTGTGTTTAATGAATTGGCAAAAATGAACTTAAATAAATTACACGGTAGCAATATCCTGGTTTGTGCTGGTCGGCGGAAAACTCCAAATCTGTTAGGATTCTGGAAGTAGAAAACACATAGCAGGATCCACAGGTTTTGCTGTTTAAAAAAAAAAGCTCTGGATGGAAAAAGAGCCCCCAGTTAGAACTGAGAAAACACTGTATAACACTAATGATGAAAAGAATAGACCAAAATGCGCTCCCAAAGCAGAGAGAGGAAGGCAGTCTCTGAGTGGCATCTGTGTAGGGAATGAGGCTAAGCTAGTGGATATAGGAACCAGGATGAAGTTGGAAATGGTTTTAGTTTAACAGCGCAGACCTATGTTCAGGCCCGGGCCGCGTGGTTTTTGCGCAAGGTCAGTTTCTCGTTAGCTTTCCTGCGCTTCTGGGGAACGGGCCTCGCACGTACTCTTCTCGCCTGGGCAAAGTTTAGGCGGCCGGGGTAGAAAAGGCAAGTAATTTAAATGAAAACAATCTATGGGGTCTCCGGAACCCTTTGGAAAAACCCTACCCCACCCTCTTCGGCTTTTCAGCCGTCCCTCGCGAGTCCCCTGCCGCCGCTGCGCTGGGCTCTCTCTCCCTCCGCCTGCCTCCTTCCAGGCCCGCTGCTTGTCCAGCCAAGTGGGGAATGAAGCTTGCTTTTTATAGCTGTCGGGTGCAAAGAGGAAGGGGGATAAAAAGGAAATCGAGAATGAAAGGGAAAAAGAAAAAAAAAAAAAAAGCGGATTAGGCGTCTGGGCCTGGCTGAGATGTGTAATGTGAAACATCACCGGTGTCAGCTCGGAAATCTCGGGCCAGGCCTCACTCCAATACACAAAAGCCGCCGTCTGGGGCGACGGGCGGGCCCGATGTGGATTGAGAACGGGGTTGCGTCTGGGCCATCGGACGCGGGTGGGGGCTGGCCGGGCTGAGCGACCGCCGGCAAAGCCCTGCAACTAGGCCGGGCCGGAGCAGCGCCTGGCGCGCGGGCCTGCCCTGGATGGGCGGAGAGTGTGAAGGAGCGGAGCGAAGGGTGGGGAAGGCTGTAGGAGCGACTCGCTCAGAGTTCCCGGAGATGTACACGCCAAACTCATGGGGTTTAATGAGCTGTCGGAGAGGTGGGCTGTTGCTTTTTATTTGGTTCTTTTGGCTAGGCGAGGAAGGGGGTCGCGGCCGGGTGCCTGATGAGGGCGCTCGTTCTGTGGAGTAGCGGGGCGGGAGTGAAGATCCGAGAGGGGAGGAGGGGTTGTGGGAGAGAACGCGGGCCTCCCAGCCCCTTGTCCTCATCCTTGGGTCTGTGGCTTTGGAATGCAAGCAAGTTTGCAAGGTGGCCGGGGAAGGGTTGGGCAGAAAGCCCGCTGCTCCGCATTTATTTTGCAGTAAGTGTTTTTGGTCCCTGAGGAGGACCGGGGTTAGTGAACACGCCACCCGCAGGCCGCCTGGCGTTGAGCTGGGGTTTGTGGCGCGACTCAGAGCCCGGACTCGCAAGCCTGAACCGGTCGGGGCCTCAGTGTTGGGACGGGGCTCTGGCAGCTTGGGGGCGCAGGGGAGGGGAGGTGGATGGGGGCGGCTGAGGAAACTTGTGGCGGCGATGGTGTACACTTATGTGTCGGAGGGGGGGATTGCTAGTGCTTTCCGGGAGCAAGGTTTTGCTAATCCGATCTGTGGCGTCTGTTCGCTCCTTGCCCTCCATCCCCAGGTTTGGTTCAAAAATCGCCGGGCCAAATGGAGAAAGCGGGAGCGCAACCAGCAGGCCGAGCTGTGCAAGAATGGCTTTGGGCCGCAGTTCAACGGGCTTATGCAGCCCTACGACGACATGTACCCGGGATATTCGTACAATAACTGGGCCGCCAAGGGCCTCACTTCGGCCTCCCTGTCCACCAAGAGCTTCCCTTTCTTCAACTCTATGAACGTCAACCCCCTGTCGTCGCAGAGCATGTTCTCCCCGCCCAATTCCATCTCATCCATGAGCATGTCGTCCAGTATGGTACCCTCAGCAGTGACCGGCGTCCCGGGCTCCAGCCTCAACAGCCTGAATAACTTGAACAACTTGAGCAGCCCTTCACTGAATTCCGCGGTGCCGACGCCCGCCTGCCCTTACGCGCCTCCGACTCCTCCGTACGTTTATAGGGACACGTGTAACTCGAGCCTGGCCAGCCTGAGACTGAAAGCAAAGCAGCACTCCAGCTTCGGCTACGCCAGCGTGCAGAACCCGGCATCCAACCTGAGTGCTTGCCAGTACGCTGTGGACCGGCCCGTGTGAGCCGCGCCCCACTGCACGGGGATCCTAGGACCGTGGATGGGGCAGCTCTGCCCTTGAAAGACTGGGAATTATGCTAGAAGGTCGTGGGCACTAAAGAAAGAAAGGGAGAGAGAGAGAAGATATAGGGAGAAAAGGAAACCACTGAATTAAAGAGAGCTCCTTTGATTTCAAAGGAATTTTCTCAACGTCTGACATCTTTCACTAAAAGTATTTCCAACAGTTTCGAGGACACACAAATGTTTGACTGGATATGACATTTTAACATTACTATAAGCTTGTTATTTTTTAAGTTTAGCATTGTTAACATTAAAATGACTGAAAGGATGTATATATATCGAAATGTCAAATTAATTTTATAAAAAGCAGTTGTTAGTAATATCACAACAGTGTTTTTAAAGGTTAGGCTTTAAAATAAAGCATGTTATACAGAAGCGATTAGGATTTTTCGCTTGCGAGCAAAGGAATGTATATACTAAATGCCACACTGTATGTTTCTAACATATTATTATTATTAAAAAATGTGTGAATATCAGTTTTAGAATAGTTTCTCTGGTGGATGCAATGATGTTTCTGAAACTGCTATGTACAACCTACCCTGTGTATAACATTTCGTACAATATTATTGTTTTACTTTTCAGCAAATATGAAAAAAAATGTGTTTTATTTCATGGGAGTAAAATATACTGCATACAAATTGGTCTGGATTCTTTCTGCCCTCCTCTGTCACCTGGCCAGGGTTTCTCAGTCACTACTTCCTAAACAAACCAGTTCCCTCTGCCTGCCTAGTTAAATACACAAGGCAGCAGGACTTATTTAAATTTGGTAGAAATAAATTATAGTCATTCATCAGAAACTCAAAAGAAAAAAGAGGCACTCACGAAAAAAAAAAAAAAAAGCTGCAGTCTGTTCTTGTCGCCCAGATTTTTCTTTGGCTTAAACCCAAGGGATTCCATTATTGCTAGCTAGCAAATAATATAAGAGAGAAAGAAGAAAGGAGAAAGAAATATAGAAAGTACCTTAGCTTGGAATGACTCTCAGGTTTACTCCTTTGGGGAGGGAACCAGCGCACCCAGTAAATTGTTCTGGAGAAGTATGTGTGTGTGTATACATGTACAGTTTATATACATTCCTCTCAAGAGGAATAGGTCTATAAGTTTACAAGGAAACACCTCCAGTTCAAAATATTTAGGCCTCCACGTTTATCTTTCAGGCTTAAGTAGAGATATTCTTCATGTTATATTACATTACTATTTCCAAATCCTTTTGAGACATTAAAAGAAACAAAGCCCATTTCTAATAACCACAGCCCTTTAGTTTCTCAAAGAGCCCAGGGGTTGAGAGGTTAGAGTGGAGTTTCCTGAGTCTTGTCGAGCAATATGTAGTTGAGGCAAAGGTCATGCTCCCCGTGTTTTGTTTTAAATAATATTGACCCATTAATTCTAAACCTGCTTGTTCCTGAAATTATACAGGATTATAGTTTGCAAACTGCGGGACAATGAAGCAAATCAAGATGAATTACAGCCCTGGCCCTCCCTCCCATCCTCTGACATCTAAACGGGGAATGAGGTCGGTGTGTTTAAAAGAGCGTTAAGCACCCACTCTTCTTTTGTTGGTGATTTTCAGCTTTTTTTTTTTAATATGAAATTTAATTTTGTAACAAACAGTAGCAAATACTACTTAGTCCCAAAGACTTCATAACCGTGGCGCAAGGGAGGTCGGTGTGTTGGGGGCGGGGGTTTGGAGGGGAAGTTCTGAAGTCTTTTGCTATTCGGATCACTGCCCCTCCTCTCCCCGCGGTGGGCGACGACGACAAACATCACCCTGGGGAATCCGGAGCGAAAAGTAGCCGCGCGTTTTCTGGGGCCGAGAAAACCTGTGTTTTTGCTCTTAGGTTGCTTTTATCTGACTGAGACTTTACCTATAAGCTTTTGGAGTTCAGACCCTGAGTCTTTGTTCTGCATGCGACTGCTGCTGCCACTTAAAGAGATCGCAGATAATGTCCCCGATTTAAGACCAGTGCTTAATGCACATTAACTTTCTTTTCTTTCTTTTTTAAGCTCTGCCTCCGACCTGCGGAGGGATCACGCGGCAGTGGAGGGCAGATAAAAGCCCTTTGGACGAGGTTCACCTCCGTCCTTGTTGTTCACTTGAGAGCAGTGGAGAGGAAAACGCTCCCCACGGGCGGACTTTGGCTTCTGGAGCCGCGGGGCTCTTCGGTCTCAGCCTCGCGGAGCCTCCGCCAGGCTCGGGCGCGGGGGAGGGGCGGCGGGGGAGGGGACGGGGAGAGGGGATTTGGGGCTGGGGGGCTGGAAGCGCTAGCAAGACCTGCTGGGAGGATTGGCGTCTGCAGGCCCAAGAGTGACTTGGGAGCGCTGGGTGAGGAGGTGGATCTCGGCCTAGTCTGCTTGTGCTGAAATAGAACTCTTATTTCGAGGAAATCAATCAATCCGCAGGAAACAAAAATGGAAGTCGAGGTTTGGGAAGACTTGTCACTTGCCCGACTTGAGTGGTGCGGGCTGGGGGCGGAGACTTGGGAGACTGAAGAGAGGCCCTTTCTCCCACCTCAGCGCCTTTCCCAGGACTTCCAGAAGGGAGAATGACCCTCCTCACCTCCCTTTCCCAACCCACCCTGGCTCGGCTTTCAGTCCCTTTCTGCACCTCCTTTTCCCTTCAAGTGAGAAAAGCCTAGTTCCCGAGCTGACGGAGTCGGTTCCCTCGCCCCTCCCGCTTCCACGCGGGCCCCCCCCCCACCCCCCAGCCCCAGCCATCGTTACTGCCACCACCTCGGTTCCACTCAATCGATTTTTGCTGCAGGTCAACATTTATTACCGGTGAGTGTGAGGGTATTTTTTCTCCTTCTCTAGGTCTCTTAATGATTTCTGAGCTAGTTGTGTATTAAAGTGCTTAAAGGAAGCTTTAACGTAATCTATAGCGTGAACACCATCCTCCTCCTCTTGGGATCAAAGATGGCGAGCTGGAGGTCGGGGCCCCCAGGAACCCGAGCCTTCAGTCCTGGTCGCCCACCTCTGGGCCCCTGAAGCTGGGAAGGGCTGGAGCAGGAACCCCGCGCAGACCGTTCGCGGTCCAGGGGCTTTTCCTTCCCGCCCCCCTCACCTGTTACTCTAATCCTTTCTCTGGTCTGTCGTCCTTTTTTAAACTTAACATTTTTAAGGCCCAAACTCGTCTTCTCCCTAATACTGAATTCAAATTGGTGGAGATCTGGGAAAAGGTAGATAGAGCCCACATTTGTTTCAGTTTCCCCCCACTTCCTAAATCTGAGTTCTACGGCCCACAACATGATTAGAAATTTAATTTTTAAAAATACGTTGTGCAGCCTAGGCCCTGTAGGCGGTTTGGTTAGGAGGCTCATCCTCCCCTTTTCCTCCTGGCCCTGTTCTTTCTCCCACCCCCACCCTCTTCCTGCGAGGTGCTGAAACCCCGGAGTCACTTTAGGAGTAGAACCAAAAAAAAAAAAAAAAAAATTAATGGGAAAAAAAATAGAGCTTTAAAAGTCCCAATATTCCTCGAAAGCCCCATAAATTAACCCTATGAAGAGCGGCGAGTTCTTTTAAGGCGAGTCTATAAAAATCTAGCGCGATCTCGAAGGAGAACGACCCTCCCCCGCACCCCCGTCGAGAATGTGACCAAACAAAGGTCTGTCCTGCAATCCACACCCTAATCCACGGGCGCCCTCACCGCCGTCGCCAGGGCTCCCCAGCCTCCGGCCGCTCTCAGAAGCTGCAAAGCTGAAAGTCCCCGGCTCGCTGCTTAAATTTTTGAGAGGAATGGGGAAAAAAAGGAGGGGAGGGGGGGAATGTGTAATCAGATCAGAGGCATTTATGAATATAGAGTCCCTATTGATTGTCTTATAAAACCCCTTTGCAAGCTGCAGTTAATCTGAGCACAAGGAGAAGCCAGAATCGTGGCTGATGGAGGAAAGAGAGGTCTGGAAGTAAACGGGAGAAATTTCTTATAGCAGATTTTCAGAAAGAAAATTTTAAAAGCTCTCCTTTCTCTCCCAGCCTTCCTAATCTGAAAGTTGCAGTTTAACTGAAATTGAAAAAAAATAATAATTGAAGATGAGATTTTTTAAAAAATGGGTTATGAGGAAATCCGATTTTAGACACGTTGCTAATTTACTTTTTCAGGTTTTTACTTTGATCTTAAGTTTATTTATCACTGGCCCCACCCCACCCCTAAAAGGAGAACTTCTCATTGTCTTTCTATCTGAAAAGATAGAAAACAGAATTTATTGTGCATGGGATGCATAACTCCATTCACTTCCGTGCTGAGCGTTTTATGCACTTTATATAAATGTTGATTTTAGATTTTGTTTGAAGATTAGAGAAGGCCTGGAAGAAATAAAATAGCCTGTTAAAGATGTATTTAATTCTACTTAGTTACCTTAAAAAAAAAATAACTGCTACTCCTGTTGTAACAGTGCGCTGTTAACAATTCAATGGCAGTTGTAGAAAACAGGAGATAGTGGAAACTAAAGTTACTCAGTCAAAGAATGATTGAAAGAACCATCTCCTTTTAAAAGAAAAAATTTAAAAACATTCATGAGTATACGGTAAAGGTGTTTACTTTTAGGGGGCTGTGTGGGGAGCTGCATTTTTTTTTCTCCTCTCAGAAGGGCTAAGAGAAGTTCAGACTCACTGGGCCCTCCCTGAGCAGGGTGTGTATCACCATCCCCTGACATTGATGGATCTTTCCTGAGCCATTTCTCCTATTCTGTTGTTCCTGCAAAAATGTTTAAGGTGTTTGCCCCACCCCTTGCTTTCTATCTTTTTCTCCCCCTATCTTTTCCCCTCTTCTGTTTTCTTTATCCACTCCAAAGTGGGCTTTTTGTTTATATGCTTGCTTGCTTGTTCTCTAACAACTTAGAAAATGACCCGCTCACTTGTACCAGGACTAAGGCTTGGGGTAGTTTCCTTTGAGCTCCGAGACTCCCTCTATCAATGCTTCCTCCGTCCAGGAGCTGCGAAGTCTTTCTGGCTCCTCCAATAATTTGCAGCAGTCCCCCCTGCAGGCAGTCCTGGGCAGGAACCTTTATCTTCCTTCCTTTGGGGAGATGAGACCTGGAGTAATTTCTGCTGTCCCCGAAGAGTCGGTGGAACAGCATATGGAACGTGACTTGGAACCACGACTAATGGTAACCTAGTTTGGGGTCACTTTCTCCGTTCTGCTTAGTACCAACAACCCAACCCACTCAACCCTGCTTCTCTGGGCGGATATCTGGGTGGGGTTACTGCACCCAGGTGAAACTTGGTGGCATCTTTCTCGGTCCTCCCGGATGAACTGGCACAGACTTCTCTAGTGTCACTTTACGCGGCCGCCTGTGTTGGATGGACCGTGAGTCTGACTGATACACCCCGCTGCATGTGGCCACGGCAGAGGTGGAGACCCTGCCGGCTGTCCCCAGCACCACAGAAAGGGATTTGCCAACTGCCAGAGCCCAGGACGACAGACGACAGGTCACTTTGTTAGGAAATAAGATAATATTCAACAAAAGAAAGTAAAATAAAACCCTTCTTAGGCGGGCGCTGGGCCTCCGGGCGATGTTCATTCACCCGGCTCTCCTAACCTCAATGCCTCCACCCCAGCCTAAAACCCGTGAAATCATAGGAGCCACTCTTATCTGATGAGGCCTGGTCTTGTTTGTCAGATTCTCCGACAGGGGCGAAAAAAATCCCGTCTGCAAATTCAGGGCTGCAGCTCCCGGCGCGAAGCTCCCCTCCCCAGCCCGGAGCCTCCTTGCCTCGTGCAGCCCCGCCGGCCTGTCAAGCGCCCCGCGCCTGGAGTGCCAGCCTGGACAGCTGACCCGGGAGTTCTGGACCCCTGGATTCTGCAGGGCCACGCGGCCCAGCCCTGCGGGGGACCCGCGGAGGAGCCGCCGCTCCACCTGAACGTGCCCCCCGGAGGCGGCATCACCCTGGGCCTCGCTGGACGCCCGAACTGTGGCTCCGGCACCACTTTGTATTGACCACAACAGCTGCTTTATCTTGATGCTCCATTTTTTGGCCGGCGACGTGGGAGAAGGGCGGTGGCCAGACGTGCCGCCTCGCATGACCCTGACGGTATTTTCAGAGGCACCCGGAGAAGCGGCGGCCCAGAGGGCAACCTACGCACCTCCGGGGACTCTTCTCGGGTCCCTCCGGACAACAAAACTGGAATCTAATCCGCAGCTGCCGCTGCCCGCCCCCCTCCCCCCGGCCTCCCGCGGCGTGCCTAGCCTGCCTGCCGCCCCGGGCGAGCGTCGGACCCAGGCGGCCAGGGCGCCACAGCCTGCCCTTAGAGTCCCGCTGGGCCGAAGCGCCCGCCGCCCCTGCACGCGCCGCTCAGGGCCTGGGGCGGCGGCGTCGTGGGCGGTCGGGGCCCGGCCAGGGCGCGGCCTCCCGGCTGCGCTTCCAGGGACGCGCGCTGGGCTCCGACCGCGGATCCGCCTGCTTCTCTGCCCTCTGGGAATCCGCTTAGGGAGGCCCTGGCAGGAGGAGACCCCCCCCCCCCCGCCCCCCACCGCATCCCCCGTGGGGCTTCTTCGCCTTCGCTCCCAAGCGGCCATATACCTTGAATGGGTCTTCCCTGGCTGCCTCCCTCCAGGCTGCCCCTCGAAGCCCCGGGGTTGAACATTAACCAGTCGGAGCTATAGAGTGGAGTAAAACATTACATATAAAAATGAATCATCTATCCGATCCTGGGAGAGAGAGCCTATAGCGAGCTCGGCGTCTAGCGCTGCCTCGGCCATGTTACCGGTCCGACGCACCGACCCTCCTGGCGGCCACTTCCCCAAGGACCAATGCCGGCGGCTGGGGTCTAGTGGGGGCTGAAGGGCTCAGAGTTCTCCGATCAGTCTTTCTCCTTGAGGAACCTAATGTCTACACCTTCTAACACAAGCTCATGTCCTTTCCTCCCACACCTGAGGTACACAGAAAGGTCTGGAACAGTTTTTTCTCTCTTCCAAAGGTTAGTGGGAGCAGCTACGGTTCCAGGACGAGATGCAGCCCAGGGGATCTGGAGAGCCCAGGCTGAGCGGTTGATTCCGGGGATCGAGCCCCAGCTCTGGCGCTCCAGGTGGACCCCGGGAGGCAGGGCTGGGTGGGCAGGGAGCTGAGCGGGAGCCGGGCCCGAGTGGAGGCGTGCAGTGGGCGGCGCAAGGGGCGGGTGTCCGGGTCCCGAGACTTGAGACCGCGAAAGCCCTGGCCAGAGGTTTCAGGCTGAAATCCCAAGTTCAGGTCCCACGCCAAGCCGCACTCGCCCGGTCCTGCCTTCTTCCTACTCAGACCTCTTGTTTCTTTAAACATAAATGATAGAAAGTTACAAGGGTACTGACTCGCGTGTTAGATTCACGTGCCCAGTCCAACGTACAGAACTTACAAGAAGATAACAAGAGCTGGAGAAGCAGTGCGCTTCCTGAGTTCTTGTGCCCTCACCTGAAAACGTTACGAAGGTGATTCCCTTTCTGTATGTCTCTCTCTGCCTGTCTCCTTTCCCTCTCCCCGATTCAAGGAAAGAAATAAAGTGTCTACAAACACGAGAAAGATGTGATGTTACAAAAGCTTTCAGGACTCGCCAACCAAAGTGCACAACAGTTCTTGAACCTCTTAAGAAGATTGGTTTATTTCTATGCAAAATAGCTGCTTTACTCAGAATAGATTGCCTGACCCACAATAACCTCTCAGAAAATATTTTTTGAACAGGTGAACTTCCCTCCCCTCCCCACCTCCACCGTATCAGCTCATAACTTTTACTGAGAGCATTCACCCAAATCTTTGTGTTTGGGTGTGTGATAAAGTGTCTGTGGTGGTGTGGATGTCTGGGGTGAACTCTGCATCATTCCATTACTCTCGTGGTCATGTCCTAGCTTCTTCAAAGGCCACTGCTTCTCCTTCAGTGTGTTCATGTTGAAACTGAGAGTTTCCAGGGATGGGGGAGGGTGGCAACTGAGACATTGGTGAACAAAGTTTTTCAGAGAATCAGCAGGCATCAAGTATGTGGGAGTGTTATGTATATGTATTAGTTGGCTACTAATCAGTTCCAGAAGAAATGGCTTTGAATTTAAGATGTGGTTGCAGGATGTCCATTGCTTCACGCAGTGACACAGCTCTAACTTCAGTGCACACAACATTCTTTGTGATTCCCATCGAGCAATACAGCCCACTTTGTCATCACCCAGCTTTGTGTTACCCCTCTTCCCCGCCCCCCCCCAAGAAAAAGAGAATTGACTCAAATGTTCTAACCATTAGCTTCCCAGAGAGAATGAACAGATCAAAGGAAATAAATTTTTTAAAGGGTAGGAGTCACGCTCAATTGCCCTTTGGTGACTTAGAGATACAGAGAAACATAGATGGATAAAGGACATTCATTAATACTTTAAAAGATGAGTATGGTTGGGGAACGGGGTATTATAAAGGGTATTGCAGTGCTCCAACTGTCTCCTCCCTCACCAAATTACCATGTTATCTGACACCCTCAATCTATTTGTGTCCTGGGTAACAGACTGTTTGACCAAGAGGTCATAGACTACAGGGCTTGGGTGATTGGATACAAGTTTGACAAGAAAGGAATCTGAGTGAGGGCCACAGTGATGGCAGAGAGAAGATGAGGCCGCAGTGGCTGGAGCAGCCTCGCAACGCCAAATCTCTGCCGGGTCTTCCATCACGTGTAGTGCCTTGTCAGGGAACAGGGAAGCAGGAAGAGCTAATAACCGTACAGCCTCATCCGTGGAATTTCAGTATCTCTCCACATCCCTTTTCTTTACCTTCCCATTATTTCCTGCCTTCTTCATGTATTCCTATTTTGCCCTTCGCCCATCTCTGGAGCCTCTCCCCAGAATTCTCGCTGCTACTGGAGTAAGCATCCTCTGCTTGTCCCCATTTGAATTAAGGCTTCAGAATGTTTGTAGTATTTACTCTTCCAGATAGGAAATGTTTTACTTAATTGAGGGTCTTCTTGTAAACCATTTGTATTTATAAATATGGAGTGCTTGAATAAACAGTAAATGTGTCAGAGCCAATAGGTAAAGCACGCGATACAGGAGTCTGCCTTTTCCTAGCATCAGAGGCACTGCGCACATTCTTTTAAAAAGCCGCATTGCATCCTGGGTATACTGGAAGGTTCGGTGAGCACACTCCTTTCATCCCAGGCAGCATTAACCTTAGCATTATAACTACCAAAGTAGCAAATCTCAATTCAGTTTACTCTTCTTATTTTGGAAGTACCTTCTCTGCCTTAAACTATCACTTGTGGGTTTGTACACATTGTAAAAATTATACATTGCAGGAGAAAACATAATAGTCCTGTGTAGAGTTTATATACTAATGTGAGTTCTCTGAATTTTTCCACTTAAAAAAGCATTTACTTTTCTTGTGTCATATCCTATTGTTATTATCTTGGCAGTATTTGTGCTGCAAAAGATGCTTAGTAGTATTTTTTTTTTAAATAGTAGTTTGTATATGTTACTCCCAAACTCTTAATTTATCCCCTGACTTTCTCCTGTGGTAACCAGGAGAAAGCATCCTCTGCTTGTCCCCTCGTTTTCTATGCCTATGATTCTACTTCAGTTTTGTAAATTAGTTCATTTGTATCACTTTTTTTTAGATCCCACATAGAAGCAATATTACATGACTTTTGTCTTTCTGTGTCTGGCTTACCTCACTTAGTGTGACAATCTCTAATCCATCCATGTTGCTGCAAATGGCATTATTTCTTTATTTTTATGGCTGAGTAATATTCCATTGTAGAAAACTATTTTTTTCCCCCATATTATGCCTTTGTCAATTACCATGTGGGATGTTTTAATGTGAGTTAAGATTTCGGGGATCATTTTCTTTTAAGCTTTTTGTGGGATCCTGGCATAGTACTTGCTATATAGTAGATGTTCAATAAATGCGAATTGATCAAACAGTATAATTAAAACTTTGTTCACAAAATTAAAGTTCAAAGATATTAAAATGTTAAATTGTCATAAATTAAATCTCAGATTAATTCTAATTGATCTCTAATCTTTTCTCGACAAATCAAATACGTAAAAGAATTCTATAGAAGAAATTTCATCTTAATCTTTTTTATCATCACTACTATCATATTTATGTCAGCTTTTTAGGATGATGATGAATCATATATTTCTTATCAGGGTTCATAAGATACTGTAGATATTTTAATGTTTAATATATCTCTACTAAAATAAAAAATTAAAAAATACATAGCTTGGGACATGTGTGTGGTGATGGAGACAGAAAGGAGATGTGTGTGTGTGTGAGCGTGGAGGGGGCTATAGAGACACATAGATGACAGAATTTTCCAGCTTACAGTGTCAAAACCTAGGATTACTTTATTAATAAAGAGATTATAATCTCCAGCTCTCACAATTATTTTACACTTTTAACAGTTTCACTATTCACAAATATACAGTAAAATTCAGTACATCAAAATATACTTGGAATAAGTTGTATTTTCTCTTTTATAGTAAGAGATGAAGAAATTTGAAAAGTTAAGAATGTTAGTCGACCTAAAAACAACAACAAAGTGTTAACCCAATTAGACACTGATTAAAGCCATAAGCTAAACAAACCATAGCTAATTTTATCTCTGTTAATTGTTGCCCAGTAAGCTTCAAATGTTTTTTATTAGTATATTGGTGACAAAATATCCCTTAGATCACTTATCCCATCCACTCCCACTTTCCAGCTGCTGCTGTAAAAAATAAACATGCTTCAGTATACCAATGGGAGAGTGGCATTACTTTTGATAAGACACCTTTGAAGCACTTAATATTTTTTATTATACCAGAAAAGAAATGTTTTGCCTTATCATGCCAAATAAATGAACAAATACATACATGAACGAACAAGTAAAGGTAAAGATTGGAATGGTAGGGAGTTACAGTGTAGTTGGTTTTGTGGTGCCTGTAGACCTTTCAAAAATCCCAGTTTCTGCTGGAGAATCACTAGTCCTGGCCTGGCTGTCTCTTACAAGGTACTCTAAGGAGGGTTAGATTACTGAGGATTAAAAAAATCAAGAAGGAGGATGATTGGGAACTTACAAAATGTGATAATGTAGACAAATATCTCTGATTGGTCCAGGTACTATGCTGCTAAGTCGCTTCAGTCGTGTCTGACTCTGTGTGACCCCAGAGACGGCAGCCCACCAGGCTTCCCCGTCCCTGGGACTCTCCAGGCAAGAACACTGGAGCGGGTTGCCATTTCCTTCTCCAATGCATGAAAGTGAAAAGTGAAAGTGAAGTCACTCAGTCGTGTCCGACTCTAGCGACCCCATGGACTGCAGCCCACCAGGCTCCTCCATCCACGGGATTTTCCAGGCAAAAGTACTGGAATGGGGTGCCATTGCCATCATTAAAAAAAAAAAAAAACTATCTACACACTCATAAAATAATGGGCCAATATTATCTTGATAGCACTCTACATATATTTTTACGATTGTATTTTGATCTTATTTTACTAGGAGTTTTTCTAAATGTATATAAAAAGTGATACAGAAGATCTGAATTATTGAGTTCTTTCTCTGAGTCAATGAGCAGTATGACTTTCATATATTATCTCAATCAGTTCTCACAACAATCCTATAAATTAGGTACATTACTTTCTTATTTGACAGGTGAGAAAATTTAAGCTCAAAAGTAACTTGCCTCAGGCTACCTGGTTAATGAATGGCAGAGTTGAGCCTAGGACAGGACTCAAATCAGGCACAATCTGACAAGAGGCTGGTTCTCCTAACCACTTAGCAAACTACCAGTGTGAAGGAATTTAGTCTTCTGCATCATTTTCTGTTGATGTGATCAGAAAACACCCTTCATAAGAGGCGCATATGTTAGGAAATATATGAAAAGTGCTATGAGAATGATATTGCTCAGTTTTTGAGATGAATAGTGTTTGAAAAAACAATGATTACAGCGACTAAGGCAATCAAAGGTAAAGTTGTTCTACACTTTTCACATGTGTTTCATGGTACATTTCTTAGACTAAAGCAATAGACACAACCTAAGATATTTTGAAATGAGACATTTTAGGTATGATAGGTAAAGGAGCAAACTTGCTGCTATTAAAGAAAGGATACATACACAGAGAGACGTCAGTTGGCATACAATCAAGTGACTTTTTTCTTGGTCTTGTAGACTAAAACCTGCTTCCCTCTTTCTCACTCTCACTTCCATTGCCCCTTTGGAGACTGACTGTAGATCTCAGCCTAGACATCCTTAGTGTGGAAAAGGCCTCACTGACGTCTTGGCATTGAATCAGGTTAAGGTGCTCCTCCTGTGTGCTCCCACACCCATATCACAGAATACAACACACTTCCATGAATTAACACCTTTGAAGATTATAGGCCAGTTATTTTGAAGAATGTCTCATGTGCTTATGTGTGTGCATGATAATTTCAGGTGATTAGATTCACATTGCGTTTCTCCCATGTTATTGAAGTGAAGCTATGTCCTTAGGCGCGCAATGTCCACTTAGACGATATTTGGTGATGTTACATTGATACCGTAATGAAGGTGGGGTCTGTTAGTTTCTCTATTGTATTGTTACACTTCCCCCATTGTAGTTAGTATTTCACAAGCAGCTTTATGGTGAGGAACTGAAAACTCCTGCTAACAACCATGTATGTGAGTTTGGAAGAGGATTCACCAGTTCTTCAAGTGTCTGCAGCCCTGGCCAACAGCTTGACTGCAACCTAAACTTCTTCCAGATTCCTGACCCTCAAAACTGTGTGAAATAATAAATATTTATTGTTTTAACATGCTAAGTTATGGAATAATTTGTTACATTGCAATAGGTAACTGGTGCACTGTATCTACCTCCTGTCTTCTGAAAGTTTCTCACTTTTCATCTGTTACAGTCTTTTCCCTTTTCCTTTGCATTTAGAGGTTTATTCTATTTTTCCCTTTTCTGCTTCCATTTTAATTGTATTGAGGGGAAAATAAAAATAAACAAATGTGTTCAATTCTCCACATTTTATCAGAAGTTCAAGGAGGTGAATCTTAAGTACAGATTTGAAGAGAAGAAAGGGTTGGACTTAACAATGCTGTATAAAAAAATTTGAGACAGAAGACATATGAGATAAATGCTAAGAGGCAGAAAAATATTTTTATAGAAAATAAGCAACTGGAAAATTTTTAATTTCATATTTAGTAAATATAATTCTGATTTTTACATATATAATTTTAAGAATAATTTCTTTGTCTGTCCAGCATTATACTCCTGTAAACAGAGCTGACTACCTTCAGGAGGAACTGCTCTTCTCTTTACTCAAACTCTGTCATTCTAGTCAGAAGGCTGGTAACTCTGGTCCTATCCTGAGAGTTTTCAAATGAGATATAAAGAAGAAAAGCAGTCTTTTTCACAATGAAGAGATGAGACATCAAAAGTCAGGTTCTTCAGGACAGAAGGTTGCAGTGTCTAGTAAGAGAAAGCTGACTCAGAGGAGCAGAAATGAGAGCTGGCTGGAGAGAGTTTAGTGATGTCTCTGTTCCTGTGATCCTAGAAGTCCAGCTGAATCCACGCCCTTCCTGAGATTTTCCTGCTCAGGTCAGCATATTACTTGTTTTGCCCATGGTAGTTCAAATCTGGTTTCTGTTACATCAACCCAAGGAGTTCTTACTTCAGCCGTGCCCACCCCACCCCCATAAACAGTCATCTCCCCTAACGAGAGTGGAAGAAAGTGTCTTTGGAGCTGGGATTTGAGATAGACTTCTCAGGTCCCCAGGGGCTCCAGAGTTATACTTATGTAGAAAGTTAGTATAACTTACTTTCTTATAAGTAAGTTACATTTACATAGAAAGTAAGTATAAAGTATATATACTTTCTACTTATGTAGAAAATCTCATCTTCCAGTGGCTTTTTGCTAACACTGCCTGGGAAGTATTGAGGGACTGAAGGAGAGTTGTGTACATAAACACACACACTCACACCTGTCCAGCTTTTTTGCCAACACAATAATATTTATTGAAGGTCTATTATATTTCAGGCACTATCACAAACATCTGTTCTGCATTAATCTAAGAAACCAGATTTTCAGACTGTTCCTAATTATAGATGAGATAATACATTTCATGTAAAAGATGTTAAATATTAGTCTTTATGAATTAGGAAAGTTATGAGCAAAGACTCATTCTATGCACCTTTCTATATCTTCCCCAGGTTTAAGCACCGTGTGGGTGTCTCTTTTGCTTTTATAACCTTTTAGTTAGCCCAAGAAACTTGAAACAAGATTTCAAATGCAAATGCTATTTCAATATTACTATCTGAATGACTTGTTTCTAAAGACATTTTTTAAAAGGCGATGAAAAATGAACAAAAAGTCCAAATTAAACTATAACTAAATAGCGTGACTTGCCTTGAAATTCTAGCTTTATTCATGTAAGTCTGTATCCTCCAGCGAAGCGGACTGAAACAAGTCAGCCCAAATCTATATAAACAGACTCAAGTTTGGGAGAACTGCAGTGTTAAAGGCATTAATTCCAACTTTGACTATTACTTTGAAACTTGGACAAGTAGTGTCTGTCCAGTAATTTCTCATGTGCTTTTCCCTGCCTCGGTCTTCCTGGGGGAAAATGGTTATGACAGCTTAGAGCTCTCTTCTGAAGAAATTTCCACACTGGCAAAGGAACCAACTTTTCACTTTTGCAGTGGGTGGTCCAGCACAGAAATTCCTCAGTGGCTGAGATTCTGGAGTCTGACTGGGCCTCCCATAACTTACAGTATTTAAACATAAATTTTATATGTAATTTAAGATGTGAACTGTTTTAATTAAAAATGGGTAATTAGATTTTTCCCATTGGAAAATTTAAAGGTGTTCCTAGCATATTCTGTCGAGTTAAGACTATAAGTCTGCATCAAAAATTAAATTTTTTCTTGCTTACTTTTTAAAAAAATGTAATTTATGGACTTCTTACTTCGCTTTTCCAGTTTTTATTCTGTATTCTCTACCTTTCTAATATTTTTCTTAATTGTTAAATATACACATATATTTTAAATATTTAATAAATTCATAATGTTTTGTTTTCTAAATTATTTAATAAAAAGTTATCAAACACTGTTGTAAGATTCTGTGCTAGAAACAATAGAGGTTACAAAGGTAATAATAATTTATTAAGGCAAGTGTTCTATATCCAACATCTTTTATGATAACAAATCTATGAAATAGGTACTGCTACTCCCATTTTGGGCTTCCCTGGTGGCTCAGTGGTAAAGAATCCACCTGCCAATGCAGGAGATGCAAGTTTGATCCCTGGGTCGAGAATATCTCCTGGAGAAGGAAATGTCAACCCACTCCAGTATTCTTGCCTGGGAAATCCCATGGACAGAGGATCCTGATGGGCTAGTCCCTGGGGTTGCAAACGAGTTGGAAACAACTTAGCAACTAAACAACAAATTCCCATTTTACTAATGAGGAAATTGAGATGCCAAGAGATTACTTTGCCTAAAATCACCAAACTAGAAACTGGTAAAACTAAATTTAAACCTGGGATTGTTTGACCTCCAAAGGTTTTTCTCTTGACTACACTACTGTGTTTCTACTTGTTAACCTGAATCAATGTATAACACTCAACTCATTCCATGAAGGCTCCAACTCAGAAACACCTCTAAGTAATGTAGATGTGCTAACAATGACACATAGAATGATACAGCCTATGTAGGTAGAAAGTTTAAGATATACAAGAAGAGATAAATCACGTAAGCATATAAATGAAACCTATCTGAAGGAGATCAGCCCTGGGATTTCTTTGGAAGGAATGATGCTAAAGCTGAAACTCCAGTACTTTGGCCACCTCATGCGAAGAGTTGACTCATTGAAAAAGACCCTGATGCTGGGAGGGATTGGGGGCAGGAGGAGAAGGGGACGACAGAGGATGAGATGGCTGGATGGCATCACCGACTCGATGGACGTGAGTCTGAGTGAACTCCAGGAGTTGGTGATGGACAGGGAGGCCTGGCGTGCAGCGATTCACGGGGTCACAAAGAGTCGGACACGACTGAGCGACTGAACTGAACTGAAGTTAGAACTGAGTAAGTATCTTATGAGTGATACAAAGTACTTTGGACTTTCAGAAAAGAGTGAGTGTACTTCTGGTTGGGAGGATGAAGATAGCGTGTTTGAGACTTTTTTTTTTTACTTTAGAAAAATGGGCAGGGTTTTAATAGAAATGGAGGAAGAGCATTTCATGCAAGGAAACAGCATGATAAAGATTTAATAGCAGCTATGGGATGAGCTTAGTGAACCAAGAATAATCCAACCTGGGGAAGTAGTGGAAGATTTAAACTGTGGTATTGATAGCGAGAAAAGAGGAGACAGAGCTAAGAAAGGTAACCAAAAAACCACATTGGATGAGAGCGTTTATGGAAAGGACAAATTCAGATAAACTTCAAGTATCTGAGTTACAAACTTCGGTTATTCTGACTAACTGATGATGCCATTAGCGGAAATATGGAAATGCTATTCATTTGAAGAGTAATTTCTTAAGTTGGGTGAATAAGAAAAGGAATCATGGCAAGGCACATAGGGAGAAATACATTTTTGGAATCCCAACATCAGGAAGTTTAGGTTTTCCTGGTAAAAATTCCCCAACTGTCACGTTCAACCAAGACTGATTTTACTGAGAAGTCAAGTTGGTGGCAGAGAAGGCAATGGCACCCCACTCCAGTACTCGTTTGGGAAATCCCATGGACGGAGGAGCCTGGTAGGCTGCAGTCCATGGGGTTGCGAAGAGTCGGATACAACTGAGTGACTTCCCTTTCACTTTCATGCATTGGAGAAGGAAATGGCAGCCCACTCCAGTGTTCTTGCCTGGAGAATCCCAGGGACGGGGGAGCCTGGTGGGCTGCCATCTATGGGGTCACACAGAGTTGGACACGACTGAAGCGACTTAGCAGCAGAAGCAGCAGCAAGTTGGCGGCTACCTATTCTGACTTTTAAGGCAGCCAAAACTTGACAAAAACTTTTCATTTATTTGTCAACTGTATAAGAAAATTCATACCATTAGATAGCTTGATGTGGATTCAGACTTCAAAAACAAAAGCTCCTTAAATGTCATTAGATTGTCCAACTTCTTTCAAAAATCAAAAATAGTCAAAATTTGATAGCGCTTGTAAAAGCTCTCCTATCTTGAACTTAGGTAAGGTGTTGATACAGACAAGAGGAACTGGGTACCAAGAAACTTGAGGGAGGGAAATTCATGATTTCTTAATAATTTACTAATCAAAAGCTATTTTTAAGGATCAATTGGGCATAGGGCATCTTGCTAAATACAGGGGAAGAAAACAATGACAAAGCAGTTTAGTGGGCAAAGGATAATGAATTTATCTCACCTCATAATTTTGCCAAAGGCTAATATTTTGTGTACATCCATAGCAAATAGGTTACATGGTTTGGGTTTCCAAATTAGAAAATTTAGAACATAATCTTTAGTATTTATTTCTTGAGGACTTTGTCTATCTGATTCATCAGTCTTTCAAAATGTGTTAGAGTTTACTGATGAAGTTGGAGCTGCCCATTATTTAGCATACTATATCGTCATGGTGCATGGGAGGACTGGACCCCTATTTATAGAAAGTTAACTTAATAATGTATGTGTTATTTCTATAATGGTGCAGGTAAAGATATATGTACTTACTTTATCAACTTTAAAAGTCTAAATAGGCCTAGAGGCACAAGTATTTAGCAAGTTCTTTTATCAATAAGTTGTACTTTTAAAAATTCCACAATATAACCTACTTATCAATCATTCAAAGCTGAGGAATCTTGCTGATATGACAGAATTAACATTCAAAAAGATCTGAATAGGTTGAAATATAGAATTGAAGCTACTACTGGAATTTAATGATAGATATAGGTAATTATTATAGTAAAAAAAAAAATCAATAAACACCCAAAGTGATGAAGTTGGCTTAATAGAAACTCCTAAAAGCTAAATTATCAGGGATTTTAGTGAATAAAGCAGTCAGCCTTCATGATGATCCCAATTATTCCAGGCTCCTCTAATTCACATCTTGCAGTCCCCTTTCACACTAAATAAAGTTAATCTATGTAGGATTTGTGGAAATGATAATGTGTGGCTTCCAAGGCTGGGGCATAAAAGATATAGCAGCTTTTTGGAGGGATCACTTTCTCTCGGGGAGAAGTAGCTGCCATGTCATGAGGACACTTAGGCAGCCTTATGAAGAAACCCACATGGTAAGGATCTGAGGCTGCCTGCCAACACCCAGTCTGAACTTCCCAACCATGTGAGGGAGTATCGCTGAAGCAGAACCTACAGCCCCAGTCAACCTTTCAGATGGCTACAACCTCAGCCACCCTCTTGAATCCAACTCACAGTAGAGTTTGAACTAGGAACCACTTAGCTAAGCTGTTCGCAAATCCCTAACTCATGGAAACTGAGATATTGTTGTTTTCAGCCAGTGAATTTTGTAGTAATTTGGTACATGCTAGTAGATTTGGGCAATGGCACCCCACTCCAGTACTCTTGCCTGGAAAATCCCATGGACAGAGGGGCCTTGTAGGCTGCAGTCCATGGGGTCGCTGGGAGTCGGACACGACAGAGCGACTTCACTTTCACTTTTCACTTTCATGCATTGGAGAAGGAAATGGCAACCCACTCCAGTGTTCTTGCCTGGAGAATCCCAGGGACGGGGGAGCCTGGTGGGCTGCCGTCTATGGGGTCGCACAGAGTCAGACACGACTGGAGCGACTTAGCCGCAGCAGCAGCAGTAGATTTGGGAGTCGGTTGCTGCCATACCAAATCCTAAAAATGAGGGAGAGGCACTGGAATGAGGCAGTGGCAGAAGTGAAAAGATGCTGAAGAAAGTACCAGTGCAAGGTGAAAAATATTTGAACAGACTGTTATTATAAGTCTGATGGCTTTTGAGGAGGCTGCTAGTGATGAAAATGTTATTGGAAACTTGAAGAGGATAGCTCTTAATTCAGTGACAAAAAGTTGAGCAACAGTGTCACCTGCAGTGATGTAGGAACTAGAAAAATGGATCTAGTAAAATATATGATAAAGTGTTCATTCTGAGTGCTAAAGGTGCTCCTTGATTTCTTCTCGCTGTTTATGGTCAAAGGAAAGAGGGGGAAGATAAGCTAAAAGAACAACTGTGAAACCAAAAAATGCCAAGACTTGTTAGTCTTGAAAATTCCCAGCCTCTCAAGATGGGAACCAATGGGAAACAAAGAATTGGCTTCTAAGCAAAGATCAACTCCAGGCACTGTCAGACAATCACTGTATAAAAATGAAGTTGAGGATATGGCTATAAAATCCTTTGCTAAGATTTTAGAAAGAGCTAAGATTATCACTCATGAGAGTTGGCCAGACAATTAGGGCTTCTAGGAAGCTTAAGGGTACTGTCCATCAGTAATCTCAGTAGAAACTCTACATAGATAAGGGATTATCTCAAGCAGATATGTAGGTGTGGCTTTTGTATAATGAAATATGTAAGATTCACAGGCTGCTGCTGCTAAATCGCTTCAGTCGTGTCCGACTCTGTGCGACCCCAGAGACGGCAGCCCACCAGGCTCCCCCGTCCCTGGGATTCTTCAGGCAAGAACACTGGAGTGGGTTGCCATTTCCTTTTCCAATGCAGGAAAGTGAAAAGTGAAAGTAAAGTCTCTCAATCGTGTCCAATTCCTCGCAACCCCATGGACTGCAGCCTATCAGGTTCCTCCGTCCATGGGATTTTCCAGGCAAGAGTACTGGAGTGGGTTGCCATTGCAGGAGAACCATTTAAAAAAGTATTTAATTGTTAGAAACAGCAGCAGCTTGGACTGAACGGAACAGAGAAAGAACAAAAGGAAAAGAGTCTTTGGACCTAGAGGCAGGAACCAGACTGAGAAAACTACACAGATCCAAACCTAGGCCACCTTTCATGGAAAAATCAGTTAACTCAGAAGGCAGAAACCAAGAGCTTGAAAGTCAGAGCCAAGAGTCATGGAAAGTCACTCCCGATAAGCAGTAGGAATAAGTTCTAATGAAAGAACTTCCAACATTTGCCTAGCTAGACTATAGAATTATTATGAACCAGGGATTCCTATATTTCTCTTGCTTTTTGCCCTTTGAACAGGAACGTATATAATGGTTATGGCTTTCCAGGTGGCACTAGCGGTAAAGAACCCGCCTGCCGATGCAAGAGACATAAGAGATGCTATCCTATTCTTCCTCCATCATTGTATGTTGTGGGGGGCAGGGGGGTATTGGAGGTGGGTGGACAGATATCTTATCCCTTTAATTCACAGGTTTTTCAGATCAATGAACTGTTCTCAAGGAACTGTACCCAGAGAACTTTATCCATATCTGGGCCTCACTGAGACCAACAAAGATTCTAGATTTTGAGATGATGATGTAATAGGATAAAACTTTTGGTGGTCTTGAGAAGGTATGAGTACAACTTATCTGTGGAAGGGAGATTAGTCAGTGAGGGAGAGAGGATGGACTTCAGGGTCAACCTCCAACATGGCCCCAAATAATTCTTGCTGCCTGATATTAATGCCCCTGTTTAGTCCCTCCCCTCTCACACTGGATAGGACTGACTTGCATAACCAGTAGCATATGAATATTATGGAAATGACAACATGTGGCTGCCAAGACTAGGACATAAAGGACATTGTGACTTCTGCCTTTGCTTTCTCTTAGATCACTCACTCTCAGGGAAGTCAGAAATCATGTCATTTCATGAGGACACTTAAGCAACCCTAAGGACACATCCATGGTAAGGAACTGAGCCTGCATGAATTTGACTGCTATATAAGCAAGCCATCTTAGAAGCAGATCCTCCAGCCCTAGTCAAGCTTTCAGAGGATTGTAGACCTAGCTAAGATTTTAACGGTAGCCTCACGAAAGACAGTAAACCAGGATTACCCAGCTAGGTTGCTCTCAAATTCTTCAGCCACAGAAACTGTGAAAGATAATAACTGCTCATTGTTGTTTTCAGCCACTAAAATTTGGGGCAGTTTTAATGAAATAACAGATAACTAAATCAGTGAACTGCAATTTCATGCTGCTTGCTGCTAAGTTGCTTCAGTCGTGTCCGACTCTGTGCGACCCCACAGATGGCAGCCCACCAGGCTCCCCCATCCCTGGGATTCTCCAGGCAATAACATTGGCGTGGGTTGCCATTTCCTTCTCCAATGCATGACAGTGAAAAGTGAAAGTGAAGTTGCTCAGTCATGTCCAACTCTTAGCGACCCCATGGACTGCAGCCCACCAGGCTCCTCCATCCATGGGATTTTCCAGGCAAGAGTACTGGAGTGGGGTGCCATTGCCTTCTCTGAATTTCATGATGAAGCAATAGTTGAAATGACTGCTTAAGAATATTTTGTATTTTTTGACTGCATCAACTGAACAAAGGTTCCATATCAGCTATGGTAATAGTTCACTTCTAGACTTACATCAACTTAAGATATTGTATATAGTGTGAGTCATAGACTTTGAAAGACATTAGCAAACACTTTGAGAGCGCTAAAAGACTATCAGCATAGTGAAGACAACAAAATGTAACATGAAGAGTATGTGAAAACAGCTGGCGTGCCTGAGAATACCTGGGGCTGCTTTGAGTAGACTTGGAGGTGACATGGCCTTTGTACATGCGTTTAAAGTATTAGCACAGGAAGCAGGTAATAGATACATCCAGCATGTCCTATGTTCCTTAAAAGGGGAGAATAAGAGCAAAAGGCTAAAAGTTATAGAACAACAGATGTTAAATAACACAGAGAAGCATTTTTGGATGCTTCTAGTTCTCTAACTAAAGAACAATTTCTTCACTGGAAGAATTGAAACACAGGCTAGATCATCACCTATAAAAATGCAGAACAGAAAAATCCTGGATTAGAATGTTGGATAAACTCTGCAAACTGTCTTCAAGGCTACTTTCTCATCTGTCCTAAGATATATTTATTCAGTTACTTGCAATAAAGAGCAGATTTATAGGAACTCCCTTACATGAAACTCTAAAATCTTAGAGCAGTTTCATCACAGGTGACACAGTAGACATTTTGCAGGTCCATGGAATGTAATTAGTGTTTTCCCAATTACATGAGCATCTAGAAACAAAGCAGAGAGATAACTATAGAAGAAAGATACTGTATTAGTTCTGAAGATTTAAAAAAACTTCCCTGGGATAGATGTATTTTCTGAAGCTAAGATTCAATTGTTTTGGCCTCATTTTAAAGCAGGACATTGTGGATTAGATTGATTTATAAGATTTAAAGTCAACTTGTATATCACAAAGTACAAAGAAGGTGAGCATAAATAAAATAATTTTCCGCACTGAGAATCATTTCATTATCTACTGTTTGAGGGACATCTAGGGGATCCATCATGTGCCCTGTATGTATCTGTAAGTGTTAAGCTTTCAATAAACTAAGCAGAGTCATATAATTGTTGATAACAGAGTTGCAAAAAGAGCTGAGGTTTCTTAAATCTTAATGTAATATGCACAATTTGGGGGTTTCTTAAGAGCTATATTACTTTTTCTAGAGTAATAAGAAGGAAAACTACACAGGAGTTTCAAACTACTATGTAAAAAGTAATAAGCTACAAGCATATATTGTACAACACAGGAAATACAGTAAATATTTTGTAATAACTTTAAATGGAGTATAATCTATAAAAAATATTGAATCACTATGTTGTACATCTGAAACCAATATAACATTGTAAATCATCTATAATTAAAGAAGAAAAACAAAAAATATACAGAAGATGAGTGAGTTGATGTCCTCATCCTTAAATAACTTCAGAATTATTGCTAATAAAATATTTGCAGTTATAAAAACAATATGCTTGTAACATTTTATTAGATAATTTTGTCTAATGCAATAATATTTATTTAAACAGAAACATAGGAAACAGAACTATACTCTTCACCAATTGTCTCTGAAGTTATTAAAGAACCTTTTCTCAGTTTATTATCTATAAATTGGGATTAATACTTATGTACAACATACATGAATGTTACACAAACACTGATTTGTTATCTATTGTACTTTGAAGATGTTTCTGATAACTGTGAAATACTTTTTTTTTTAATTTTCATTTCTCAAATTTATTAAGACAGTGATCATATGTTCATTGAATAATGCATATTAAAATGCCAACCTTAAGTCTAAAGTAAACATATTTTATTTTTTTTACATTACACAGGCTCAGTGTCCTGAGCGCTTCCCAGGGAATGTAAAAGCCCATTCTTAGGTTGCCGTCTTAGAAAAAGCTGATATTTAACATCTTATCAATGATCCTCCAGGCTAAGCCTCCCGAGCTATTTTTCTATCATCATTATTTTTATTTTATATTACCAGTATAGATTAAGAAGAAAAATATATAAGGCAAAGTATTTATAAATATATCAACATTTGAACATGGATACTTGCCTTTCAAAATCTTAATTAATATGGCAAGATTTTTAGATTGTAGTTCAAAGTTCTTAAGTTCTTTGCTATATAACTGAGAGGGAATGTCTGCTTTTTCTCACTTCTTACAAAATGTTTCTAGCCTATGAATCTACACTTATCCTTGGGATCCACTGGGATTAACATTTATAAACTGCAAATACACAAAAAGCAAAGGGCCAAGCCTTTCCAAATAGGTATAATTTGCTCTTTGTAGTGGTGGCAAATGAGGTAATATTAATTATCATTAAGAAGAATGGAGAATACTCATTTTCAACATATATTGCAATTAAATGCAGTTTCTTTAAAAACTGAATTGGTCTGGGTTTAGAATCTAGAAAACATGAGAAAGTGTATTTCTGGTAATGAATGATAGGAGCACCCACTGTTTCATACTAGATGGCTACTTACATGTGCCATGTGGCAATGTTAAATATTTAAAATACTGAAAAATTAATATATTTAGTTCCCTTCTTAGAAAGGCTGAGGGCTTTTTAACTGAAAAGGCACTGTTGACCTATGTTTGAAGATTTAGTTTCAAGGACATTGTAGTACAAACTAACTAAAATGTTGAATGTCTTTGAATGTAGAATATAATTTTGCATTGCTGTGTGTTTATTTCCTATAATGGAAGCTAATCTCATATAATTTTTATTTTTTTTACTTTATTTATTTTTTTTTGCATGCAGGACCTTATTTCCTTGACCAGAGATTGAACCCATAATCACTGTGGTAGAAGCACAGAATCCTAACCACTAAACTGCTAGGGAATTTCTTAAAATTTCAAAAAGAAAATAAAATTTAAAATGTAGAATGAATGTATTTCTCTTTTCTCAACCATTTTTTAAAATAAATCATATGCCAATATCAAAATATCTCATTGTTACTGACATACAGAATATTTTGAAAGTTCAATATCCCTTTTCTTTAAGACATAGCTTAAAGTAAATTTTCAGTGTTTGCCTTAAAGACAATTAATCTAGCCTCAACTTGTGTGATCCTTCACCCTAATAAATTGGTTCTCCCTTTGTGGCTTTGATATTTACAATTTAATTGGCACTATCAGAGCAACAAATGATCTGTATCTTCATATTTTAGAGTATAATTTCTTAGAATTTTTGATACATTATAGATCATAAGAGTCTATCATTAACTCTGCATTAAAACAACACTGGAGAAGTAAATACATACAATTTTAGATGGTATAATGGGAAAGAAGAGAGAGTCACATTGCCAGGGATTCATGGTTACTTATCCGTGTATTTTTAGTCAAAAATAAGACTGAGGAGGTATTCAGCTCAGGTATTCAGATTGCATTTCTTTAAAAAGTGTTTTGACGAAGGCGGTTTGAAGAATGTCTGGCCCATCGACATGCAAATAAATACTAGTCAATACTTGCAATTGCTAAAATCGACCATTTATATTCTAAACACGTCACATTGATTGGAACACTGTAAAACTTCGATGGGGCTTCCCAGGTGGCGCTAGTGGTTAAGAACCTACCAATCAAGGTAGAATACGTAAGAGACTCAGGTTCAATCCCTGGGGCAGGAAGATATCCTGGAGGAGGGTACAGCAACCCGCTCCAGCATTCTTGTCTGGAGAATTCCATGGACAGAGGAGCCTGGTGGGCTATAGCCCATAGGGTTGCAAAGAGTCAGACGCAACTTAGCACGCACGCACGAGTTTTCTTTAGCTCTGAGCTCATATGATGGTTTTCCATTTATTTAAAAAAAAAAAAAAAAAGGCAGAAAAGCCACTCCTTTCAACAAAAGATTGGAGGGAGATTTTAAAGTACATACGTGTGTGTGTGTGTGTGTGTGTGTGCGCACGCGGGTGGAGGTGGGCGAGGGCGAGGGAGGGTTGGTTCCCAGGTGGCTCTGTTAGTGAAGAACCAGACTTCTGACGCAGGAGACATAAGAGACGGGTTTCGATCCCTGCGTCGGGAAGATCCCCTGGAGGCGGGCATGGCAACCCAAACCAGTATTGTTGCCTGGAGAATCCCATGGACAGAGGAGCCTCATGGGCAAAGAGTCGGACACGACTGAGCGACTTAGCAGGCACAGTTATTTTTAAACGTAAATGTAATTAAATTATGGGGAAATTTTATCTTAAAAACAAAAACGAAACTATGAATTAAACTAGATCTTATATATCTTTGTATATCCTCAGATCCTAACAGAGTCAGGTATAAGTTCACTAAATAGGAATTGAATGAATTATTTTACAAATGAAATAAAACAACCATTTTTAGATGTAGCATCTTTAGTATTACTAAGTTTGGCATCAATTCAACAATAGCAACTCAGCTTATTTTGTTTTCAAGGGCCAAATCTGTATCATTAAACATCATTTTATAGGTAATTTAAAAACTTTATACAGGTAGGCACAGTTGTATAAATACTATTTATTAACTCACATAAATTTAAAATTAATTTTTAAATTAATACAGAATCATTTAATGTTTTTCTGGTTAGAATCCTAAGCACGAAATATATCAAAGAGGATGCTAATATAAATGAATTGTTGATGTCAAATCACAAACAGCTAAAAATCAGAAATGGGCAACAGAAATGTGAGTAGGTCTGAACATCTGTCACTTATATTGCTAACTAGAATAAGCAGTTTTTTTAATTGAATCTGAAGTTTATTTTCATTTATTTCAGACACTTGGAAACTAGCCATTGTTACTGTGATTGATGTTGAATTTTTAATGGATCATATGTATGCCAATCTTAATAGGCAGTAATTTTTTGTCTAAAAGTATGAATGTGTGAAATTAAAACAAAATGGAAACCCTGACAGTTGTTCAGTTTGAATCACTATCTTGCACTTTATCTTGTGTTTTCAAGTTCTGTTTTCTTCTCAGATGTTCAAGAAAATCTCTCAACAGCCCTTGGAATGGCAGCACATCTTCACTGAGATCTCCTTGAATTCTGCATATCTTTATTCTCAATTTATGTTTAATGTCCAGATCCACTTCTCCGACTAAATAAATAAATAATACTAATTTACTAAAAAGAATTGCTCCCTCTAGTGAATTCACAGTATTACTTCACTTTCTGATGGCTGCACTAATTTAATAAATGATATAAATGATTATGACTATCATGTTGACAATAGTGATTTGGTCTGCTTTTGTTGTATTATATAAATTTTAATGCTTTCTGTGCTTAAACATTGGGAAGTTTCATAATGATTGATATGAGCTGTTTGCTGGATATTTTAGCACACTATTAATACATTAAAAAACGGCATTGAAAAAATTATTTATTCCTAAAACCCTTCATATTACTTTTGAAACACATTTGGTACCAAGTTATTTCCAGGGTTATGACCATGGTACTTCAGCAAAGTAAAGAGGGTGATTTAAAACAATTGTCCTAATAGGTAAAATATAGTAGAAGTAAGTTTAACTGGAAATCCAAATCTAGACATAATGCCTGTTTTTGCTCTGGTTACCAGAAAAATCAGACATTTTTAACCTTATCCCTCTCTATTAATCAGAAATGTTGTGCAACTAATGATGGCATATACAAAAATACTTGACATTCTTTGGAATTTTATTTAAATTTCTATCACAATACTTGAATATAAAGTAAAACAGGAGGCTGTAGTGAAAGGAGAGCACTATTTAATTCTTAATTTGTTAATGCAAGACCTGGCCATCAAATAATTCATTTTAAATCACAGGAAGGAGAAATTGAGAAGTCGTCCAGCTGATTACATTTATATACCTAATTAATTTAAATGCACCAGTAATAAGAGAGTAAAACAAAACCTCATCAGTCAGGAGACTCTACTTTACTTTCAAAGCAGGATTCCGTTTTGTGGGGAATTTGAATCACTTGGATCATTATTTCTGTACTTGACCTCTTTGCCTCAATAGGCAAAGCCTTTTTACAGTGTAATTTCAGTTAATAAAGCAGATGGTATGGGTTACCAATTCCATCAAGTTAGTTTTCCTGTATCAATAATAATAGAGTAACTCCATCAAGTTTTATGTAGTTTTCACCTACCAAGCACTTAGCAAATATTAATTCATCATCGCAGCACTCCCACGAGGAGGTAGGAATTTTTAATAAATAAAATATAATAAAATATATTCTAGATTGATTTATTTGAAAGCATCCGTGAAAGACAAACAGAGAAACTCTAAAAATTAAATGATTATATTAATTATATGAAAGAAGGTAATATTGTTTTATGACTCACTCTCCCTGGAAGTCATTTCAGGAGGAACTCATGGGAGTCAGGGGCCTGTCAAGATTTTACAGATTTTGTTTCCACGCTTCCTTCTCAAGGGAAGGAACAATTGGCAGCTTCTCCCTGGAGACATGACTGAGTGCAGGTGAGGGGCAACCCGGGTCTGGCGGCGGGCCCTTCCCGGGAAGCCCCGGGCCCGCGAGGGCAGAAGCCCCGCCCCGGGACGGCGGCGCGCGCCCGCGGGGGGGCGGGGATTCCGGCGCCCGGGGCTCAGCTAGGTAGGTCCTGCTCAGGCTTGAGTCCCCTCTGCTTTCCTTGAGCCTTCCTCCCTCCCCTCCTTGGACCTGCAGCTTCGCGCTCGCCCCCGGGCCTCTCCGCGCGCACCCCTGGCTCCTCGCTCCCAGGTGGAACGGCGCCTCGGCCTGCGGGAGGCCTGGGCTGGACCCCCGAGCCAGCCTGGGGCTCGGGGGCGGTGGCGCGTGAGGCGGGGCCCGGGCTGCGTGTGCGAGCGTCGGGCGCGGCTCCGGCCTCGGTCGCCGGCACTCCCGGAGTAGAGCAGACGGTGGTCCAGGCTCCAGAGAACCGGAAGGGTATGCACACATCAGGCCGGCGGGTGAGGTTTGCGGGCTCCGCGTCCCACACGTTCTCTAGCGATGGGGCCTGATTACAGTCAAGGGAGGAGACCCATTGTCAGACTGCAGGGAGAAAGACTTCCATCTGCAGCTCGTGTCACAGTTCTCGGCGACTTTCCCGGTTCCCCGGCACTGTCCTTTGTGGAAACCTGACAGATGTCTGCCCCTGAACATTCCCGAAACTTTCTAGTTGTCCCCGTGTGTGGTATTGAACGTTGTTTGCACCAAAGCAGCTGAGCCGTCGTTATAGGCAAACCTCGCATCCCAGCACCACTGTTGAGGTTTATCCAAAGGTGACATTGGTGCCTTTGTAGAAATAACTGATGAGGAAGAACATTTATTTACTAATTTTAATTTAATAAGTAATGAGAAGTCAAGGATTTGGATGAGTATAGAAGAGTTTAGAGGAAGGAGAAGGGCAAGAGTATAAAACCAGAAGGCATTTATTTGATATATTAGAAAAGGCCCCCCTTTGAAAAGATGAAATGAGATCAGGAAAGGTTCATTGTTTCTCAGATGGAGAAGACATTTCTGTTCTCCTGAGTATTTCTGCTTCTGATGACCTTTGACTTAGGGAGATGAAAAGGATAAGTAAAAATTGGACTTAGGTTGGACTTCATCAAACATGTCTATCTTCTGCTGCTGCTAAGTCGCTTCAGTCGTGTCCGACTCTGTGCGACCCCATAGACGGCCTCCTACCAGGCTCCTCTGTCTCTGGGATTCTCCAGGCAAGAACACTGGAGTGGGTTGCCATTTCCTTCTCCAATGCATGAAAGTGAAAAGTGAAAGTGAAGTCGCTCAGTCATGTCCAACTCTTAGCGACCTCATGGACTGCAGCCTACCAAGCTCCTCTGTCCATGGGATTTTCCAGGCAAGAGTACTGGAGTGGGGTGCCATTGCCTTCTCCATGTCTCTCTTCAGTGAGGTTTTATCAGCGCTTTCATTCCTTGAAGTTGAATACTGCACGCGCGTGCGCGCGCGCACACACACACACCCATGATTCTGACAATAAATGGCCTATTCAGTTAATAGCCTATCTCTATCTTCAAAGAATTGAGGTTCAGTTTGGTCGCTCAGTTGTGTCCAACTTTTTTACTCCATGGTCTGCAGCATGCCAGGCTTCCCTGTCTGTCCATCACCAACTCCCATAGCTTGCTCGAACTCATGTCCATTGAGTCGGTGATGCCATCCAATCATCTCATCCTCTGTCGTGCTCTTCTCCTCCTGCCTTCAATCTTCCCCAGCATCAGGGTCTTTTCCAACGAGTCCGTTCTTTGCATCAGGTGGCCAAAGTATTGGAGCCTCAGCCTCAGCATCAGTTCTTTCAGTGAATTTTCAGGACTGATTTCCTTTAGGATTGACTGGTTAGATCTCCTTGCAGTCCAAGGAACCCTCAAGAGTCTTCTCCAACACCACAGTTCAAATGCATCAATTCTTTGGCACTCAGCTTTCTTTATAGTCCAACTCTCACATCCATACGTGACCACTGGAGAAACCATAGCCTTGACTAGATGGACATTTGTCAGCAAAGTAATGTCTCTGCTTTTCAGTATGCCGTCTGGGTTGGTCATAGCTTTTCTTCCAAGGAACAAGCATCTTTTAATTACATGGCTACAGTCACCATCTGCAGTGATTTTAGAGCCCAAGAAAATAAAGTCTGTCTCTGTTTCCATTGTTTCCCCATTTATTTGCCATGAAGTGATGGGACCGGATACCATGATCTTAGTTTTTTGGATGTTGAGTTTTAAGTCAGCTTTTTCACTCTCCTCTTTCACGTTCATCAAAAGGCTCTTCAGTTCCTCTTCACTTTCTGCCATAAGGGTGGTGTCATCTGTGTATCTGAGGTTATTGGTATTTCTCCCAGTAGTCTTGATTGCAGCTTGTGTTTCATGAAGCCCAGCATTTTGCATGATGTATTCTGCATATAAATTAAGTAAACAGGGCAATAATATACAGCCTTGACATATTTCTTTCCCAATTTGAAACTGGTCCGTTGTTCCATGTCCGGTTCTAACTGTTGGTTCGCGACCTGCATACAGCTTTCTCAGGAGGCAGGTAAGGTGGTCTGGTATTCCCATATCTTTAAGAATTTTCCACAGTTTGTTGTGATCTCCATAGTCAAAGGCTTTGGTGTAATCAATAAATTAGAAATAGATGTTTTTCTGGAATTCTCTGCCTTCTTCGATGATCCAACGGATGTTGGCAATTTGTTCTCTGGTTCCTCTGCCTTTCCTAAATCCAGCTTAAGCATCTAGAATTTCATGGTTCACATACTGTTGACAGCTGGCTTGGAGAATTTTGAGCATTATTTTGCTAGTGTGTGAGATGAGTACAATTGCGCAGTAATTTGAACATTCTTTGGCATTGCCCTTCTTTGGGACTGGAATGAAAACTGACTTTTTCCAGTCCTATGGCCACTGCTGAATTTTCCAAATTTGCTGGCATATTGAGTGCAGCACTTTCACAGCATCATCTTTCAGGATTTGGAATAGCTCAACTGGAATCCCATTACCTCCACGAGCTTTGTTCATAGTGATGCTTCCTGAGGCCCACCTGACTTCACATTCCAGGATGTCTGGCTCTAGGTGACTGATAACACCATTGTGGTTATCTGGGTCATGAAGATCTTTTTTATATAGTTCTGTGTATTCTTGCCACCTCTTCTTAATATCTTCTGCTTCTGTTAGGTCCATACCATTTCTGTCCTTTATCGAGCCCATCTTTGCATGAAATGTTCCCTTGGTATCTCCAGTTTTCTTGAAGAGATCTCTAGTCTTTCCCATTCTATTGTTTCCCTCTATTTCTTTGCCTTGATCACTGAGGAAGGCTTTCTTATCTCTCCTTGCTCTTCTTTGGAACTCTGCATTCAAATGGGTATATCTTTCCTTTTCTCTTTTGCCTTTTCCTTCTCTTCTTTTCTCAGCTATTTGTAAACAAGGCCTCCTCAGACAACCATTTTGCCTTTTTGCATTTTTTTCTTGGGATGGTCTTGATCACTGCGTCCTGTACAATGCCATGAACCTCTGTCCATAGTTCTTTAGGCACTCTGTCTATCAGATCTAATCCCTTGAATCTGTTTGTCACTTCCACTAAAATCATAAGGATTTGATTTAGGTCATACATGAATGGTCTGATGGTTTTCCCTACTTTCTTCAATTTCAGTCTGAATTTGGCAATAAGGAGTTCATGATCTGAGCCACAGTCAGCTCCCAGTCTTGTTTTTGCTGACTATATAGAGCTTCTCCATCTTTGGCTGCAAAGAATATAATCAGTCTGATTTTGGTATTGACCGTCTGGTGATGTCCATGTGTAGAGTCTTCTCTTGTGTTGTTGGAACTGGGTGTTTGCTCTGACCAGTGCGTTCTCTTGGCAGAACTCTGTTAGCCTGTGCCCTGCTTCATGTTGTACTTCAAGGCCAAATTTGCCTGTTACTCCAGGTATCTCTTGACTTCCTACTTTTGCATTTCAGTCCCCTATGATGAACATCTTTTTTGAGTGTTAGTTCTAGAAGGTCTTGTGGTTTCTATTTATTTTATTGTTGGCCACACCAGACTGCTTGCAGGATCTTAGTTCTCAGACTAGAGATTGAAACCAGTGCTGCAGCGGTGGAAGTACAGAGGGGTCCTAACCACTGGACCCCCCCCCCCCACAGGAAACTCCCTGAATGTGATTTCAAAACTACATATATTGAAAAACAACACAAAACATAATTGTCAGGTCAGTTTATCTCTCTCTTAGTTGCTGTCACAACAAAAATCTGAAACAGCAGACTAAAGGGTTTAAAGCAAATGACAAGTTATAGCTCAGTTACAGATCAAGCAGATAGATATTTTGTTAAACATTCACTCCCAAAACACAGGAGTAGACTGACTCCAGAGGAGTCATTGTAATAACCCTGCTTGGCTTTCCCTTTTTTATATTTCCCCTTTCCTCCTTTTGGTTGTGCCCTGTGCAAAGTAGGGCTTGTACCCACCACAGATCAAGAAAGGGAATGCAAATGGGCATATGCTCAAGGCTGATTGACAGTTGCAGGTTATCTAACAGGCTCTATTGCAGGTATCTTCCCATATTTCAGTCTGTTATAATCTGATGTATATATGTATAGCATGTTTATAAACCCTTAATGGACTCCTGAAGAAGGCAATGGCAACCCACTCCAGTACTCTTGCCTGGAAAATCCCATGGATGGAGGAGCCTGGTAGGCTACAGTCCATGGGGTCATGAAGAGTTGGACACGACTGACCGACTTCACTTTCACTTTCATACATTGGAGAAGGAAATGGCAACCCACTCCAGTGTTCTTGCCTGGAGAATCCCAGGGACGGGGGAGCCTGGTGGGCTGCCATCTATGGGGTCGCACAGTCAGACATGACTGAAGGGACTTAGCAGCAGCAGCAGCAGCAATGGACTCCTAGCTGTCTAGGGTTACTTGAGGAAGCCCCTGTGGTTACTTTGTATACACTATGTGCCTAGGGGATATGTGCAGGAGTTGTAAAAGTCTCTGTGGTTATTTTGTTGCATATCTGTGAGATTTCTGTCTGTGTCTGGGATGGGGTTTAGAGATCAGCTTGCATACTTTTTGGCTAGGCCACCCCTAGGTCCTCACTCTAGAGAAGTGAAAGTCGCTCAGTTGTGTCCAGCTCTTTGCGACCCCATGGATTATACAGTCCATGAAATTCTCTAGGCCAGAATACTGGAGTGGGTAGCCTTTCCCTTCTCCAGGAGATCTGCCCAATCCAGGGATGGAACCAGGTCTCCCGCATTGTGGGCGGATTCTTTACCAGCTGAGCCACAGGGAAGCCCAAGAATACTGGAGTGGGTAGCCTATCCCTTCTCCAGGGGATCTTCCTGACCTAGGAATCAAACCAGGGTACCCTGACTTGCAGGTGGATTCTTTACCAACTATTTGACTTTCTACCTAACATAACTATTAAGAACAGTAAAAGTGGGCATGAAATTATTTGATAAAGTTAATTAGCAAATTTGCCCCTGAACTTCCCCAGTTTCCTTTGATGAAATGTACTTTCTGCTCAGTGAAAAGAACTAAAAGGCATTTTGGTTTCTGCAAGGCCATTCTGTAAAATCCTTAACCTGCCACTAGAGGGTGCTCTTAACTCTTAATATGAGAGGACTAATCTAGGGAAATGAGTTTTTTTTCCACAGTCAATGTGTAACAGGAGATTACTTTGGAAATTGCACTGCTTTGCTATTCACATGTGGATGTCTTTTTGCTACTAACAGTTCTTTTATTAAAAAAATATGATTATCACATATTTTCAGGTTCATATCGATTCTGTTTAGTTGTTGGTATCTAAATAGAAGATGAAGACACTTTTACTTTTGGCTTATACTTTTGTATTTCAGTATGGTATGTAGGCCTGGAATGCTTTCGGTTGCTGTTATTGAATTTCCTTTTTTTGCAATTAGAAAGAAAACTCACTTTAAAAAATATAATCTTAAAAAAATTTTATTTTTCTGCATCAGGTTGGGTCTTGGTTCCATCATGTGGGATTCTCCGCTGTGGCTCACAGACTCTCTAGCTGTGGCATAGAGACTCAGTAGTTGCAGCACTCGGGCTTAGCTGCTCTGCATCATGTGGGATCTTGGTTCCCCAGCCAAGGGGAATGCCCTGCATTGCACAGTGGATTCTTAACTACTGGACCAACAGGAAGTCTGAAAACTCACTTTTTATTAAGGCACAGTTCATGACCAAAATGCATTGTCTATCACTTTTCTTATTAACCATTATAGTGAATTAAATGATCGTTCACTTTTACCTGCTCTCTTTTTTAATAAGATAAGGGATATTCAGAAAGAACTTTTCAAATAGGCAAGATATAATTAGATCTCAAATAAGCAAAGACCAAATGAATACAAGGTGAAGATTTATGAAAAGTTCTAACGGCTGAGAAAGGCTTTATTCCTCATCCAGGGCATGCATATTGCATTCAAAATATTTTAATTTCTGATAAGGGATATCCACCGCATAAGTGTCATATGGCAAAGTATTAATCTGCAACATGAGATTTAAAGTAAGCATTCAACTTTCTATATGATATACAAGGACTGCCCTTTTTGACTACTAGGTCTCATTGCAACTTGCGAACAGATTGGATTTTAGCGTTTATTGAGCTCCTCAGTTCAGTTCAGTCGCTCAGTCATGTCCAACTCTTTGCAACCCCATGAACTGCAGCGTGCCAGGCCTCCCTGTCCATCACCAACTCCCAGAGTCCACCCAAACCCATGTCCATTGTGTTGGTGATGCCATCCAATCATCTCCTCCTCTGTCATCCCCTTCTCCTCCTGCCCTCAATCTTTCCCAGCATCAGGGTCTTTTCAAATGAATCAGCTCTCTGCATCAGGTGGCCAAAGTATTGGAGTTTCAGCTTCAACATCAGTCCCTCCAATGAACACCCTACTATGTGCCAATTACTGTGCTAGGTTATGTACAGTTATCTCATTTTATCCTAACAACAATCTTATGCAGCAGATATAGCACCTTTTTAAAATGAGGAAATAGGCTTAGTGAAGTTAAAAGTAACTTGTTCAGGATCCAACAGCTATCTAGGGGTGAAGATCAGATTTGGTCTGGTTAATGGCAAAGCCTATCCTCTTTCTAATTCATCCTGCTTGAAGAAGTTTAGCAAGAACAAGGATATGTTAAGGAATCATTCGTACATTTGGTGTAGTTCTTGAATTTTATTTTCATCAGCTAAATTCCATACTTATTTTGATTTCCTTCATTTTTATCTGTTGTCCCTTTTCTGTATCAGGATCCCATTCAAGATACCATAAGTGCATTTAATTGTTGTACGTCTTTGCGGCCCCTTTTGTTTGTAACAATTTCTCAGACTTTTATTGTTTTTGATACTTTTGACAGTTTTGCGTACCAGTCAGTTGTCAAGACTTTTGTAAATTGTCCCTCAGTTGCAGTTTGCCTCTTATTTTCCCTCATGATTAGATTATGGTTATGGATTTCGGGAGAGTGACCAGACAGGTGAACATCTCATCACATCATACGAAAGGTACATACCATTAATATGATTTATCACTGATGCTGGCATGGAATACCTGACTGAGGTACTATTTGTCAGGGCCTCCACCTTAGAGTTGTCTTTTTTATCCCTTTCCATGCTATACTCTGGAGAAAGCAATGGCACCCCAGGACGGGGGAGCCTGGTGGACACGACTGAAGCGACTTAGCGGCAGCAGCAGCATGCATGCTATACTCTGTAAGGAGTTCATTGTGCACAGACTGCACTTAAGGACAGGGAAGATATGCTCCACCTCCTTGAGAGCAGAAGCAGTTCACTTCATTCACTCAGTCATGTCCAACTCTTTGTGACCCCATGGACTGCAGCATGCCAGGCTTCCCTGTCCTTCACCAACTCTCAGAGCTTGCTCAAACTCATGTCCATCCAGTCAGTAATGCCATAAAACCATCTCATCCCCTGTCGTCCCCTTCTCCTCTTGCCTTCAATGTTTCCCAACATCAGAATATTTTCCAGTGAGTCAGTTCTTTGCATCAGGTGGCCAAAGTATTGGAGCTTCAGCTTCAGCATCAGTTCTACCAATGAACAATCAGGACTGATTTCATTTAGGATTGACTGGTTTGATCTCCTTGCAGTCCAAGGGACTCTCAAGAGTCTTTTCCAACACCACAATTCAAAAGCATCAATTCTTCAGCACTCAGCTTTTTTTTATGGTCCAACTATCACATCCATACATGACTACTGGAAAAAACATAGCTTTGACTAGATGGATCTTTGTTGGCAAAGTAATGTCTCTGCTTTTTAATATGCTGTCTAGGTTGGTTATAGCTTTTCTTCCAAGAAGCAGTTGTCTTTTAATTTCATGGCTGCAGTCACTATCTGCAATGATTTTGGAGCCCAAGAAAATAAAGTCTGTCATGGTTTCCATTGTTTCCCCATCTATTTGCCATGAAGTTATGGGACCGGATGCCATGATCTTAGTTTTTTGAATGTTGAGTTTTAAGCCAGCTTTTTACACTCTCCTCTTTCACTTTCATCAAGAAGCTCTTTAGTTCCTCCTCACTTTCTGCCAAAAGGGTGGTGTCATCTACATATCTGAGGTTATTGATATTTCTCCCGGCAATCTTGATTCCAGCTGGCACTTCATCCAGCCTGGCATTTGGCATGATGTACTCTGAATATAAGTTAAACGAGCAGGGTGACAATATAAAACCTTGACGTATTCCTTTCCCAATTTGGAACCAGTCTGTTGTTCTATGTCTGGTTCTAACTGTTGCTTCTTGACCTGCATACAGATTTCTGAGGAGACAGATAAGGTGGCCTGGTATTCCCATCTGTTTAAGAATTTTCCACAGTTTATTGTGATCCACACAGCCAAAGGCTTGGTATAGTCAGTAAAGCAGAAGTAGATGTTTTTCTCAAATTTTCTTGCCTTTTTTTATGATTCAGCAGATGTTGGCAATTTGATCTGTTGCTCCTCTGCCTTTTTTAAATCCAGCTTGAACATGTGGAAGTTCTTGGTTCATGTACTGATGAAGCCTGGCTTGGAGAACTTTGAGCATTACTTTGCTAGTGTGTGAGATGAGTGCAGTTGTACAGTAGTTTGAGCATTCTTTGGCATTGCCCTATTTTGGGATCAGAATGAAAACTGACCTTTTCCGGTGCTGTGGCCACGGCTGAGCTTTCCAAATTTGCTAGCATACTGAGTGAAGCACTTTCACAACATCATCTTTTAGGATCTGAAATAGCTCAACTGGAATCCCATCACCTCCACTAGCTGTGTTCGTAGTGATGCTTCCTAAGGCCCACCTGACTTCACATTCCAGGATGTCTGGCTCTAGGTAAGTGATCACACCATCATGGTTGTCTGGGTCATTAAGGTCCATTTTGTATAGTTCTGTGTATTCTTGCCACCTCTTCTTAATATGAAGGAAATGGTAACCCACTCCAGTATTCTTGCCTGGAGAATCCCATGGACGGAGAAGCCTGGTAGGCTACAGTCCACAGGGTCGCAAACAATCGGACATGACTTAGCGAATTCATCTTCACCTTCTTAATATATTGTGCTTCTGTTATGTCCATACTGTTTCTGTCCTTTATTGTGCCCATCTTTGCATGAAACGTTCCCTTGGTATCTCTGATTTTCTTCAAGAGATCTCAAGTCTTTCCCATTCTGTTGTTTTCCTCTATTTGTTTGCATTGTTCACTGAGGAGAGTTTTCTTATCTCTCCTTGCTGTTCTTTGGAACTCTGCATTCAAATGGGTATATCTTTCCTTTTCTCCTTTGCCTTTAGCTTCTCTTCTTTACTCATCTATTTGTAAGGCCTCCTCAGACAACCATTTTGTCATTTTGCATTTCTCTTTCTTGGGGGTGGTCTTGATCACTGCTTCCTGTACAATGTCATGAACCTCTGTCCATAGTTCTTCAGGCACTCTATCAGATTTAATCCTTTGAATGTATTCATTCACTGGATAGATCATGGTGGAAAGTTCTGATAAAACGTGGTCCACTGGAGAAGAGAATGGCAAACCACTTCAGTATTCTTGCCTTGAGAACTCCATGAACAGTATGAAAAGGCAAAGATTTGACACTGAAAGGTGAACTCCCCTGATCACTAGGTACCCAATATGCTACTGGAGAACAGTGGAGAAATAACTCCAGAAAGAATGAGGAGACGGAGCCAAAGTGAAAATAATATCCACTTGTGGATGTGACTGGTGATGGAAGTAAAGTCCCATGCTGTAAAGAACAATACTGCATAGGAACCTGGAATGTTAGGTCCGTGAATCAGGGTAAATTGGAAGTGGTCAAACAGGAGATGCCAAGAGTGAACTTTGACATTTTAGAAATCAGTGAAATAAAATGGACCAGAATGGGTTATAGGGTTTGATTCTAAACAGGATTTTGCCCTTCCTACCATCTTGTTTAAATTCACCCATTCCAGTCCATTTTAGTTCGCTGATTCCTAGAATGTCGACATTTACTCTTACCATCTCTTGTTTGACCACTTCCAATTTGCCTTCATTCATGGACCTGACATTCCAGGTTCTTATGCAATATTGCTCTTTATAGCATCGGACCTTGCTTCTATCACCAGTCACATCCACAGCTGGGTATAGTTTTTGCTTTGGCTCCATCCCTTCATTCTTTCTGGAGTTATTTCTCCACTGATCTCCAGTAGCATATTGGGCACCTACTGACCTGGGGAGTTCCTCTTTCAGTATCCTATCATTTTGCCTTTTCATACTGTCATGGGGTTCTCAAGGCAAGAGTACTGAAGTGGTTTGCCATTCCTTTCTCCGGTGGACCACATTCTGTCAGATCTCTCCACAATGACCCGCCTGTCTTGGATGGCCCCACAGGCATGGCTTAGTTTCATTCAGTTAGACAAGACTGTGGTCCTAGTGTGATTAGATTGGCTAGTTTTCTGTGATTATGGTTTCACTGTGTCTGCCCTCTGATGCCCTCTTGCAACACCTACCGTCTTACTTGGGTTTCTCTTACCTTGGGCGTGGGGTATCTCTTCACGGCTGCTCCAGCAAAGCACAGCCACTGCTCCTTACCGTGGACGAGGGGTATCTCCTCACTGCCGCCCCTCCTGACCTTTAACGTGGGATAGCTCCTATAGGCCCTCCTGTGCCCACACAGCCACCGCTCTTTGGACATGGGGCTGGTTCTCCCGGCCACTGCCCCTGGCCTCGGGTGTGGGGTAGCTCCTCTCGGCCTCTGCCCCTGACTTCGGACGTGGGGTAGCTCCTCTCGGCCACCACCCCTGACCTCGGAAGTGGGGTAGCTCCTCCTGGCCGCTGCCCCTGACCTTGGACTTGGGTAGCTCCTCTTGGCCATTCCTGCGCCATTGCAGCCTGGCACTCTTGGCCGCTTCCCCTGACTTCGGACATGGGGTAACTCCTCTTGGCTGCCGCCCTTTGGGCATGGGGTCCTTCCAGCTTCTGCCCCTGACCTCGGATGCAGGGTAGCTCCTCTCGGCCGCGCTTAGTGCGCCGGTCGCAGTTGCCCACGCTTAGAACTCAAATGGACTGGAATGGGTTAATTTAACTCAGATGACCATTATATCTACTACTGCAGGCAGGAATCCCTCGGAGGAAATGGAGTAGCCATCGTGGTCAACAAAAGAGTCCAAAATGCAGTACTTGGATGCAATCTCAAAAATGACAGAATGATCTCTGTTCATTTCCAAGGCAAACCATTCAGTATCACAGTAATCCAAGTCTATGCCCCAACCAGTAATGCTGAAGAAGCTGAAGTGGAACGGTTCTATGAAGACCTACAAGACCTTTTAGAACTAACACCCCAAAAAAGATGTCCTTTTCATTATAGGGGACTGGAATGCAAAAGTAGGAAGTCAAGAAACACCTGGAGTAACAGGCAAATTTGGCCTTGGAATACGGAATGAATCAGGGCAAAGACTAATAGAGTTTTGTCAAGAAAGTGCACTGGTCATAGCAAACATCCTCTTCCAACAACACAAGAGAAGACTCTACACATGGACATCACCAGATGGTCAACACCGAAATCAGATTGATTATATTCTTTGCAGCCAAAGATGGAGAAGCTCTATATAGTCAACAAAAACAAGACCGGGAGCTGACTGTGGCTCAGATCATGAACTCCTTATTGCCAAATTCAGACTGAAATTGAAGAAAGTAGGGAAAACCACTAGACCATTCAGGTATGACTTAAATCAAATCCCTTATGATTATATGGTGGAAGTGAGAAATAGATTTAAGGGACTAGATCTGATAGAGTGCCTGAATAACTATGGAATGGGGTTTGTGACATTGTACAGGAGACAGGGATCAAGAACATTCCCATGGAAAAAAAATGCAAAAAAGCAAAATGGCTGTCTGGGGAGGCCTTACAAATAGCTGTGAAAAGAAGAGAAGTGAAAAGCAAAGGAGAAAAGGAAAGATAGAAGCATCTGAATGCAGAGTTCCAAAGAATAGCAAGAAGAGATAAGAAAGCCTTCCTCAGCGATCAATGCAAAGAAATACAGGAAAACAACAGAATGGGAAAGACTAGAGATCTCTTCAAGAAAATTAGAGAAACCAAGGGAACATTTCATGCAAAGACGGGCTCGATAAAGGACAGGAATGGTATGGACCTAACAGAAGCAGAAGATATTAAGAAGAGAGGGCAAGAATACACAGAAGAACTGTACAAAAAAGAGCTTCACGACCCAGATAATCACAATGGTGTGATCACTGACCTAGAGCCAGACATCCTGGAATGTGAAGTCAAGTGGGTCTTAGAAAGCATCACTATGATCAAAGCTAGTGGAGGTGATGGAATTGCAGTTGAGCTATTTCAAATCCTGAAAGATGATTTTATGAAAGTGCTGCACTCGATATGCCAGCAAATTTGGAAAACTCAGCAGTGGCCACAGAACTGAAAAAGGCCAGTTTTCATTCCAATCCCAAAGAAAAGCAATGCCAAAGAATGTTCAAACTACTGCACAGTTGCACTCATCTCACATGCTAGTAAAATAATGCTCAAAATTCTCCAAGCCAGGCTTCAGCAATACGTGAACTGTGAACTTCCTGATGTTCAAGCTGGGTTTAGAAAAGGCAGAGGAACCAGAGATCAAATTGCCAACATCCGCTGGATCATGGAAAAAGCAAGAGAGTTCCAGAAAAACATCTATTTCTGCTTTATTGACTATGCCAAAGCCTTGACTGTGTGGATCACAAAAAACTGTGGAAAATTCTGAAAGACATGGGAATACTAGACCACCTGACCTTCCTCTTGAGAAATCTATATGCAGATCAGGAAGCAACAGTCAGAACTGGACATGGAACAACAGACTGGTTCCAAATAGGAAAAGGAGTTCATCAAGGCTGTATATTGTCACCCTGTTTATTTAACTTATCTGCAGAGTACATCATGAGAAACGCTGGACTGGAAGAAGCGGAAGCTGGAATCAAGATTGCCGGGAGAAATATCAATAACCTCAGATATGCAGATGACACCACCCTTATGGCAGAAAGTGAAGAGGAACTCAAAAGCCTCTTGAGGAAAGTGAAAGTGGAGAGTGAAAAAGTTGGCTTAAAGCTCAACATTCAGAAAACGAAGATCATGGCATCCGGTCCCATCACTTCATGGGAAGTAGATGGGGAAAGAGTGGAAACAGTGTCAGACTTTATTTTTTGGGGCTCCAAAATCACTGCAGATGGTGACTGCAGCCATGAAATTAAAAGACGCTTACTCCTTGGAAGGAAAGTTATGTCCAACCTAGATAGCATATTCAAAAGCAGAGACATTACTTTGCCAACAAAGGTCCGTCTAGTCAAGGCTATGGTTTTTCCTGTGGTCATGTATGGATGTGAGAGTTGGACTGTGAAGAAGGCTGAGCGCTGAAGAATTGATGCTTTTGAACTGTGGTGTTGGAGAAGACTCTTGAGAGTCCTTTGGACTGCAAGGAGATCCAACCAGTCCATTCTGAAGGAGATCGGCCCTGGAATTTCTTTGGAAGGAATGATGCTAAAGCTGAAACTCCAGTACTTTGGCCACCTCATGGAAGAGTTGACTCATTGGAAAAGACTCTGATGCTGGGAGGGATTGGGGGCAGGAGGAGAAGGGGACCACAGAGGATGAGATGGCTGGATGGCATCACTGACATGATGGACGTGAGTCTGAGTGAACTCCGGGGTTGGTGATGGACAGGGAGGCCTGGCGTGCTGCGATTCATGGGGTCACAAAGAGTCGGACACGACTGAGCGACTGAAGTGAACTGAACTGACCATCTTGTTAGGGCTTCTTCTTTGTCCTTGGACATGGGGTATCTTTTTTTGTTGGGATCCAACATTCTCCCATTGATGGTTATTCAGCAGTAAATTGCAATTTTGGTGTTCTTACAGGAGAAGATGAATGGAATATTTACATCAATTATATGAACGTCTATAAAGGAGATTTGTATACTCTTCCTCATTTATTAATTTATTTAATAAATTTATCAGCTCTGTTTAACCCACCAAGTTTGTACTACTTTCTTATGACAGTTTTGTTGTTTTCAGTTGCTAAGTCGTGTCCAACTCTTTGGAACCCCATGGAGTGCAGCACACCAGGATTCCTTGTCCTTCACTATCTCCCAGAGTTTGCTCAAATTCGTGTCCATTGAGTCAGCCATGCCATCCAACCATCTCATCCTCTGCCTCCCCGTTCTCCTCCTTCCCTCAGCCTCTCCCAGCATGAGGGTCTTTTCAGTGAGTCAGCTCTTCACATCAGGTGGCCAAAGTATGGGACCTTCAGCTTTAGCATCAGTCCTTGCAGTGAATATTCAGGGATTGATTTCCTTTAGGATTGACTGATTTGATCACATTGCTGACAGTTTTAGCAAACTAGTAAAGAAGGAGCAGTCAGTTATTTTCATTGTTAATGGTTGTTTAGGTAAGATAAGAAATGAAAACATGCCTATTGACTTAACAAGAAGTATTTCAGATGAAAAATTGTAATGTGGATTGAGGAGTGAATAGTAGGTGACCAAGTGGAAACTAGTCATAGGTTTTTGCTTTTTGTTTATTTTTGGTTGCACTGAGTTTTCATTGCTGCGCAGACTTTTTCTAGTTGAGATGTGCAGGCTTCTCACTGTGGTGGCTTCTCTTGTTGCAAAGCATTGGATCTAGATGTGCGGGCTTCAGTAGTTGCAGCTCTTAGACTTACTCTGAGGCATAAGGGATCTTCCTGTAGCAGGTATTAAACCCATGTTCCCTACGTAGGCAGGTGGATTCTTACCCACTGTACCACCAGGGAAGTCCCAGTTTTTGCTTTAAATAAAGTCAGTGATGCAAGAAATGAAGGCAGTTTGTTGAATCTCTCACCACTTCAAACTTCCCAGTTAATTGTACTTGATTCTCTTGCCACTTCTAATCACCTTAAAAAAAATCAAATTAATATTTCTCTTTATTTTCACTATGTTGTTTCTCCATTAAATTTTTTTTTAGTGATTCTGTCATGACTTTGTTAAATTCATATTTGTTAAGGAGAGTGCAGAGTGCTGGATAGTGAGTCATGGTAAAACAGACCAGTAGAGAAATTGGAAGAAAGGAGTATATCACTTACAGGTTCTGAAGGAGACACACAGCATGTCTTGTGGGGATGCGTGGGGAGGTCAAAGCAGAGTGCAGATGGACAAAGTGAAAGTGAAGTCGTTCAGTCACATCCAACTCTTTGCGCCCCATGGACTGTAGCCCACCAGGCTCCTCCATCCATGGGATTTTCCAGGCAAGAGTACTGGAGTGGGTTGCCATTCCCTTCTCCAGAGGATCTTCCTGACCCAGGGATCGAACCCGGGTCTCCCGCATTGTAGACAGATGCTTTACCATCTGAGCCATCAGGGAAGCCCCGAAGACAGACAAAGCAATAGAATTTGGGGAACATGCTTTCATTAGGGTCCATAGTGGAGTGTTTTGGGGTTCCCTGGGCTAAGGCCATTCCATGGGGGACTTATCTAAGGAACACACAAGGTGAAAGCCCTGGGAGAAAGGAAGACTATTGATTACAAGGGCTGTAGGGGGAGGCATATCAGGAACTTTGTGACTTTGTGGGTTGTTGTCTAGGGTGTGTGCTTGCATGAAGGGCTTGTGTCAGTTTAAGGTTCTTCTAGGCCATTTGACCAAACAAAATGATGCTGAGGCAGCAATACCACGGAGTAGTTTACCTAAACTCTTGACAGTTTTCTTACTTCCCTCTGGAATAAAGGCCTCAGGTTAACTTTCAAGACTTCACATATTCTGAATCCTACTACATCAGTTTTTTTTTTATTATTAATTTTTTTTTAACTGAAGGATAATTGCTTTACAGAATTTTGTTGTTTTCCGTCAAACCTCAACATGAACCAGCCATAGGTATACACATATCCGGAGAAGGCAATGGCACCCCACTCCAGTATTCTTGCCTGGAAAATCCCGTGGATGGAGGAGCCTGGTAGGCTGCAGTCCATGGGGTCGCTAGAGTTGGAAATGACTGAGCGACTTCACTTTCACTTTTCACTTTCATGCATTGAAGAAGGAAATGGCAACCCACTCCAGCGTTCTTGCCTGGAGAATCCCAGGGACGGGGAAGCCTGGTGGGCTGCCGTCTATGGGGTCACACAGAGTCGGACACGACTGAAGCGACTTAGCAGCAGCAGCAGCAGCATACACATATCCCCTCCCTTTTGAACCTCCCCCCATCTCCGTCCCCATCCCATCCCTCTAGGTTGAAACAGAACTCCTGTTAGAGTTTCCTGAGCCATTCAGCAAATTCCCTTTGGCTATCTATTTTATATATGGTAAGGTAAGTTTCCGTGTTATTCTTTCCATACATCTCACCCTCTTCCCCCCTCTCCCCATGTCCGTAAGTCTGTTCTCTATGTCTGTTTCTCCATTGCTGCCCTGTAAGTAAATTCTTCAGTACCGTTTTTCTAGTTTCTGTATATGTGCGTTAGAATACAGTAGTTGTCTTTCTTTCTGACTTACTTCACTCTGTGTAGTAGGCCAGTTCTTTAAATTACTGTTTAAGGTTAACTTCTATTATTAAAATATCCGTTGAAAGCTAACAACTTATTTCTACCTACTAATGTACATTTAAAGATATATTTTTAGAGTCAAAATAGTAGATAATTGGAAATGTTTCTGAATAATGCTAGTCAGAGAATCCTACTTGTATCTAAAACCCTCATATTATATTATTTAGCTGATATGGTCGAGCAGATATAGTTTTGTACAACCCTGGGAAGGATTCCATGTTGGTCTCGAGTTTCAGTACATCAACAATTTATATGCCCCCTTTCTCCTAGCTGAATTCTCAGCCAACTGAGAGACAAATAGGGAGTTGCTAGAGATAAAGGCTAGGTTGGAGGACATAGCTTAGTGGGCAGTAAAAATGACAAACACAGACAGGTAGACTCACTACTCTGCCACAACTGCCTGGGCAACTTCATGTCCATTTTCCCTACTCCTCCTCCCCCCACAGGGAGCCTTTATTGCTGAGTTTGCTTTATTTCTGAAAACATGTCAGAACATACACCCTCTGGACAGGTAGATTCCTAGAAGAGGAAAGAAGTGGGACTTGACCCAAATATGCCCAGGACATGAGGGGCAGAAGTGAATCAAGGGACAAAGAAGGGTCCTGGGATGAAGAAATATGTGGGATGGAGTACAGGGGCAGAGGAGGAATCAGTACTTTTGCTCCACTGAAGGTACTTCTACACTGAAGGGCACATTAGGTGTGGAAATACATTCATTCTTAACATTTTCTGCTGCTTCTTATTCACTTCAGTCATGTCCAACTCTGTGTGAGCCTATGGACTGCAGCCACCAGGCTCCTCTGTCCATGGGATTTTCCAGGCAAGAATACTAAAGTTGATTGCCATTTCCTTCTCCGTCCTAACATCTGGGGAGAAAGAAAAGAGATTTTTTTCCAGAGAAGTTTCCCAGGAATTCAGCACTTGGACCAATAGTCTGAAAATTTTCAAGAAAGAATATTTTTCTTTTACCATCTCTGAAATAATCCAAAGATCACCCAAATTCCTGAGTTTGCTTTGTGGATAGCTACACCCTTGACTTAGAAATTTCCTGTTGTCTATTGACAGTGTTCTTTACAACATCAGACTTTACTACCATCACCAGTCACATCCACAACTGGGTGTTATTTTTGCTTTGGCTCCATCTCTTCATTCCTTCTGGAGTCATTTCTCCATTGTTCTCCAGTAGTATACTGGGCACCTACTGACCAGGGGAGTTCATCTTTCAGTGTCCTATTTTTTGCCTTTTCATACTGTTCATGGGTTTCTCAAGGCAAGAATGCTGAAGTGGTTTGCCATTCCCTTCTCCAGTGGACCACATTCTGCCAGACCTCTCCACCATGACCCGTCCATCTTGGGTGGCTCTACACAGCATGGCTCATTGAGTTAGACAAGGCTGTGGTCCATGTGACCGGTTTGATTAGTTTTCTGTGATTGTGGTTTTCATTCTGTCTGCTCTCTAATGGATAAGGATAATTGGCTTATGGAAGCTTCCTGATGGGAGAGCACCAAAGAATTGATGCTTTTGAACTGTGGTGTTGGAGAAGACTCTTGAGAGTCCCTTGGACTACAAGGAGATCCAACCAGTCCATCCTAAAGAAAATCAGTCCTGAATATTCATTGGAAGGACTGATGCTGAAGCTGAAACTCCAACACTTTGGCCACCTGATGTGACAAACTGACTCATTGGAAAAGACCCTGATGCTGGGAAAGATTGAGGGGACGACAGAGGATGAGATGGCTAGATGGCATCACCAACTTGATGGACATGAGTTTGAGTGAGCTCCAGGAGTTGGTGATGGACAGGGAAGCCTGGCATGCTGCAGTCCATGGGGTTGCAAAGAGTTGGACACGACTAAAAGACTGAACTGAACTGATGGGAGAGACTGACTGAGGGGGAAACTGGGTCATGTTTTGATGGGCGGGGCCATTCTCAGTAAATCTTTAATCCCATTTTCTGTTGATGGACTATGTTCCCTCCTTGTTGTTTGACCTCAGGCTAAAACTGTGGTGGAGGTAATGAAGGTAATGGTGACCTTCTACAAAAAGTCCCATGCACGCACTGGAATGTTAGGTTCATGAATCAAGGTAAATTGGAAGTGGTCAAATAGGAGTTGGCAAGAGTGAACATCAAACATTTTAGGAATCAGTGAACTAAAATGGACTGGAATGGGTGAATTTAACTCAGATGACCATTATATTTACAACTTTGGGCAAGAATCCCGTAGAAGAAATGGAGTAGCCATCATAGTCAGCAAAAGAGTCTGAAATACATTACTGGGATGCATTCTCAAAAACGACAGAATGATCTCTGTTCGTTTTCAAGGCAAACCATTCAATATCATGGTAATCCAAGTCTATGCCCCAACCAATAATGCTGAAGAAGCTGAAGTTAAATGGTTCTGTCAGGCGAGTGTATGCTCCTCGGTTCTGTCTCATCACAACAAAGATTTGGAGTGATGGACATTAAAGCCCTCGGCACATCACAGCTCTTGGGTCTTGGACAAACCGTGTTATAGCTCTTAGACAAATCAGTGTTACAGCTGTATTTTATTTAGAAGATAGCAAGAGAATCCATCCTTGAAGCATGAGGGCATGCCAACCCAAAGACGCAAAGAGAAGAGAGTGGAAGAGTGTGCCAGCTTGCGGGAGAGAGAGAGCCCTTTGGCTCCTCTTTTTATATGTTTTTCCCTCCCCCTGGGCCTGCCCTATGTAAATTGGGCTAGCCAGGAGTACTGTTTGTTCTACCTGAAGTCCTCACTCCGGTCCTCGGACCTTCCTTTGACCTTCCTTTGTTCTATTTCTGTGGCCTTTTCCCTTCCTTGTCTTTTAGCCACTGCCATTTTGGACTCCTGTTTCCTATTCTAACTACCTAACAGTTCTATGAAGACCTGCAAGACCTTCTAGAACTAACACCCCCCAAAAGATGCCCTTTTCAATATAGGGGACTGAAATGCAAGAGTGGGAAGTCAAGAGATACCTGGAGTAACAGGCAAATTTGGCCTTGAAGTACAAAATGAAGCAGGGCACAGGCTAATGGAGTTTTGCCAAGAGAGCGTACTGATCATAGTAAACACCCTCTTTCAACAACACAAGAGATGACTCTACACACGGACATCACTAGATAGTACTGAAATCAGATTGATTATATTCTTTGCAGCCAAAGATGGAGAAGCTCTATACAGTCAGCAAAATCAAGACCAGGAGCTGACAGTGGCTCAGATCATGAACTCCTTATTGCCAAATTCAGACTGAAATTGAAGAAAGTAGGGAAAACCACTAGACCATTCAAGTATGTCCTAAATCAAATCCCTTATGATTATACAGTGGAAGTGACAAACAGATGCAAGGGATTAGATCTGATAGAGTGCCTGAAGAACTATGGATGGAGGTTCATGACATTGTACAGGAGGCAGTGATCAAGACCATCCCCAAGAAAAAGAAATGCAAAATGGCAAAATGGTTGTCTGAGGAGTCCTTACAGATAGCTGAGAAAAGAAGAGAAGTGAAAGGCAAAGGAGAAAAGGAAAGATATACCCATTTGAATGCAGAGTTCCAAAGAAGAGCAAGGAGAGATAAGAAAGCCTTCCTCAATGATCAATGCAAAGAAATAGAGGAAAACCATAGAATGGGAAAGACTAGAGCTCTCTTCAAAAAAATTGGAGATACCAAGGGAAAATTTCATGCAAAGATGGGCACAATAAAGGACAGAAAAGATATGGATCTAACAGAAGCAGAAGATATTAAGAAGAGGTGGCAAGAATATACAGAAGTGAAGTGAAGTGAAGTCACTCAGTCGTGTCTGACTCTTTGCAACCCCAGGCACTGTGGCCTACAAGACTCCTCTGTCCATGGAATTTTCCAGGCAAGAGTACTGAAGTGGATTGCCATTCCTTCTCCAGGGGAACTTCCCGGCCCAGAGGCTGAACCTGGGTCTCCCACATTGCAGGCAGACGCTTTACTATGTGAGCCACCAGGGAAGCCAGAAGAACTATATAAAAAAGATCTTCATCCCCCAGATAACCATGATGGTGTTATCATTCACCTTGAGCCAGATATCCTGGAATGCAAAGTCAAGTGGGCCTTAGGAAGCATCACTAGGAACAAAGCTAGTGGAGGTGATGGGATTCCAGTTGAGCTAATTCAAATCCTAAAAGATGATGCTGTGAAAGTGCTTCACTCAATATGCCAGCAAATTTGGAAAACAGAAGTGGCCACAGACAAGGAAAAGGTGAGTTTTCATTCCAGTCTCAAAGAAGGGCAATGCCAAAGAATGTTCAAACTACCACACAACTGCACTCATCTCACACGCTAGCAAAGTAATGCTCAAAGTTCTCCATGCCAGGCTTCAACAGTATGTGAGCCAAGAACTTCCAGATGTTCAAGCTGGATTTTAAAAAGGCAGAGGAGCCACAGATCAAATTGCCAACATCTGCTGGATCATCAGAAAAGTGAGAGAATTTGAGAAAAACATCTACTTCTGCTTTACTGACTATGCCAAGCCTTTGACTTTGTGGATCACAACAAATTGTGGACAATTCTTAAAGATATGGGGATACAGGACCACCTTATCTGGCTCCTGAGAAATCTGTATGCAGGTCAAGAAGCAACAGTTAGAACTGGACATGGAACAACAGACTGGTTCCAAATTGGGAAAGGAATACGTCAAGGCTGTATATTGTCACCCTGCTCATTTAACTAATATGCAGAGTACATCATGCCAAATACTAGGCTGGATGAAGCACAAGCTGGAGTCAAGCTTGCTGGGAGAAATATCAATATCCTCAGATATGTAGATGACACCACCCTTTTGGCAGAAAGTGAAGAGGAACTAAAGAGCTTCTTGATGAAAGTGAAAGAGGAGAATGAAAAAGTTGCCTTAAAACTCAACATTCAAAAAACTAAGATCATGGCATCCGGTCCCATCACTTCATGGCAAATAGATGGGAAAACAATGGAAATAGTAAGAGACTTTAATTTTGTGGGCTCTAAAATCACCACAGATGGTGACTGCAGCCATTAAATTAAAAGATGCCTGCTCCTTGGAAGAAAAGCTATGACCAACCTAGACAGCATATTAAAAAGCAGAGACAGTACTTTGCCAACAAAGGTCCATCTATTCAAACCTGTGGTTTTTCCAGTAGTCATGCATGTATGTGAGAGTTGGACTATAAAGAAAGGTGAGTGCCACAGAATTGATGCTTTTGAACTGTGGTGTTGGAGAAGACTCTCCAAAGTCCCTTGAACTGCAAGCAGCTCAAACCAGTCCATCCTAAAGGAAATCAGTCCTGAATATTCATTGGGAGGATTGATGCTGAAGCTGAAGCTCCAATACTTTGGCCACCTGATGCAAAGAACTGACTCACTGGAAAAGACCCTGATGCTGGAAAGATTGAAAGTGGGAGGAGAAGGGGATGACAGAGGCTGAGATGGTTGGATGTCATCATTGACTCAATGGACATGAGTTTGAGTAAGCTCCGGGAGTTGGTGATGGACAGGGAAGCCTGGCATGCTGCAGTCCATGGGGTCACAGAATCTGACACAACTAAGCAACTGAACTGAACTGATTGACAGTGTATGGATGAAAAAGACTGGAAGTTAACAAATAATGCACAGCTAAAACTATGGCCATATCTGTAAGTTGTATATGAAATCAAGTGCCCACCTTGGATATTGTATACTTAAACCTTATTCCTTTTGTTTCAAAATAAAGACTCTCCTTTCCCATTATCAACAAGATATGTGAAAATAAAAACATCCACATGAGAAAATCTAAGCATGGCAGATAGAACTAGAATTTAGGATAGATTCTGAGGCAGTGTTACGTGAAAATGAATTTGGTGAATGAATTTAGAAGATTACATCCCAGTGATCTCTAGAACAATGTACAGCTGTTGTTCAGTTGCTAAGTCATGTCTGACTCTTTGAGACCCCATGACTGCAGCACGCCAGGCTTCCCTGTCCTTCACTATCTCTCAGAGTCTACTCAAACTCACATCCATTGAGTCAATGATGCCATCCAACCATCTCCTCCCCTGTCATCCCCTTCTCCTCCTGCCTTCAGTCTTTCCCAGCATCAGGGTCTTTTCCAGTGAGTTGGCTCTTCACATCATGTGGTCATATTGGAGTTTCAGTATCAGTCCTTCTAAGGAATATTCAGGGTTGATTTCCTTTTGGATTGATTGGTTTGATCTCCTTGCTCTCCAAGGGACTCTCAACAGTTTTCTCCAGCACCACAGTTCAAAAGCATCAATTCTTCAGCGCTCACCCTCTTTACTAACCAGCTTTCACATCCATACATGACCTCTGGAAAAACCATAGCTTTGACTATATGGATCTTTGTCAGCAAAGTGATGTCTCTACTTTTTAACATTATGTCTAGGTTTGTCATAGCTTTTCTTCCAAGGAGCAAGTGTCTTTTAATTTCATTGGTGCAGTCACCATCCACTGACTTCTCTGAATGTTGTAAATCCTGTGTTGCTCTGTGCTATTCTCAAGTTATGACTGCACATTTAATTTAAATGTTTAAGCTAAACTTTCATAATTTATGGACATTGACTAATCATTGCTGGATCCAGAGTATAGTATAGCTTATCATTTTATATTTAAAAAAAAAAAAAAAAGCACAGCCTTTTACTTACCCCAAATTATGCATGTGTTAGTTTACCTGGAATTTTGTCTAAAATTTTTTATAGCTTCCTTCTTGATAAAATTCAAATTTAGACTTTTCTGAAAAATCAGATCATTGAATCTCCTTGTCGTCATATTGTGGATAAATCTTTAGGAATAGTATACATTTCTTGATCATTTATTGATTCTTATACCTAGACTTTTAATTTCTTGGATAGGAATCATTTACATGACTCAGAGATAAGCATTGTCGTAAATCTGACATCAGTTCAGTCGCTCAGTTGTGTCCGACTCTTTGCAACCCCATGCATTGCAGCACGCCAGGCCTCCCTGTCCATCACCAACTCCCAGAGTTCACTCAGACTCACGTCCATTGAATCGGTGATGCCATCCAGCCATCTAATCCTCTGTCGACCCCTTCTCCTCCTGCCCCCAATCCCTCCCAGCATCAGAGTTTTTTCCAATGAGTCAACTCTTCGCATGAGGTGGCCAAAGTACTGGAGCTTCAGCTTTAGCATCATTCCTTCCAAAGAACACCCAGGACTGATCTCCTTTAGAATGGACTGGCTGGAGCTCCTTGCAGTCCAAGGGACTCTCAAGAGTCTTCTCCAACACCATAGTTCAAAAGCATCAATTCTTTGGTGCTCAGCTTTCTTCACAGTCCAACTCTCACATCCACACATGACTACTGGAAAAACCATAGCCTTGACTAGATGGACCTTTGTTGGCAAAGTAATGTCTCTGCTTTTGAATATGCTATCTAGGTTGGTCATAACTTTCCTTCCAAGGAGTAAGCGTCTTTTAATTTCATGGCTGCAGTCACCATCTGCAGTGATTTTGGAGCCCCAAAAAATAAAGTCTGACACTGTTTCCACTCTTTCCCCATCTATTTCCCATGAAGTGATGGGACCAGATGCCATGATCTTCGTTTTCTGAATGTTGAGCTTTAAGCCAACTTTTTCACTCTCCACTTTCACTTTCCTCAAGAGGCTTTTGAGTTCCTCTTCACTTTCTGCCATAAGGGTGGTGTCATCTGCATATCTGAGGTTATTGATATTTCTCCTGGCAATCTTGATTCCAGCTTGCGCTTCTTCCAGTCCAGCGTTTCTCATGATGTACTCTGCAGATAAGTTAAATAAACAGGGTGACAATAAACAGCCTTGATGTACTCTTTTTCCTATTTGGAACCAGTCTGTTGTTCCATGTCCAGTTCTAACTGTTGCTTCATGACCTGCATATAGATTTCTCAAGAGGAAGGTCAGGTGGTCTAGTATTCCCATGTCTTTCAGAATTTTCCACAGTTTTTTGTGATCCACACAGTCAAAAGCTTTGGCATAGTCAATAAAGCAGAATAGATGTTTTTCTGGAACTCTCTTGCTTTTTCCATGATCCAGCGGATGTTGGCAATTTGATCTCTGGTTCCTCTGCCTTTTGAAAACCAGCTTGAACATCTGGAAGTTCACGGTTCACGTATTGCTGAAGCCTAGCTTGGAGAATTTTGAGCATCACTTTACTAGCGTGTGAGATGAGTGCAATTGTGTGGTAGTTTGAGCATTCTTTGGCATTGCCTTTCTTTGGGATTGGAATGAAAACTGGCCTTTTCCAGTCCTGTGGCCACTGCTGAGTTTTTCAAATTTGCTGGCATATTGAGTGCAGCACTTTCACAGCATCATCTTTCAGGATTTCAAATAGTTCAACTGGAATTCCATCACCTCCACTAGCTTTGTTTGTAGTGATGCTTTCTAAGGCCCACTTGACTTCACATTCCAGGGTGTCTGGCTCTAGGTGAGTGATCACACCATTGTGATTATCTTGGTTGTGAAGATCTTTTTGGTACAGTTCTTCTGTGTATTCTTGCCACCTAGGCAGGAATATTCTTGCCACCTAGGCAAGAATATTCTTGCCTAGAATATTCTTCTTGACCAGAAGATATTCTTAATATCTTCTGGTTTTGTTAGGTCCATACCATTTCTGCACTTTATCGAGCCCATCTTTGCATGAAATGTTCCCTGGTATCTCTAATTTTCTTGAAGAGTTCTCTAGTCTTTCCCATTCTGTTATTTTCCTCTATTTCTTTGCATTGATCGCTGAAGAAGGCTTTCTTATCTCTTCTTGCTATTCTTTGGAACTCTGCATTCAGATGTTTATATCTTTCCTTTTCTCCTTTGCTTTTTGCTTTTCTTCTTTTCACAGCTATTTGTAATGCCTCCCCAGACAGCCATTTTGCTTTTTGCATTTCTTTTCCATGGGGATGGTCTTGATCCCTGTTTCCTGTACAATGTCATAAACCTCCATCCATAGTTCATCAGGCACTCTATCTATCAGATCTAGGCCCTTAAATCTATTTCTCACTTCCACTGTATAATCATAAGGGATTTGATTTAGGTCATACCTGAATGGTCTAGTGGTTTTCCCTACTTTCTTCAATTTCAGTCTGAATTTGGCAATAAGGAGTTCATGATCTGAGCCACAATCAGCTCCTGGTCTTGTTTTTGCTGACTATATAGAGCTTCTCTGTCTTTGGCTGCAAAGAATACAAGCAATCTGATTTCAGTGTTGACCATCTGGTGATGTCCATGTGTAGAGTCTTCTCTTGTGTTGTTGGAAGAGGATGTTTGCTATGACCAGTGCGTTCTCTTGGGAAAACTCTATTAGTCTTTGCCCTGCTTCATTCTGTATTCCAAGGCCAAATTTGCCTGTTACTCCAGGTGTTTCTTGACTTCCTACTTTTGCATTCCAGTCCCCTATAATGAAAAGGACATCTTTTTTGGGGTGTTAGTTCTAAAAGGTCTTGTAGGTCTTCATAGAACCGTTCCACTTCAGCTTCTTCAGCGTTACTGGTTGAGGCCTATACTTGGATTGCTTCATATTCTTATGAAGTGGAGATGCAGCTGTCTGAATACACTTACACTTCAAATGTAGAACAAAGGTAAGATTTCCCCAGATCAATAATTTTGCAACTAGCTAACATACAGGCTAACTATTAAGGTACCAAAATTACCGGATGTAGAACATGGCTCCATTTGTTTTAGCCTGTAAAAGATGTAAAGAGAGAACTGCTAAGCTCCCTCCTCAGCCATCCTCCCATAGAGGGGGAAGAAGAAAAAAAAAAAAACAAAAACCTCTTGATACAGAATCATAAAATCTATAATTTTAATTAATATAGCTTTGCAATCAACACTTCAAGATAAATTGAAAATATTTTAATTTGAAGGAAATTTGACATTTCCCTCAGTTCATTTGACTGTTAAAGTAGCAAGAGAGAAAATCTGTACTCCAACTCACTACTATTTTGATAAATCATCAAAACTTTGATAAAACATCAAAACATTGAAAGTAGTATTTTTGAGAGGTTATCTGAAGAGTATATAGTCCATTTCATTTGTCTCGAAGTCTTAAAGTTTAACTTTGGATTAAGTCATATCAGTTAGCTGTATATTTGGACACTATTACCTTGGCTTTTTGTAGAATAGTTTTGAGAATTGATTTTTGAATTTAGCAAATCCTGACCTCAGCAAGCAGTTTATGAGGAATAGTGGTGATGAAAGCCCAATTAGAATGGGCTCAAGGAAGAAATTTTAGATGAGCCTAGACAACTCTGTTTTGTTTTTGTCTTTTACTCTGATAAAATCTTGAACATAAATGAATATCTCAAGTATTTATCTAAAAGGGATCCCTAATAGTGGAATTGCGAGATCTGATGGCATACACATTTAAAATCTGATAGTTTCTACTAAATTCTTCTCTAAACAAGCATGGATTACTCTTAAGAGAAGTTTCAGTGAGTAGAAGGAGAGATCAGGAAAGAAAAATAGGGTTAAGAGACTGGGGGGTGGAATATTTTAATTTTGGGGGAAATAATAGCATGGTTCTCTGCTGATGCAAAGAATGTAGTAGATAAGGAAACACTGATGGTGTAAGAGAGAGAACACAGATTTACCTACTAGTACCATGCTTTGAGAAGTTGAACAAAGATGACACCTAACACACTGGCCCTAAGTAGGAGCTTAGCCATAATGGAAGAGAAGGTAGAGCATATGGGAATGAATGCTGGTATCCTATTCTAGTCTAAGGGAGCATCATAATTTGTTTAACAATCTTAGAAACTGCTATAGGTTCTCCACTTTCAGAGCTCTGCAGTGAAAATCCTTTCATCCTGTATACCATGCACGTATTTTTATACAGCATCTAAAGGATAAACCTCTAGAAATTGTATTGCTGGCTCAAAGGAAAAGCATATTTAAAATTATAAAATATGCTACCAAATTCCCATTTAAAACACTGTTCCAATCCACACTGCTACCACCAGTGGTGAGAGGTCTATTTCCAAACCATCCCCTCATCAACAGGGAATTTTCAGTCTCTTTAGTTTTGGTTGATCTGGTAGGCAAAAAAAAAAGTTTTGATTTTGTATATTTGGAGATATTCCTTCTCTTTTTTTCAATTTCTGGGTGACTTTTAAAAACATCTTATTGAAACATACACATACCATTAAATTCACCCATTTAAAGTGTACAGTTATGATTTTCAAGGTTCATATGTGTTATGTATTAGAAGCATTCCTCTTCTGTAATATTTCCTTACAGGTATATACCATCTTTTTAAAATTCATTCATAATTTGATTTGTTTCATTTGATTATTATGAATAATGTTACTATAAACATTTGCATACAACTTTTTGTGTGGATATTTGTTTTCATTTTTCTTGGATATATATCTTGAAGTAAAATTGCTGGGTTTATAGCAGCTCTAATATTTTGAAGAACTACCAAACTGTTTTCCAAAGCAGCTGCAGCATTTTAAATTCCTACTAGCAATGTATGAAGGCTTCAATTTCTTCATATCCTTGCCAACAGTTGTTATTGTCTGTCTTTTTTATTATTGCCATCCTAGTGGGTGTGAGGTGGTATCTCACTGGGGTTTTAATTTGCATTTCACTAGTGGTTTATAATGTTGAGCATGTTTTCATGTACTTATTGGATATATGTCTATCTTTAGAGAAATAGTTATGCAAATCTTTTGCCCATTTTTAATTGGATAATCTTTTTATTGTGGAGTTGTAAGAGTTCTTTATATATTCTGCATTTTTGGTTTATTCATTTGTTAAATTGTGTTTGCCTGTTTGAGGCCCCATGAACTACAGCATGCCAGGCTTCCCTGTCCTTCACTATCTCCCAGAGTTTGCTCAAACTCATGTCCGTTGAGTTGGTGATGCCATCAACCATCTTATCCTCTGTTGCCCGCTTCCTCGCCTGCCCTCAATCTTTCTCAGCATCAGGGTCTTTTCCAAAGAGTCAGCTCTTTGCATCAGGTGGCCACATTATTGGAGCATCAGTATCAGCATCAGTCGTTCCAGTGAATATTCAGGGTGATTTCCTTTAGGATTGACTGGTTTGAGCTCCTTGCTGTCTGAGGGACAGCAAGTCTTCTCCAGCACCACAATGCAAAAGCATCAATTCTTTGGTGCGCAGCCTTTTTTATGGTCCAACTCTCAGATCCTTACATGACTACTGGAAAAACCATAGCTTTGAGTATATGGACCTTTGTTGGCAAAGTTGCCTCCGCTTTTGAGTATGTTGTTTAGGTTTGTCAAAGGAGCAAGTGTCTTTTAGTTTCATTGCTGCAATCACTAGTGCACAGTGATTTTGGAGCCCAAGAAAATAAAATCTGTCACTGTTTCCATTGTTTCCCCATCTATTTGCCATGAAGTGATGGGACTGGATGCCATGATCTTAGTTTTTTGAATGTTGAGTTTTAAACCAGCTTTTTTACTCTCCTCTTTCACCATCATGAGGCTGTTTAGCTACTCTGTGCCATTAGGGTAGTGTCATCTGCATATCTGAGGTCATTGATATTTCTCCTGGCAATTTTGATTCCAGCTTGTGAGCCATCCAGCCGGGCATTTCTCATTATGTACTCTACATGGAAGTAAAATAAGCAATGTGACAATATACAGCTTTGATGTACGCCTTTCCCAATTTTGAACCAGCCCATTGTTCTATGTCTGGTTGTCACTGTTGCTTCTTGACCTGCATATGGATTTCTGGGGACAGGTAAGTGGATTTGAAATTCCCATCTCTAAACATTTTCCAGAGTTTGTTGTGATCTACACAATCAAAAGCTTTAGTGTAGTCAATAAAACAGTAGTTTTTTAAATATTTTTTTAATTCCCTTGTTTTTTCTGTGATCCAGCAGATATTGGCAATTTGATCTCTGGTTCCTCTGCCTTTTCTAAATTCAGCTTGAACATCTGGAAGTTCTCAGTTCATGCTGCAGCCTAGCTTGAAGGATTTTGAGCATAATCTTGCTAGCATGTGAAATGAGTGCAATTGTACAGTATTTTGAACATTCTTTGGTGTTGCCTTTCTTTGGGACTGGAATGAAAACTGACCTTTTCCAGTCCTGTGGCCACTGCTGTTTTCCAAATTTGTTGGTATATTGAGTGCAACCCTTTAAAGCATCATCTTTTTTTTAATTTAAATTTATTTATTTTAATTGGAGGCTAATTACTTTACAATATTGTATTGGTTTTGCCATACATCAACATGCAGTTCTAATGAGGTGGATGAAACTGAAGCCTATTATACAGCATCATCTTTTACGATTTGAAATAGCTAGGCTGGAATTCCACCACCTCCACTAGCTTTGTTCATAGTAACGCTTCCTAAGGCCTGCTTGACTTCACTCTCCAGGATGTTTGGCTCTAAGTCAGTGACCACACCATCATGGTTATCCAGATCATTAAGACCTTTTATGTGTAATTCTTCTGTGCATTCTTGCCACGTATTAATCTCTTCTGCTTGTGTTAGGTCCTTGCTGTTTTGTCCTTTATTGTGCCCATCTTTGCATGAAATGTTCCCTTGGTATCTCCAATTTTCTTGAAGAGATCTCTGCTGCTGCTGCTCAGTCGTTTCAGTCGTGTCCAACTCTGTGCGACCCCATAGACGGCAGCCCACCAGGTTCCCCCGCCCCTGGGATTCTCCAGGCAAGAACACTGGAGTGGGTTGCCATTTCCTTCTCCAATGCATGAAAGTGAAAAGTGAAAGTGAAGTCGCTCAGTCGTGTCCGACTCTTCGCGACCCCATGGACTGTAGCCCACCAGGCTCCTCCATCCATGGGATTTTCCAGGCAAGAGTACTGGAGTGGGTTGCCATTGCCTTCTCCGAAGAGATCGCTAGTCTTTCCCATTCTATTGTATCCCTCTATTTCTTTGCATTGTTCACTTAAGAAGGCTTTCTTATCTCTCCTTGCTGTACTCTGGAACTCTGCATTCAGTTGGATATCTTTCCCTTACTCCTTTGCCTTCTGCTTCTCTTTTCTCAGCTATTTGTAAGGCTTCCTCAGATAACCACTTTGTCTTCTTGGATTTCTTTTTCTTGGGGATGGTTTTGGTCACCACCTCTTACATAATTTACAAACCTCTGTCCATAATTCTTCAGGCACTCTGCCTACCAGCTCTAATCCCTTAAATCTAATCATCTGCACTGTATAATCATAATGGATTTGATTTAGGTCATACCTGAATGGTCTAGTGGTTTTCCCTAATTTCTTCAATTTAAATCTGAATTTTGCAATAAGGAGCTGATGGTCTGAGCCACAGTCAACTCCCAGTCTTGTTTTTGCTGACTGTATAGAAGTTCTCTATTTTCAGCTACAAAGAATATAATCAATCTAACTTCAGTATAAACCATCTGGTGATGTCCATGTGTAGAGTTATTTCTTGTGTTGTAAGAGGGAGTTTGCTGTGACCACTGTGTTCTCTTGGCAAAACTTGTTAGCCTTTGCCCTTTTCCATTTTGTACTCCAAGGCCAAACTTGCCTTTTACTCCAGGTATCTCTTGACTTCCTACTTTTGCATTCCAATCCCCTATGATGAAAAGGACATCTTTTTTTGGTGTTAGTTCTAGAATGTGTTGTAGATTTTCATAGAACTGTTCAGCTTCTTTGGCATTAGTGGTTGGGACATAGACTTAGGTTACTGTGACTTCCCTTGGAAATTAACTGAGATCATTCTGTCATTTGTGAGACTGTACCCAAGTACTGCGTTTCAGACTCTTTTGTTGACTATGAGGGCTGCTCCATTTCTTCTAAGTGATTCTCACCCACGGTAGTAGATGTAATGGTCTTCCGAATTAAATTCACCCATTCCCATTCATTTTAATGCACTGATTCCTAAAATGTTGATGTTCACTCTTGCCATCTGCTTGACCATGTCCAATTTACTTTGATTCCTGGACCTAACATTCCAGGTTCTTATGCAGTATTGTTCTTCATACCAGTCCCTAATTAGGATTTTTGATTTACAAATATTTTCTTTGGTACTGTGGTTTGTCTTATAACTATCTTGACTGTATCATTTGCAGCAATAAAGTTTTTGATTTTGATATAGACTAATTTATCTATTGTTTTCTTTTGTTGTTTATGCTTTTGGTATCATGACTAAGAAATCATTGCCTAATCCAAGATCATAAAGATTTACTTGCATGTTTTTTGTTTTGTTTTGTTCTTCTGTAGTTTTAGCTTTTAGGTTTATGATGTATTTTGAGTTAATTTTTGTGTTTGATGTAAGAAAGTATTCCAACTTCATTTTATTTGCATGTGGATATCCAGTTATCCTAGCACCATTTATTGAAAAGAGTTTTTCTACATTATTATTGTCTTATGAAGAATCAAGTGACCATATATGTAAGTATTTATTTCTGGACTCTCAATTCTATTCCATTAACCTATATGTCTCTCCTTATGGCAATATCATATTCTATTGATTATTGTAGTTGAGTAGTAAGTTTTAAATTTGAAATATGTGAGTTCTACAACCTGTTCTTACTTGGAAAATTCTTTTGTTTATTCTGTGTTCATTTCAATATGAATTTTATGATCAGGGTTTCAGTTTCTGCAAAAAAGCAAGGTGACATTTTTAGGGATTATGTTGAATCTGTAGATTTGGGGAGTATTGTCATTTTCACAATATTATGTCTTCCAATTTATGAACCTGAGATGTCCTTCCATGTATTTAGATCTTTAATTTTTTTAAATAATATTTCCTAGTTTTAAGTCTACAAGTCTTGAACTTCTTTTGTTAAATTTGTTGCTTAGTATTTTATCCTTTTAGATGGTCTTGGAATGTAACTAATTTTATTTTCTTATTTTTCATTGCTAGTGTATTGAAATGCAATTAATTTGTGTCCTGCAACTTTGCTGAATTCATTTAGTGGTAATCGTCTGCGTGTGTGTGTGCATGTATTCTTAGGATATTCTATGTGCAAGATCATGTCATCTGATAATAAAGATCATTTTCTTTTTTCTAATTTGGATATCTTTTTAAAAATAATTTTAAAATTTTATTTATTTTTGGCTATGCTGGGTCTTCATTGCTGCGTGGACTTTTCTTTAGTTGCAGCGAGCAGGGGCTACTCTCTAGTTGTGGTGAGCAGGCTTCTCATTGCCATGGCTTCTCTTGGTGAGGAGCATGGGCTCTAGTGCTCACCGGCTTCAGTTGTTGTAGCCCCCAAGTTCTAGAGCACAGGCTCAATAGCTGTGGCCCTCTGGCTTAGTTGCTCCATGGCATGTGAGATCTTCCTGAATCAGGGATGGAACTCATGATTCCTGCAGTGACAGGTGGATTCTTTACCACTGAGCCACCAGGGAAGCCCTGGATGTTTTTTATTTCCTTTCCTTTCCTAATTTCCTTTGCAAGAGTTACACTCCAGTGTTAAGTAAAGTTGCAAGCAAGCACATCCTTGTCTTGTTACTGATCGAAGGGCAAAGCATTCAGTCGTTCACCTGTATGTGTGATGTTAGCTGTTGGTGTTTCATAGATGCTGTTTTCAGGTTGAAGAAGTTCCCTTCTATTCCTAGCTTGTTGAATGTTTTATCATGAAAGGGTTCTGGATTTTTTCAAATGTTTCTTCTGCACCATGGGATTGATCATGTGGGTTTTGTCCTTATTCCATCAATATAGTACATCACATTGATTGATTTTCATATGTCAAAACAATCTTACATTCTTGGATAAATTCCACTTGGCACTTGTTCATGGTCTTTAATCGTTTTTCTTTGTTGCCAGATTTGGTTTGTTAGTAAAAGTATTTTGTTGAGAGTCTTTGTGCATATATTAAAAAAGGATATTGATCTGTAGTTTGGGGGATTTTTTTCTTGTGATGTCTTTGTCTGGTTTTGGTATCATTGTGTTAATGACCTCGTAGAATTGAGAAGTGTTCCCTCCTTGTCTGTTTTTTGCAAGTTTGTGAAGGATTGGTGCTAATTTTTCTTTAAATATTTGGTAAAATTCATGAAGGAAGCCATCTGGTCCTGGGCTTTTCTTTGTGGCAAGTTTTTGTTTTTAATGACTAAATCAATCTCTTTAGTTGTTATAGGTCTGTTTAGATTGTCTGTTTCTTCTTGAGTCAGTTTGATAGTTTGTGTTTTTCTAGGAATTTGTTCATTTAATCTAAGTTATCTGATTTTTTGGTGTATGGCTATGCATAGAGTTCTCTTTAATTCTTCTTATCTCTGTAAATTTGATAGTAATGTCTCCTCTTTCATTCCTGATTTCAGTAATTTAAGTTTTCTCACTTTGTTCTCGATCATACTAGCTAAAGGTTTGTCCTTTTTTTTTTTTTTTCGTTCTTTTCAAAGAACTGATTTTTGGTTTTATTGTTTTCCTCCTGAAATTCAGGCAAACAGAACAGCCTCTATCTGAAACATTTCTGGATCTAGTGGCAGAAGAAAAATGGAGAATGTGGCAAACCATGTGCTGACTCTGCACATTTCTGCCTGAGATCGACACACATCAATTTCACCAATATTTCAGCAGCCAAAGTAAGTCACATACCTATGCTGAACTATCTCACAATGGGGTGAGATAATGGAATTCTCTTCAGGGATTTCTACTTTAATATGTGGGTATGTATGTAGATTCTGGTGATAAACTAGGTTCAAGTCATGGCTCATGCCAGACACTAACTTTTTGGCCTTGGGCAAGTTGTGTGACTTCTCTGTCTGTTTCTCCATCTGTAAAATGGGGATATTAACAGTACCTACCCTCTTGGGTTTTTGTAAAGTTCAAATATAGAAATTGATGTATGTGGAGTACTTGTGTTTAGAATAGGGCTTGGTATTGGAAAGGAACTTGTTATTATTGTTACTGTCACTATTAGTATTATTTAGCAGTTTTGGAAGTTTCATTGGTTATTCTACTCTTCTTCCTCTGTTCCCTGCTTATTCTCACTTTGAGAATTACCATTCAAGATTTCTCTTCCCACCTTGTATTTATCTATTTTTGGAATAACACTTTATCTACATGAAGGGTAAACTGTAGGAGTAACATTGCCTTCAACCTAGCTGTATATCTCTGCTCTCCAGAACTTCCCTGCTTGCCACTTATATGTTCCTAGTTTATTATATAAGCTCCTAGTTTACACTTGTGTGGGTGCACAGCAGTGATCTGCAATATAGGAATAAACCACCCAGAAGGAGGCAATAATTATTACTGGCCCTGCTTCTTGCTACATGACTTTGCTGATCATTTCTTCCTGTTAATTCTTTAAAGTTGATGGTTTATTGTGGTTTAATTTTGGATACAACATACTAAAATTTTTCCCTGCAAAAATCATGACACAATCAAAAAACACAGTAGCAAACTCTTCTTGGCATAGATCTATCTATTGGTTATCAGCCTTTAAAAATCAGACACTGTTTGTGAAGGGCCTGATTGGCTACTGGAGTTATAACGAAGTGTGCACAGTTCTTTTTCATATGGGGTAAATAGAACTAAACAATTCATTCTCAGTTTTAATGCTTAGAGTGGAATGAAGCAGAATAACTTATAGGCAAGTTGGGAATCTGTTTCATGTACCATCTCCTTCAAATTTTTTTAAGAATTTATTGCATAAAGCAGAAGGATAAAACATCCCACTTCCTTATTTATCCACTTGAAATAATACATAGACTTCAAGTGCTGGTTTTGATTGTGGTCAATTTGAAGTTAGGGTGTTAATATCCAGGAGGATAGTGGGATTTTTTTTTTTCCTGATGATTTATGATGTTAATGTGGTTTTCTTCTGAAATAATTTAAAACAATAATTCAAAAGTTTTAGTCTGAAAATATCGTCTTTTTTTGTCTTCCCTCGCCTCCCCCCAGTCTACATTTGACTTTGACAGTTTAGCTATGTGGATTGAGAAGTAAAAATTAAGAGACAGCAATAGGAAAGTTTACAAAATTTGAGAGTCCTTGATTAGGGAATATTTTTTATGTAAAGCCAAAGCTAGGGTTTTGATTGTTTCCATATGTTTCAATTATCATCAAACCAATCTTAAATTATACTTCTGAAGGTTCCAAATAAATTTAGATTTTCTAGATACTGCAGATTGGAACATACTAATTTACTACCTTTTCTGTCTATTGGACTTGTGTTGTGGATCTGCTAGGCATCAAGTGCCATGTTAAACATGTTCTTGCCACCAGCTCCTACAAAATTGATGTCTTTAGTCAAATCACGAATATAAATTTGATCAGTGCTATTCTGTATGAATTGGTGATGGACAAGGCCTGGAGTGTTCCTGTCCATGGGGTCACAAAGAGTCGGACACGACTGAGCGACTGAAGTGAACTAAACCGATTCTGTATGGATTAGGATATAAGGGTTTACACATTAAAGTTATATCTGAGAAGATATATCCTCAGATATGCAGAGTCATGTTGGAAACATCCAAGGGTTTCCTTATTTTCACACTTAAAGATTGCTAGGTAAGATCAAAGCTAAGTTCTAATTCCATTTAGTTTTATGGAATGATCACCCTTCTCTGTTTCCTAATAAGTTTCCAATTATTTAGCCCTTTTCCTCTAAAATCCATGTAGGATTTAAGCACTATCTTCCCCTTAATTTCATAGCTTATTTGAAGGAAATTTGTAGGGAATGGAGCAAGATGACAGAAAACTAAGCATGAAAAAGACTGGGTTCTTGAATCTTATTGTCTCCTGCTAAAGTATTTGGTGTGCTGAGATTCATGGGGTCGCAAAGAGTCGGACACGACTAAGCGACTGAACTGAACTGAAAGTATTTGGGGAGTGCTACAGTCATTATTCAAGAGTAAAGGAACACTGGACAACAATGCGTTTTTTTCAAGGTAATCATTTAGATTTATTTTAAAAAGGAGAGGAGAATTCTTTTGTTGATTTTATAACAAAGGTAAGAGTCAGGTATTTCTTTGGTTAATTCATGCAATCCTTGAGTAAAATTTAACCCCAGGTTACTTTGATAGGATTTAAAAGAGTAAAACATATGTGAATACAATGATGTTAGATCTGTGTAATTCTGAATAATAAAATAAAGATTAAGATGGTAATATTGGTCCCTCAGTACTGGTATTTAAACTTTAAAAATCATTCAAGACAGAAGATTAAGTGGTGCTTCTTTGGTACTAAAAATGTAAAGCTAAGACCAAATTGTTCTATTTTCATAGATTTAAGATACAAAGAATGATATTTAAAGACCTTAAAATGGCTATTAAATTATCTTCAGTTTGTAAAGAATCTCCTATGAAGTATGCTTAGAAGAAATCCCTGAGTACATTAACTACTCCATTAGTATCTTCCTTCATAAACAAAATGGGACAATTTAAAAGCTTTGCAAGACATAGAAACACAGTACTTGGTGAAAGCAGTATCTATATATAAAACTCCCTCCGTAGTGCTTGTAAATTAGGCCACCAAATATTTAACAGGAGAAACAATAGAGTCACAAAATTAAAATATGATATTTGGACACATTAACCATTCAAATCAAGAAACCAGTTTCTTATGGTGTCCCTGTTTTGTTTTAGCCACTCGATATTATTTTTCACTGTTTCCAGTACTTGCTCCCTAGGTTTTTGTCCCGCTCCAGCTTCAGGATATCTTTCGAAAAAGCTCTTGATCTATAAAGAGAAGGCAATAATTAAGAAAGTAATTTTAAGCCCAAGTATTCTTCAGGGATTTTATTTACATTCTGGATTTGTTTCCTTCTTCCCTGGACATTCAGTATCACTGAACAACATTAAGATACACCTTCTGATGCATCATTCAGATTGAGCCCATCTCTCAGGTTGGTAGTCATTACCCATGGCTTTGGACACCTGGCGGCATGTCCCGCAAAAGAGGCCCTGCTGTACTGGGGGAGGAGAGCAGCACAGTGGTGGCGGGCATGCTGTCTTTGCTTTTGCAGGTTTCTCAGTTTTCTGCACGCTCTCCCAAGGTGTTTCCTGGAAAATCTGTTCTGTGGAATGATGGCTTTGCATAGCCTTTTGTTCCGAGAGTCTGGAGTGTTTTATATACTTTCAGTTCACTCATTGAGGGCTCATCAAAAAATCTCTATTAAATTTGGTTTGTTTTCCCTCTTCCCTCCAAAACCCTCTCCCAAACTTAACCATAGTAGTATCTGCTATTTGCAAAAATAAGAATTATTTTGTTTCACAGAAGGATGTAACATTCCAATATCTTAAACAGATACTGAAAATTCGTACAATCTCTGTCTAACGTTAATGAACATGCCCTCACCCCTCCACCCCACAGGAATTGAGGTATCCGAAATCTGAAAGATTTGGGCTTAGTTTTGAAATTCCAAAACTATGAGTTCTGAAAGGAATCAAATCTTGACCAGCTTATCCCAGGATTACACTTACCTGGAAAGGGGAGATGGACTGCTCATGGCTTGCTAAACTGTATGGTCTCATGGACCATGAGCCTAAGTCTCCCCAGGCCTCACCTTTCTCAACTTTTAAACTTTATCTCTTGGTTATTTGAAATTTTTTTAGTTTAGAAAAAAATAGATGTACATTTAATTATATATAAGAATTATTACTTTTTCCCAGTCTTCTGGGATCTGAATAGAGAAAATATCATTTCTACTTGAAAAAAAATTAATTCTGTTCCTTCCCTGACAAGTATAGAGGAATTTATCTTCCTACCTGCCAGAGTTGTAGTTCAGTGTTGAATGGCTCTGCTATAGTGACAATCCGGCCAAGGTTTCTGTTATTGAGTGTATACCTGAAGAGAAATTTAGGGGAGGAGAAGGCTACATAAGTGCTCAGAACTTTAAATCTTTCCTCTAGATGCAGACATGTCCTTTTTATTTTGAGAGTTTTTTAAAAGTAATTTTCAAAGTACAGTAAGTATAAAACAGTAAGTAAACATATTTAATTTAAAATAATTCTATTCAGGAGAAATTCGCAGCAACTTCTTCACTTTTTTTTTGTAGACAGATCCACACCACTTTCCCAGAAATGGTAGGCTGATTGTTATATTCCCCAAATCTGTTCTCCTTTTTCCTACACACATGAGAACTGTAGTCAGATTACTTGTCTCAGCCTTCCTCCTAGCTAGGTGCAAACAGGTGATCCAGTTCTCATTAATGGAGCATAAACAGAAGTGGTAGGTGCAACTTCCACCTTCTTGTTAGGGAAGTAAAGGAAAATTGCTTGCCTTTGATCTTCTTTTTTTCCTTCCCCTTCTTCCAGATTTCAACTACACAGAATAAGGCCTTAGGCCTCATGGAGCACAACCACCCTAACACCTTGGAATGCTCACTTCAGGAGACCAATCCAAATGAGAAATAATTACTTATGTCCTTTAAGCTGCTGTATTTCTGTGTTTCTGTTACAGCAGAATAGCTCTGTCACCTTTATCTTAACTAATAATCGATGTGTCTTCCTACAGATACAGAAATTTGAATATAGGCTATTTATTCTGCTTCCATAAAGCTTTATTGGCTACTTGCATATTTGGCGTTATGATCTATATCAGCCTGCTAAGCAAAGACATTTGAAGCTAAGTGCAAAGATAGCACTTTAGCAATTATATTCTATTCCTATACCTTTTGCATTTTTCTCTCTTAAAAAGTAAGAATCACAAGTATCCTTACAAACCAAAATGCAAATGACAGTGATACAGGTAAAATTTCATCCCAGTTAATCACAGTGTAAAAAAAACAATCACAAGAATTATCTATAAACCTTGAATGTTTTGAATGTTGGGAAAGGATAAAGGCAATATATCAACATATAAAGAATTAAACAGGAGGAGAAATTTTACATTCAAAAAGTATCACATAAAAAGCAGAAATCATGAAGATAAAAACTAATAGTTTGTCACATACACATTAAAAAATTTATGTGAAAGGAAGCCTGCCATAAAATTAAAAGTAAAAAATTATTATTTTGTTGTTAAAAGAGCCAATATTTTGACTATATTAAAGAGCCCTTTCAGATTGGTGAAAGTCACTCAGTCGTGTCTGACTCTTTGTGACCCCATGGACTATACAGTCCATGGAATTCTCCAGGCCAGAATACTGGAGTGGGTAGCCGTTCCCTTCTCCAGGGGCTCTTCCCAACCCAGGGATCAAACCCAGGTCTCCCTCATTGCAGGTGGATTCTTTACCAACTAAGGCACAAGGGAAGCCCTTTCAGATTGGTAATAGGGAGAAATATGCCAACATGAAATTAGCAAAGGAATGAATCATCAGTTTGCAAAAGAAATATAAAGAGAAAATGTACCCAATGGAAATAGATGAAATGTTCTAATGATTATCCACAATTTTGGTATCCTAGGCCAGTGATCACTCTTATCACAGACACCACTGAATTTAAATCCATTATGTCTTTTGTCTTTATTTTCTTAGAAGTCTAAGGCAAACAATTTCCCTTTACTTATGCTTTTGAACTGTGGTGTTGGAGAAGACTCTTGAGAGTCCCTTGGACTGCAAGGAGATCCAACCAGTCCATTCTGAAGGAGATCAGCCCTGGGATTTCTTTGGGGGAATGATGCTAAAGCTGAAACTCCAGTACTTTGGCCACCTCATGCGAAGAGTTGACTCATTGGAAAAGACTCTGATGCTGGGAGGGATTGGGGGCAGGAGGAGAAGGGGACGACAGAGGATGAGATGGCTGGATGGCATCACTGACTCGATGGACTTGAGTTTGAGTGAACTCCAGGAGTTAGTGATGGACAGGGAGGCCTGGTGTGCTGAGATTCATGGGGTCGCAAATAGTCGGACACGACTGAGTAACTGAACTGAACTGAATATCATCAGTCATTATCCAAAATGTAAGACTCAGGCATGACACTGCACCTGTCATGTGTGTACCTCCTTGCCTCTGACTTGGCCTTCTAGCATCACCCAACCTCTCAAACCCTTCACCTAGCCCTTTGGAACTACCCCTTTACAGGGAATACCACTACTTATTTGGAGAATGTTTGTTTTCCTGTATCCTCCATAGCACCAGGTCAGAAAAGAAATTGGTGTGATCATGCTCCCTGTTATGGATTACAAACCATTATTCCTTCACTCTTTAAGACCCTCTGCTTCTTCAGGTTATTCCCCTTCGTCTCATTTATGATGCACTTTGGCATCTGACTCCTAGTTGTCTTTTCTACTCCAGGCCATGACTTCAAGGTCCACTTAGATGAAGATAAAACAGCTTAACTCCTTAGTTTCTTGACCTCCTGATTTCCAATGCTATTTTCTCCACTCGACTCCAGCCACCAATTTCCATCATCATACTTTGTGATCATCCATAAATACTCTACCTCTAAAATCATTAATTTATGTATGCTCCATGACATAATTTACCCTCATTCTTTGACTTTATCTGGATTTCTGTTCCATTGAGCATCTCTATCCCTACTTTCTTCAGGATCATCAGCTTTTACTTTGCTTTCACTTTTTTCCTAAAATAGTTTAAATTTCATGATATACCATTTTCAATAACATTTTCACCTAAGCCCTAAGCTTCCTTATAGTTCAGTAATGTGTGTATATGTGTATATATACACATATACACACACATACACATACACACATACCTGAACTCACTGTTCTTCTGAAAACTTTATCTTTTCTAGAAATCTAGACATTTTATTTTTGTCACCTCACTTGCCTCCCATTATTAATCTCAGTCAGTTCAGTGGATCAGTTGTGTCCAACTCTTTGCGACCTCATGGACTGCAGCATGCCAGGCTTCCCTGTCCATCACCAACTCCCGGAGCTTGCTCAAACTCATGTCCATCGAGTTGGTGATGCCATCCAATCATCTCATCCTCGGTTATCCCCTTTTCCTCCTGCCTTCAATCTTTCCCAGCATCAGGGTCTTTTCCAATGAGTCAGTTCTTCACATCAGGTGGCCAAAGTATTGGAGTTTCAGCTTCAACATCAGTCCTTCCAATGAATATTCAGGACTGATTTCCTTTAGGATTGACTGGTTTGATCTCCTTGAAATCCAAGGGACTCTCAAGAGTCTTCACCAATGCCACAGTTCAAAAGCATCAATTCTTCAGCACTCAGATTTCTTTATGGTCCAACTCTCACATCCATACATGACTACTGGAAAAACGATAGCTTTAACTAGACAGACCTTTGTCAGCAAAACAATGTCTCTGCTTTTTTATATGCTGTCTAGGTTGGTCATAGCTTTTCTTCTAAGGAGCAAGCATCTTTTAATTTCATGGCTGCGTCACCATCTGCAGTGATTTTGGAACTCAAGAAAATAAGGTCTCTTACTGTTTCCATTGTTTCCCCATCTGTTTGCCATGAAGTGATGGGACTGGATGCCATGATCTTAGTTTTCTGAATGTTGAGCTTTAAGCCAGGATTTTCACTCTCCTCTTTCACTTTCATCAAGAGACTCTTTAGTTCCTCTTCGCTTTCTGCCATAAGGGTGGTGTCATCTGCATATCTGAGGTTATTAATATATTTCCTGGCAATCTTGATTCCAGCCTGTGCTTCATCCAGCCCAGCATTTCACATGATGTATTCTGCATATAAGTTGAATAAGCTTTCTAACTTCTAATCTACCTTTCTAACTTCTAATTCTAAAGGTTGTTCTTATCTTTTCATCTTTATCATTATATCCACAGTATAATCTACCACCATCTTTTATTAGGATTACTCCAGTAGCTCTATAATTGCTTTCCTCATGTTTCCCATTTAGGCTTTACCACTAGAGCTTTATTTTGAAAACAAAATTGATCATTTTTACTTTCTTACTTAAAACCCAGTAGTGACTTATCATTGCTTTTAGAACAAAAGCCCAAATCTTAATGTGATCCCCAAAAGCTTAGCCCTTAGCTTTCTTCTTTTCAGCCAGGAACGCTCACCTCCTGTTCATCTAATTTACTCCTGCCCTTCTTTCAGATTTCAGCTCAGTCATCATTCCCTTAGGGAAGCCCTTAACCTCCAACTTCTCCTGACTTGGTCAGTTTCCCCATTACACTCTTTCAGTGTACCCAGAAACTTTTCTATCTGTAGTTATTACAGTTTTAATTATACATGTATTTATTTGATTCTTTGCTTACTATTAGGGGCTTCCCTGGTGGCTCAGATGGTAAAGGATCAGCCTGCAGTGCAGGAGACCTGGGTTTGATCCCTGGGTTGGAAGATCCTTTGGAGAAGGGAATGGCTACCTGCTTCAGTATTCTTGCCTGGAGAATTCCATGGACAGAGGGACCTGGTGGGCTATAGTCCATGGGGTCACAAAGAGTTGAACACGACTGAATGACTAACACTTTCACTTTACTTAATATTGCTCTTCATCATTAGACTCTAAACTCCATGAAAACAGAGAACCAGATCTTTTTCTCCTTGTACACTATTGTACCTTTAGTGCCAAGCACGGAGCCTAGCACATAGTATATGCTCCACAATATTTATTGAATGAAAGAATTATTTAAAATGAGATACCAGTTTTCATGTACTCAACTAATAAGAATATTTTTAAATGATAGCACTGAGTATTGGCAAGGGTTGGAAAATAGGCCAAGTTAATAGTAAAGTTTGTTCTGGGAGACAGTTTTGCAATATTCATCAGAAACTCGAAAAATGAATCCATCCTTTAACTCAGCAGTATTGCTCCTATTATTATTTGTATCCTAAGGAAATTGTCAAGGACGTTCAGAGACAACAAATAAGTTCAGTTTCAAAGATGTTCATTAGTACATTATTTATACAGTGGAAAATTTCAAGCAATTTTATTATCCAACAGATGAAGATTAGCTAAATAAACTAAGATGTATTTACATGTTGAAATATGACTGAGAATTTATATAGGTAGTTGCAGTTTTTATTCAATCTATTCATTGCTAGTTTCTAAATATATTCTTTAATTTTTAGTCACAAAGAATAAAACAGAAGAGAAATGTTATAGAAATTATAGAAAATCACTGGAAAAACCGTTAGCTGTAATAACAGACTTTCTTCAAATCTGTAAAATATCATTACAGGAACTTAGTGTGACTTCCTTTTTTAAAACTTCAATTTTCTTATCATAAAATGGGTGTATATTATTTTGCACAAAATACAGAGAAGCAAAAATAAGGATACAGAAATCACCCATAATCACACCACCTAAAAATAATCCCTTTTGTCACATAGCTGTTTTCCCTTGAGTCATTTTTCCATGGATGTTTGTTTATTTACAGAAATGGAGTGATATTAAACATATGTTTTTATAATCTGCTGTTTTTTACATTATCCTATATTGTGGATATCTTTTTATGTCTTTAAGTAGGCTTCTTTGATGTTATTTTTAATTCTCAGTCATATTTCAACATTTAATATAACTATGTTTATTCCAAGAAACTAATACCATATAGAATGTACCATTTAAGGGGAAATATGCTGTATATTTATCATATTGATTATTTTAAAAACTAAAAAAAGGATTTAATTATATCTTAAATATTTTGAAAAATAATTATATAAAAATAATATCTGATTTAATATTTGTTTAGTGGAATAAATAAAAGCAAATAATAATTTCTGAGGTGTTTTTGGAACTTTGTGGTTAAGTCTCAAACTGGAAAGGACATTAGTGGTTGGTCATCAGCTGTCATAAAAATCATAAAGCAAAAGCTTTATAAAAAAGCATACTATTTTAAGATGACTATAAATTATTTAGAAATAGAGGCAGTAAAACCACTCATTCTGAAGTCTGGAAAATGTTTAAAAGTTTGAAAATATTTGACTGAAGCTTATCTCATTTCTGTTTAATTTGTCTTATCCAATTTTAATGGGGAAATTATACTTTTTCAAATTAACCATAATTAATACTGGGCTTTTTTGTTTGTGTCTGACATATGGTTATTATATGATTTTATGTTTTAGGCTACTTGAAATAATATCACATGAGAATTAGATTATCAGACTATGAAGAAATATTAAAAGCCTTGGGAGAGGGTTTAGAACTAGCATTGGAAATAGTCATTTATTTATTTGTCCTGAAAAAATTAAACTTCATGTCTAATAGATTTAAGGTCAACTGTTTTTGACTTTTATGATAATACAAACCTGTTTTTTTCTATGTCTTAATTTTTAAAGAGGTATAACAATGAACTAACTTTTAAAATGAAATATGCATTATTTGAAATAAATCACATGTGTGTGCTTAGTTGCTTGGTCATGTCCAACTCTTTGCAAGCCAATGGACTGTAGCCCACCAGGCTCCTCTGTCCATGGGATTCTCCAGGCAAGAACACTGGAGTGGGTTGCCATTCCCTTCTCCAGAGGACCTTCCTGACCCAGGGATCAAACCTGGGTCTCCCACATTTCAGGCAGATTCCTTACTGTATGAGCTACAGGGAAATTCCTTTAGGGGCTTCCCTGATGACTCAGATGCAATTTAGGCATGTTTGAAGATTTCAGAAATCTATTAATCAGTTGGAAACACTACTTTCCAAGAAAGGAATTATAAACTATAATAAACTAGCATATTGCTTTCCTAGAGGGAAAATACCATGATCCTTTACTTCTGATAATATGGCATTTCAGATATTGTATAGATGTCAGAGAAAATACAAAAAAGAGAAAAAAGAACTCGTAGATGGTATCAGACAAAGAGAACAACAAATCATTATCTAATCACCTCACCTGTTGACTAGATATTCCCAGTTGAGTTGTATCCAATTCCAGGCCATAGTCTTCCCATAGCTGTTGTATGAGATGTATTGAATGACTGTAAACACATCCTGCGTTTTAATAAGGTTTGAGTCCTTGAGTAAATCCAAATACCTAAAAGAAGTCAAATGGAAAAGCAATTCAAAATGAACCTTCAGTGTTCACCCTTAACTAAATTCCAATAGAACTTAGCTTTCATTCCAGTAATTTAATTATTGAGTCATCAACTGAAACAATTAAATAAGAAAAATAATAAAACACAATTTAATATTTTCTAAGATACTTAACTGTTTTTAATTTTGAGGACTAGTGAAGTGCAAACTGTATGAAAATTTCAGTTATTTTGAAAGTACTATAACAGTTAAAACCCACAATTTTAACTATTAATTTAAAAAATTAATTGTATTTATTTAATAGAAGCACTCCATCCATTTGCCTATTATTCCATGAAACTAAAAAAGGAACTAATAAATTAAATTACTGATATTCTTTCTTTTTCATAATTTTATAAAATTATAAAATTTTGGCTGTGCTGAGTCTTCGTTGCTGTACAGGTTTTTCTCTAGTAGTAGGGGCTACTCTCTACTTGCGGTGCATGGGCTTCTCATTGTGGTGGCTTCTCTCGTTGTGGGGCATGGGCTCTAGGGCATGTGGGCTTCGGTACTTGTGGGGTGGGGGGTCAATAATTGTGCCTCCAGGATGCTAGAGGACAGGCTCAGTAGTTGTGGTACATGAGCTTAGCTGCTCTGCAGCTTGTGAGGTCTTCCTGGATCAGGGATCAAATCCACATCTCCTGCATTGGCAGGCAGATTCTTCACCCCTGCACCACCAGGGAGATCCTTATATTCTTCTTTTATATGGGACTACAGTTAAGTCTTAATTGATGCTTTTGAACTGTGGTGTTGGAGAAGACTCTTGAGAGTCCCTTGGACTGCAAGGAGATCCAACCAGTCCATCCTAAAGGAAATCAGTCCTGGATATTCACTGGAAGGACTGATGTTGAAACTGAAACTCCAATACTTTGGCCACCTGATGTGAAGAACTGATTCATTTGAAAAGACCCTGATACTGGGAAAGATTGAGGTGGGAGAAGGGGACGACAGAGGATGAGATGGCTGGATGGCATCTCATGGCTGATGCCATGGCTGATGGCACCAACTCAATGGACATGAGTTTAAGTAAACTCTGGGAGTTGGTGATGGACAGGGAGGCCTGGTGTGCTTCAGTCCATGGGGTCTCAAAGAGTCAGACATGACTGAGCAATTGAACTGAAGATTGTAAAAAACAACTTTCTAATATAATCTGTATGGTTAGATTAGTTAGCTATAATTAGAGTATAAAGCAAATAAGTGCAAGATAAATTAAGTGACCAAATAGATTTTTATTCACTTTATTCCATGGCTATACCCAGAGGGAATATCTGAGCATGCTCTAATAAACTTCTGCACTGGAGTGGGGCACTCCTGAATTTTGTACAATTTATCTTTTATCCTCTAGTTCGTAAGAATCTTAGTAAGGCATCTAAGTGGAGCTTCCCAGGTGGCACAGTGGTAAAGAATCTGCCTGGCAGTGCAGGAGATCCAAGAGATGTGGTTTGATCCTTGGGTCAGGAAAATCCCTTGGAGTTGGAAGTGGCAACCCACCCCAGTATTCTTGCCTGGAAAATTCTGTGGACAGAGGAGCCTGGTGGGCTACAGTCCATGAGGTTGAAAAGAATTGGGCATAACTGGACATGCACACAAGGCATCTAAGTACTTGCTAATTTTCTCATCATATACAGCAATTAGCACAATGACAACTAAGTAATGAGTCAATATGATGTTCTGTGGAATCTCAAGATGATCAAGTTCTGGGTAGATAGACTATCTTAGGCCAGAGAGAAGGAGACTTCACATATAGCCCTGAGGTGAGATAGTGAAAGTATATTGTTGGCCCTGCTAAGTAAAAGCAAACTGTTTTTGGTAGCTCTTACAAATTCATTATTGCACTATAATTTACTATTTATATTCTGCCTCTCCCATGAACCTGTAAGTTTCTCAAGGATGGATATTATTCTTTTTCATTTTTATTCCCACAATCTACATACCTATACATAGAAGGGATATCTTAAGTGTTGGTTAAATGAATGAAGCAAATAACTCAGAATCTATATAAGCAAAAAATGAATAAGGCAGAAACTAGTTGATTTGGGACATAGGTGTGAAGCGGGAGAACATTCATAGATGGGCTTCAAGTGGCCTTTGTATCTTTTGAGTATAATATAAATAACTATTTGTGTGTTCATGCATGTTGTGGTGGACAGTCCTCTGCTGACAGAGACCAGTTTCGTTCTGGGTTTGGATCAAGGTATCCTTGATTCTAGGGAAGGCAAATTGCTACCCCATCCTCAGAGTACCATGGTTGGCCCAAGTCAAAGGAACTCAAGTTCATCGTAGTCAGCAAGTGATCAAGTGGTAGATCCAGAGAATCACCCAGAATGATCAAGGGTGACCTAGTGCTGGATAATGAGAGAAGTGGAGATAACTGACCTCTTATCATAAAAGACAGAGTCTTGTGAGGAGGAGCTCTTTTTCCCCTGTCTTTCTTCCATTGAACATATTTATGTGAAGACAAAATATTTGGAGCTCTGGAAGTCATAAAACATCCAACATGTTGAAGATGGCAGAAAAGAAAGAGAAAGAGCCTAGGTCTTGGATAAAATGTTGAATCACTGTACATGACTGGAAGTTATCTACCTCTAGAATTTTTTGTATGAGATAATGAGTCTTTATTTTTGAAGCCACTCTTACATGGATATTTTGTTTCTTGCCAGGAAAATAATTTTTTAATAGACTTTCTTGGAAATGTATCTTCCATTAATTAGCATTTTAAAGAGACTGTGACATGTAAACTATCAAGTACCATTCATGTAATTTTTTAAAAAGTTCCAGCTTACCTTGACAAAAGAGTAACATTCTTCACTGATGCTAATCCGTACAGTAGCTTTTCTTTTTCTTGAGCTAATGAAGTTTTCTGGTATTGCTCGAGAGTGTAATTCCATGAAGTCTCATTGCCAGAGTTCTGCATACCATACCGATATACCAGAAGCCTGAGATTTACAGGAAGACTAGAAGAAGAAACAGTGTTTCAGAGATTTTAATTCCTCATTTCTCAGTTTAAAGTCTTCTAGATATGAAAACCTGGGAACAGTCACCTTACAGTCCCAGTTAGCCACTCCTGAAATAACTGGGAAGCATTGTTCAAGGCATCGCTGTCTCGCATCTTGCACGCCAGTCCTAGTACAGAGGCACGGAGTAATCTAAGAAAACAAACACAGAGAGCTGGGGCTTTGAGCACTTTTCAACATATCTTAACACACACAAATATTAAACAAATATTAATTTTTAAAAAAGTAAAAAAATAACTTTGTGAGGTGGTCTCCAACATCATTCCATCCCAGAGAATCTGCAACGGGCTTCACTTGATCTCGGAAGTATTTCTGAAATAAAAGCACCACGTGCAGTGAGTAATAATTTACTATTTAGCAACAGTCTCTCATTTATTATTATCTACAGTTCCCAGTGGTAGTCTTTTCCCCTACTAGTTCAGAGAACTTTGGGCCTGTACTTCAGTTCAGAAAGGTATATATTCCAGTTATTATCACATAGCAATTTTACTTCAGTCCTGAACATAAAAACATTCTGGATCGCTCTCTGTTTTATAGAACTTTGGGTCATCCCCTTTTAACCTCCACTTCTTAGCTGACATTTTAATAAATAGAATAACACCTGATAGACTTACCATACTAAAGATTGCTCAAGTATTAATGAAATAGTAACTAATATTTGTATATTGCCTTAAGATCTACAAGTATATTTATATTATATGATTCTTACTATCCCATTACCATGGGAAGTCAAGTACTAACTTCCTATTGTACAAAGAAAATAAAGAAATATGAAATCATTTGTCCAATTTCTTTCCTAAAGAAAATGGAAGAGCTAGAAATTGGAATCCAGAATTTGTTTAAAATTACAAGTGTTCTTGTAATCAGAAAGTGCTACAGAAATCACAAAGCCAAGAAAAGTAGTCTGAATGACTGTCATAATAAAATCTCAATGTGGAAATAACAGCAGTAATAATAAGGAAAATGATGTTATATTTTGATAAGAATAAATTCATTTTAACATAGATAAATCCATTAAAAATAGGATCTAGTTTGTATCTATGGTTTAAAACATTTTAAATAAAATATTAACTATTGTATTTTTTCTAACACTAAAATACACCTTTAAGTGGTATACTGAGCCAGAAATACTGATACACTTCAAGCTGAAAGAAAATAGCATCTCTTTGATTTGATTAGTCAAGTCATTATAATTTCCTTTGATTTTACTTGGCAGTCAAGATATGCTTTTGTGTTTCCCAGGAGCTCCTTCTCTCAGAAATCTTCCTATTCTACCAATGGGACCGCTGCTGCTGCTGCTAAGTTGCGTCAGTCGTGTCTGACTCTTAGCAACCCCATGGACTATAGCCTACCAGGCTCCTCCATCCATGGGATTCTAGAGGCAAGAGTACTGGAGTGGGTTGCCATTGCCTTCTCTGACCAATGGGACTAAACATCTACTTTCATGAGATATAGCATTAGCATTACCTCAATCACAGGGTATAGCTCTTTATCATCTTCAAACATGCTAATAATATAGGTTACAGCTGAAATGACTCTCTGCCATGGTAAATATTCCTTTTCTTTCTTGAGATACTTGGTCAAGTTCAGAGCCTCCTTATAATTTAGAAGCTGAGCTCTAAGAAAGAAAAAAAAATTCCACAGTAAATTAAAACCAATAGATAGGTTTCCTTTGACTGAAAGTACTAACATAGGCATCATAGACTTCAATGTTAATGAGAATCCTTCAATTAAACAATTAAGAAAATGCATTACTATAAAGGTCCAATCAAAGACGTTTGTTCACAATGATGTATTAGTATTTTCATATGTTCAACAATAAAGGGGAGATAAAACATTAAGGTATGCATTAAAAAATTTCTGTGGCAGAATTTTAGATAAAACAAAAGTCATTTAGTTGTATGTTAATATTGACAAATAGAAACTTTTAAACATTAAGTTCACTAGCTCATTATAATATACAAATGCACCATCATAAACATACCTTATTGAATTTTTTATATTTGATATGAATAAGAAATATAACAGTACTTGTGAATCATTAATGCTTAAAACATTTCAATTGAACTAATATTCCCCATAAAACATCTCCTTTTTAATACATTTCCCAGTAATATTTATAAATAAAAATGGATTTTGTTCCTCAAAACAATGTGAAATTACTATTGACACTAGTTTAAAGAGTCTGACTTATTCATCCTTAGAAAAGATTTTGGAACCTTTCGAAATAATATTCTCAGAAATCTGTTATGCCTCAAATTTTAGCCTAGGTTTTGTAAAGACTCTTAGGTGGGAATCCTGTCTTTCCAAACTACATTTTGAAAGTTTAGGTTAAATAATAAACTTTAAATTACTGAGTAAGTCATACTGGTGCATTGAATGCTATTATGTTTGAGATCATTTTTTGTGAATGAGAAATAATGTAATCATACCTTGATTTCTCCCCTGAATTGATAAGAAGATAAAATGGTATTGGACATATAGGTAAGAATAAACACTTCCGGCATCATATGATTTATACTAATGTGATATATTATAGAGTTTGTTTTCAGTTCAGAGAGCCGATTTCTCCTATTTTCTCAGATCTTGATCTTATTTGTTGTTGTTCAGTCACTCAATTGTGTCCAACTCTTTGTGACCCCATGGACTGCAGCACACCAGGCTTCCCTGTCCTTTACCGTCTCCCAGAGCTTGTTCAAACTCATGTCCATTGAGTCGGTGATGCCATCCAACCATCTAATTCTCTGTCATCCCCTTTTCCTCCTGCCTTAAATCCTTCCCAGAATCAGGGTCTTTTTCAATGGGTTGGCTCTTTGCATAAGGTGGCCAAAATACTGGAGCTTCGGTTTCATCAGTCCTTCCAATGAATATTCAGGGTTGACTTCCTGTAGGATTGACTGGTTTGATTTCCTTGCTGTCCAAGGGACTCTCAAGAGTCTTCTCCAGCACCACAGTTCAAAAGCATCAATTCTTCAGTGCTCGGCTTTCTTTATGGTGCTCAACCTTCTTTATGATCTTTTTAAAAGGATTTATATTTTGGAACATTCAACTTGTCTTAATAAAAGTATAACTAATATTGAGAAATGGAGTGCTTTATTGAGAATGTTTGTTGAGTAGAAAGTGATTGTAGAATTTTATGTTGCGATTTGAAACTTGAGAATTTTCTAATTTTAATAATTCTCTAGTTTTCTGGGTGGATAGAGCAACAGCTTTGTCCCGTCAGTATTTTCTTAGAATAACTATGAATAGTTGTTGCTCTGAGGATCAAATTGGTGAAGGCTAATGAAAGTTTATGAATAATAGGTAATTCAGAAACCTGAATTGTGGGCTGCACATTTATAACAGGTGAAGTTTAGAGGCCCATTATATAAATATATATAAATACTCTATATAATATATATTTTATAAATATATATAAATACTATATATTTATCTTCCCTGGTGGCTCAGATGGTAAAAGTGTCTGCCTGCAATGTGGAAGACCTGGGTTCAATCCCTGGGTCAGGAAGATCCCCTGGAGAAGGAAATGACAACCCACTCCAGTACTGTTGCCTGAAGAATCCCATGGACAAAGGAGCCTGATGGGTTACAGTCCATGGGGTTGCAAAGAGTTGGACACGACTGAGCGACTTCACTTTCACTTTCACTGTATATTTTATGTTGAAAAATCGATATCCTATCCTAGTGCCTTGTTTTTTCAACATATTTGATAGCTGTGCAATCATTGCACTGATATCACTTGTTTTTTTAAGGCTGAGTCACTTGGTCAGAACACTGGACTGAGAATAAATTTTTTTTGTCAGTTATTATAGGGATAATGCTTCCCTGGTGGCTCAGATGGTAAAGTGTCTGCCTGCAGTGAGGGAGACCAGGTTCAATCCCTGGGTTGGGAAGATCCCCTGGAGAAGGAAATGGCAATCCATTCCAGTACTCTTGCCTGGAAAATACCATGGACTGAGGAGCCTGGTGGGCTACAGTCCATGGGGTTGCAAAGAGTCGGACATGACTGAGCGACTTCACTCTACTCTCTACTCTATAGGGATGATATTTGGAGAATTAAGTTGATGCCCTTTTCATTTCCCACACATCATGCTATTTTGTGGTATTCGATACTTCCATGGAAGAGCAGTATCATTTAGGATCATGATGCTCAAGTTTGAGCGTGTATCAGTTAGTTCAGTCGCTCAGTCATGTCCGACTCTTTGCAACCCCATGAATTGCAGCACGCCAGGCCTCCCTGTCCATCACCAACTCCCGGAGTTCACGCAAACTCACGTCTATTGAGTCGGTGATGCCATCCAGCCATCTCATCCTCTGTTGTCCCCTTCTCCTCCTGCCCTCAATCCCTCCCAGCATCAGAGTCTTTTCCAATGAGTCAACTCTTCACATGAGGTGGCCAAAGTATTGGAGTTTCATCACTCCTTCCAAAAAACACCCAAGACTGATCTCCTTTAGAACAGACTGGTTGGATCTCCTTGCAGTCCAAATGACTCTCAAGAGTCTTCTTCAACACCACAGTTCAAAAGCATCAATTCTTTGGTGCTCAGCTTTCTTCACAACTCTCACATCCATACATGACCACTGGAAAAACCATAGCCTTGACTAGATGAACCTTTGTTGGCAAAGTAATGTCTCTGCTTTTGAATATGCTATCTAGGTTGGTCATAACTTTCCTTCCAAGGAGTAAGCATCTTTTAATTTCATGGCTGCAATCACCATCTGCGGTGATTTTGGAGCCCCCAAAAATAAAGTCTGACACTGTTTCCACTGTTTCCCCATCTATTTCCCATGAACTGATGGGACCAGATGCCATGATCTTTGTTTTCTGAATGTTGAGCTTTAAGCCAACTTTTTCACTCTCCTCTTTCACTTTCATCAAGAGGCTTTTTAGTTCCTCTTCACTTTCTGCCATAAGGGTGGTGTCATCTGCATATCTGAGGTTACATATTTCTCCCGGCAATCTTGATTCCAGCTTGTGCTTCTTCCAGCCTGTATCAGAGCATGTATCAGCAACACCTGGAAGGTTTTTTAACACTTGGGCCCCATCTCTAGAATTTCTGACTCAGTAGGTCTGGTGTAGGGCCTAAGAATTCTCATTTCTCACAAGTTCCCAGCAATGCTGATACTACTGGGACCATGTGTGAAGAATCAGTTTTTAACAAAGACATCTACAGTGCCCTTCCCTCCAGGGTCCCCTTACAGTGCTGTTTTGGCTCATAGCTGCACTTTTTCTTCAGAGAATAGCCCTTGACCAAATACATCCATCTTGCTTAAAAGGTTATACAACCCCTCCCCTGGTCATTGATTGTCTGATGCAGGAATGCAACAGGCCAGCCTGTTTCCCTCAAGCTGGGTCACTGTGTAGTACAACTCATGGATGGCTTCCTACTGGAATCTGGCAAAGCTAAACTGCAGCTAAGACGATGTCGTCGTTGCTCAGCTTTTCCCCTGCCCCACCCTGCTTCTCACACTCCCTACCTCATGAGAGTCCTCTCTCAATAAACCACGTGTTCACGAACCTCCATTTCAAACTGTGCTTTGAGGGAACTCAGCTGACAGTATTTTTACTCACTTTGAGCCTCCAACCCTATTTATTAAATCTGTAGACCAACAGCAGTTCTGAAAGCCAGATTTGGTTGAGAATTTTCCTTATTCAAAAATCTTCCATTTATAGTAAGAGTCCAGCCTGAGGAACTTTGAGCCTAGAACTGACCTACAGCCTATATTGTAGAGAGGATGGAGGCTATAACTTAAAGAAAGTTCCCACAAAATGCTACGAAGAAGAAAACAAAAAGGTCTTTTGAGGAAATTCTTGGTCTCCTATCTTGGGCTGAGGTACTCAGAAGTTTGGGGAATCTTCGAGCAAAAGTTTTGGTTTTGCTTTCCTGGGTATGACCTGGAAAGACTGCACAGTCCTCCAAGAAGGTCGAGTTCAACACAATGCCTTATCAAACAATGGCTTTTGAATGGGACAGGAGAAATGGTTGAGAGAGGTGGTTAGGTAGAGGGATCTGACGCTATGGTCTCAAGTTCTTCAGCAGAGCCTTTAGGTGGTGTGGAGACTTTTGAAAACTTCCCATGTGTTTGGTCTCTTGACGTTAACTTTCTAATTAAATTCAGATTTCTGGCTTAAAACAGTCTCCTTGCAATCAACTAGATCCCTTTTGGAGTCTCCCCAGCAACTCACTTCTCCCTTCTTTAAAAGGCAGTCCTCAATAGGGTGGGAGAAGTTACTTAACCAGTTCTGTGCTGTGGTCTGGTCAGCTCTGTAAGCACCTATAAAAAGGTAATCTGGTGCGCCTAGAGGTCTGTAACCTTGGCATGGCCCATGTTCACTTTGTGGTCTTTATTATTTGCTAACCTGGCCCTCACCTTGGACATGGTTGGAGCCTCAGTACCTTGAAGTCTGGCAGAAGTCTGTTTACATCATTAGTTTAGGTGGCCCTTGAAACCGCCTCCTCTGCCATCCTTTCCTCAGCTAGAAACTCCTGCTCCCTTCCGTGTGCTTGCCAGCCAGCACTCTCTGCTTTCACTGGTGCTATTCCTGGCCCCTCTCCTGGCTTTGGCACACAGTGGGCTGCAAAGTGCCAAATAAGCTATTGAAAAGATAAAACACTACTGCAACAGGTAGACAAAAAAGGATTCTTTCTGTCTCAATTTCGGCAAGGCCCCCAAACCAAGCCCCTTGGCCTATACTCTAAAGTAAGATGTGGGCCCACCCAATCGGGATTGACGTGGTTAGGAGGGTCAGCTTTTGGTGACCCTCAGCTGACAGCCCAGTACAGCCTGTGGAAGAGATTGGAATGCCTAACAGGGAGAGAGAGGCATTTTAGAAGAGGGCTTTTGGAGAAGGAAATGCCTACCCACTCCAGCATTCTTGCCTGGAGAAGTCCATGGACAGAGGAGCCTGGCAGGCTACAGTCCATGGGGTTGCAAAGAGTTGGACACGACTGAGCGACTAACACACGGTTTTGGAGGATTCCATCAGTGTACTGCACGTGCTGTCCCTCACGGAGGACAGAGGGAAGGATGCTTTCCCCTCACACCAGCCTAGAAAAGAGGTTTTAATGCAACCACTTGGAGAGTTTTATCTGTGTATCCTGGAACTCGTGTGGACACAGTGGCCTGGTATCTGATCCACAAGAAATCTAAAGGATGAGAGACTGTAGTTGACTACTGCTTTAACATCAGAGTGAAGAGATAGGACTGCATGAGGTGGCCCGTCTCTCCAGACTTTGTCGGGGAAAGGGCATATGAAAACTTGCTATAGACTAGGTGTGGTTTGGAAGTTTTCACTTCCTCACCTCAGGGAACTACAGAAGAAAAGACCGTTGGCCATGGAATGGGCCATAAGATAGCACATATTCCATGAAAGCACCAGACAAGGGAGAGCATTAGTGTTAAACATGTCCAGAGTTCAGAGAGGACCAGAAGTAGACAGCATGTCAGGATCTTCCCTCATCTGCCCTCTTTGTGCTCCTTGCAGTAGAGAATCAGAGGCGACATGGTGAGAAGTAGGAGCTCCTTGTAGCAAAACGGAGAGGAGATCAGGCACCTTGTTCTCATTGCAGGTGGCTGACCTGAAACTAGCCTGTGTGGGGGCTGGGGAAACTTTAAATGAACTTAAAAACTTTGAGGGTGTAACTAGGCAGGGCATATGGTTGAGCTGAGCCTGTTGTGGGGACTCAAAGTGACTGGGTGAATTCTTACTCCTTGTCTTCAGCAAATGTGCCCAGCTGGAGAGCAGTAAGACTCCTGGCTCCTCACATTTGGGGGCAGGGAAATCAAGAATATATTTATTTTTAGATCTGTCCTTTTACTGATGAAACATAGTAGTTCATTTCTTTTTGAATATCACAGTAGAGCTGTGTAAATTCTAATCCTCCCTCATGCACTTACCTATCTATGCAGTTCTATTTTTCTCTGAGTGATTTGGGACAGACTCTAACTAATACAGGTGGGGGTCTGTTTCTCTCTGAGTCCGTTTTTCCTCATGTGTTGCAGACAGAAATTGAGTGATAACTCAATAGTTCAGGCAATGTTTCAGATGACAGCTCAGGTATTTTCTAGATTGGTTGCTGTGTGATTCTACATGCTTTTTGACTTTCAGATTTGTTTCACTTTCTTCCTTTCTGAAGCTCTTCAAAATTGGATGGGGCTATAGTCAAGCAGCTGAACAAATGCAGGAAGATTGTTCAATTGTGTTAGTTATCCACTTTGTATACCATTCCTCAGAGAAAGCTGGTCAAGAGGCTTTCACTTCTTAAAGCAAAACTGTCTGCATTGTGTTATGATGGAAATTAAATTGTAAAGATATTATAATATCTTTATAATCTTTACAGACAAGATTCTAAGCCTTGGAAAATATCACAGTGCATTCACAGGAGAGTTTTCCTGAAAAAAAAAAAAATCTAATAGTCCTATTATGTTTAAAAAAGAATTTTTTTTTTTTTTTTTGGCCACACCATGCAGCTTTCAATTTCTTAATTCCCAGACCAGAGATTGAACCCATGCCCTCAGTAGTGAAAGTGCAGAGTTCTAACCACTGCACTGCCAGGGAATTCCCTAAAAGGTGGATCATTTTCTTTCACCATATCACCACTTAATTTCCCCAATCTACATAGTGCCAGGAACAGAGTAGGTGCTCAATAAATATTCATAAATGAGGGATTGACATACCATAACATAAACAATCTGTTACATAGCCAGGAGATTAAACCTGGAGGTTCACCAAAGAGAATCAAGTTCTATTACCTGCAATAGAGTCTATATTACAAATTTAGAAGAGCTTGTCTAAATGCTTCTTTTGTTTAGTTGCTAAATCATGTCCAACTCTGTGCAAAATCAGGGAATATAGTCTGCCAGGCTTCTCTGTCCATGAGATTTCTGAGGCAAGAATACTGGAGGGGGCTGTCATTTCCTTCTCCAGGGGATCTTCCTGACCCAGGGATCAAACCCATGTTTCCTGCATTGACAGGTGGATTCTTCACCACTGAGCTACCAAATGCTTCTTTGCTGCTGCTGATCAATGGTGGGTGCCTTTTTTGGTCAAGCACTATGATCTATTGAGCACTTCCTAAAGACTGGACAATGGTTGGGGTCCTTTGTGCACATTCTCTCACTTATTCCTCACAAGAGTCTTGTAAGTTCATATCCATTTTACTACTAAGGAAACTAACTGAAGCAGAGACAAGTTAAGAAACTCTCTCAAGGTTATACAGAGCCAGGATTTTAATGTAGTTTCATAACTTGTTTTTAATTCCCTATAAATTCCTCCCTTAAAAATGTCACAAAGGGTTTCTAATTTGCACTATCTAGGGAGTCCATGTAAAATAGTTCTCCCATGCCTTTAGCGCTGTTATACTATCCTTCCAGCCATATATTCAGTTCCTATTTAATGAGCGTCTACTAGGGGCCAGGCACAGTTAGGAGCTGGAGATAAAATGAAGAGGAACATGATCCAGGTGCCTACCTTCATGAAACTTATAATTTGGTGGGTGAGATGGATAATTAATAAGCAATGACAATTAATATTATTGGACACACAGGGGCCCTAGAAGGGACACCCAGCTCAGACAAGGGGGACTAGCATCTCCTTGTCAGTACATTGCTTGTGTCTAAATGAGGCGTCAGCAAAACAAGCTGGGTGTGCCCCTAGCTCCTACAGAAGTGCCAGAGATTCAGAAAATACTGGTCAAATTACTAGTGTTAGCCGATCTGAAAAGAGAGTCTCAAAGGTGCTATCGTTACTACTCCTACATTACCCCAATCTATGTTGATTATTTTTTTTTTCAGGGTATAGGTTGTTTTTTTCTAAGTGTAACTACCCTTAGGCCGTGAGAAAAAAGTCAAATTTCTGAAATGACACTTTAATTCTATCAATCCTAGAGCACCATGTCTCATTCTTCTTACCCCAGTGACCTGAATAATATTTGGAAACTCTAGCCATAAAATCTTACAATGGGTTTGGGCTCACAGAGATGATTTCATGAAACACATTGTTTGTCTTTTTATTAAATTAAATTATAACGGTGCACTTTTGAGCATTTGTAAGTGTCGCTTCTAATTAGCTCATGAACTCAGATTAGTCAAACCTCACTTAAAGTCAATAGGGTAGGTGAGGTTTTTGCGTCTGTTAAGGGCTTGATATCAGTATTTTGGCTATAAGGCTCATATTAGTTTTAAAGAAGAAAGTTATGTAAAATAATAATGTTGTAAATAGTGGTTTTGGATACTTTAAACTATAAATTAATACTCAAACTTTGTTGTAATTCATTTTAAAAGAAATTTATGACAAGATCCGTAGCATTCCGAAACCTACCGTGCCAAGGCAAAAGCATCATCAATAAAACTTGCACGATCAGCAGAAGAAAAGTCCTGGGAAGAGAAAGAAAAAAAGGTAGGAAACATGAATCTTAAAGCAAAATATATTGAAAATTTAATATCATTAAGACGCTGTTCTTAGAACAAAAGTAAAACAATTCACAACCATTTCTACTCTTACCGTGTGGTTGACGGAAAGATTGGTAGCTATCCATTCCCAAGTTGACACTTCGTAATTTACACGATAAAAGCCAATATGATCAGGGTTTATTTTGAGAAAAGCGTTCCCACTAAGAGTAGATTCCAAAGTGATTCCTGTGGTAGTAAATAAACACTAATGAAAACATGTTTGCACATACTGTAAACACACAGAAATTAGACCCAGCGGGCAAAAAGAAAAGAAATGTTAGTTTGAGGAGTCAAGTTTGATTTGGATCCAAAGCCCCAAAGTCTAATTCTTATTATTCTTATTGCCTAACTTTAACATGTCATTGTAGTATGTGAGCTGAAAAAGAAATAATTACAGGGCACTTATTTATATTAAGTGCCCTGTAATTTGTGACTTATTATTATTTCTTTCAGAAGCTTGTCATATGGATGAAATAATTCTGTGCTTGTCAATCCCTCAATAAAAAAATTAAAAAAAAAACCCACAATACTTAAGGACAGAGAAGTCAATGCGCTTTGGGGGTAATCCATATATTCTTAATCATGATGGATTAATTACACAAAGAATATTCACTGGGATAGCCTAGGAAGGATATAAAAATATAAACATTTAAAAGAATACTATGTTTATTTAAAATCAATATTCGAATTGATGGATATGGTGATTGCTAAGCAGAATAATGATTTGAGAGTCAGTAACAATTTTCAAGTGTCAAGAAGGCTTGCAACAGGACTAAAATCCAAATACAGTATTTTTGATCTTGTAGTCCATTTCATACTCATTCTCCCAATTTTATTTATTTTTGTAAAGCCTTCTACTTCCATATTTCAACTGATTATATCAATGTTTTTTCATCAATGGATTTACCAAATTAACTTTATTTCTAAAGTAGTATTTAGAATTTACATAAGGCTCTAGGATATAGATTTTGGAAGCTCAACATTGAAGGAACAAAGACTTACATTTTAAGTAAAAACTACTCAAAACAAGGCAGGAGGAGAAGGGGTCAACAGAGGATAAGATGGTTGGAGGGTGTCACTAACTCAGTGGACATGAGTTTGAGCAAGCTCCAGGAGTTGGTGAAGAACAGGGAAGCCTGGCATACTGCAGTCCATGGGGTCTCAAAGAGTTGGACACTGACAACTGAACTGACCTGAACTCCAAATAGTGTTTATGCTCTGATATGACCAGTGTTTGTTTAGCATTACTCATATAGTTTTTAACTCCTATATTCTTGTCTGTATGGACAATATGCAACTTAAATAATGATGTGGGAATACTTAGTATATTTAAATAATTTCAGATAGTTTAAGGTACTAATAACATGGGATGTGATATTGGAAAATAGGATATGAGGCTGGAAGTAAAAGTGGGGCTTCAGTGTGGAGAGCCACATGCTGTCTTAAGTCCATCTTCTGAGAGATGGTGAGAAAAGAGGAGATTTTTAGGGAGGTAAATAATACACTCAGGTCTGTTTCTAGAAAGATAATTTTGATGGTAGGATGGGAAGGAGATATTGGAAGGAGATTCTAGAGTCTACTGTGTTAATCTAGGGTAAGAGAAAAGGAGGGCTTACCTTAATGTGGAGATGATGAAAATAGATGATGTGTTCAAGAGACACATCACCAGTATAATCAACACTATCTTTTCTGACTTGATGTGGACAGTTAGAGGGGAAAATGGCGTGCATGACTGAATGAATAATGGTGTTGCCATTACAGAAGGAATAGAGGAAGATGAGTCAGTTTGGGAGGAAAGGTGATTTACATTTTGGAAGTGCTCACAAGGTTTGGAAGATGTCCAACGGCACAGTAGTTTTTCATAATACATGAGTAAACACTTCAACAAGACAATAAGTTTCTTTAGGAACATTCATAGTAGGTTCTTGACAAATTGTAAACCTTTACCTCACTCATGTAGTATTTATCTTTCTTTGTCATTCTCCCACGGACAGGTTGTTGAAAGGAAGCTAATCTTTTGGCAGCCATACACTTCGAATGTTTGCATCAGGAGGAGAGCCTCTTGCTAAGCACAGAGCCATATGTTACAGGAGAAAGAGCATGAACTTTCGAATCTGACAGATCTAGGATACAGTCATTGCTCTCTGACTTACTAGCTGTGTGATCTTGGCCAAATCACTTGACCTCTCTGTGTCCCAGTTCACCATGAGGGAAATGGATAAAAATCCCTGACAGGGCTATTGTGAAGATTAAATAAGATAACATAGGTAAAGTGTTGGCTACATAGTTATGTGTCCAACAGATGGTAGCTATCCCCATTATTATGAAAGGGGATATGCCGCCAGTTCTATAAATAGCAAAGCAAATATAAATAACATTGAGAAGTTCCTGGCAATCCATCTAAATACAGCAGTATTTTAGTGTGCTTTATATATACCTAGTTAAGCCTGTCTAGAGTTACTGTGATTTTTCTCACTTTATGGATGAGGAAGCTGAGGTCCAGGAAGTCAGTAGTTACTGGACTTTCCAAGTTCATGCTACTTCTGGAACAGCTGTCAACAACAAAATACTGTTGGGTTGTTTAGTTGCATAATGAAGTAAGTAGGATAAAATACTGATGCCTGTTCCAGGCAGTACATAGAAGTAAAGGGTGCATGAGTCATTCTGTTTCTCCAGTTACTAATATGATTTTTCTGATTATAACAGTAGTGTGTGTTCTTTATGGTTTCAAATATGTATTTGGAATAACCCTGTGTACGAGACAGCAAAAGAGACACTGATGTATAGAACAGTCTTTTGGACTCTGTGGGAGAGGGAGAGGGTGGGAAGATTTGGGAGAATGGCATTGAAACATGTAAAATATCATGTATGAAATGAGTTGCCAGTCCAGGTTCGATGCACGATACTGGATGCTTGGGGCTGGTGCACTGGGATGACCCAGAGGGATGGAATGGGGAGGGAGGAGGGAGGAAGGTTCAGGATGGGGAACACATGTATACCTGTGGCGGATTCATTTTGATATTTGGCAAAACTAATACAGTTATGTAAAGTTTAAAAAAAAAAAAAAAAAGAGTATAATGAAGAATACAAAGATTATCCACCACCAGTTGACATTACGTTTTTATCTTGTGTGTATATGTGTATGTGTATTTATCTTCCAAATATATGCACACGTGAAGACACAATACATATAGAGAAATTTATTGTGTTTTTGATTGTTAATCCTTTTCACTTGAAATTATATTGTAAACACTTTGCAATTTCATTATATATATATGAAGATGTAGATTTAATGGCCACATAGTATTCATAGAATTTATAAATTGTTTTGTACCACTTATTGCTAGTTTTATGCATAAGAGTGATATAAATGGATTCTTTCTGGGTAGGAACTCTTTCTAAATTATTTTTTCCTTTTGTCTGTTAATTCAAAATTTCATCCAGAGGCTATTTTCAACTTAGATAGATTTCAACAGCAAAGCATGCATACTAGTTTTTAATATACTGTTTTGTGTAAATAATTATAACAAAATTCAGTCAACTAGACAGCTTGTGATAGCCTAGAAATTTCTCTAGAAATTTCTAGAGGAAGAAACATTTTTCTTTGGTGACATAAATACTGTGTTCCATCAATCCTTTAAGCAAATTATCTTTCTGTGTAAAATTACAGTTCGTATCTATTTTATTAAGTTTGTGTATCTCTTAGTAGTAAAACAGCTGAAAGGTATAAGAATACTATTTTTTAATAATGACATACAAATTATATGTGGAGATTTAAAAATTTCAAGTAGGATGCACTACTTGGAATTTGGGGTAAGGAAGAAAAGTTTAATCTCTGAAACAAACACTAACATGATCCATTCATTGTAAAATGGATTGGTTATCCATTTGTGACAATGTTTTCAACAAATTACTTATTCAAAGAAATAATCATATAATTATTGTATTAGTAATAATTACAGAGTCCCATCTAAATCTCAGCAAGAAGCCTAGAGAATCTCCCTGAAAAGAAAGATATAGGATTAATACATAATACATAATAAGCAGGAATTCGGGAAAGATGCATTGTGACTGTCATGATGAAGAATTATCATGGGCAGTGGTTTTGGTGACTGGGAAGAAATAACTGCAAAAGAGAGTTGGATAGTGAAGGTCTGTTGATGTGTGCCTATGGAAGCAGGTACCCAACTAAGCTGGTACATGTGTTCCAGATCATTTGACAGATCTGCTCTTACAGAAAACAGTGTATGTGGAGAAATCTGTTGGTTGTTTACCACACTGTTCCCTTTTCTTCTAGGTACACAGCTAGACTATATTTATTAGCCTCCCTTGCAGCTAGGTGGCAACATATGATTGACACTGGGGCATAAAGTGTGGGCAGAAATAATAGATGGACTTCTAGGTCTGGTCCCTCCATTATCTTCCTCTGTCCTCTGATCAGATGCAAAAGATCCAGCACAGAAGTCTAATATTAGTTTGGAGAGAGAGAGGAAGTGGAGCCATAAGAAGGAAAAAGACAGGAATTCTAAGTCATTATTTGGGAGTGAGCTACCTAGGAGAGATGGCAGTCAGGAACATCTCCATTGGACTGTTGCATGAATAAGAAATTTTTATTGCATTGAACTACTACTGATAGCCAATATATGCAATAATTAGGCTTCCCTGGTTAATGCAATATACAAAGCTGTCACAGCTTGATTGACATCTTTAAAGTAATTGATGTAACTTAGCTCTCCCTTTACCCTAATTAAGTAAACTTTCTTCCTGGAAGAGATACCTAATTACCTGAAGTGAATATTCTAGTTGACGTTAGCCAATATGTTTTTATTTGTGTAAATTAACAAATTAGCATTCTTATATGTATGGTTCATGTGAATAAGTCTTTCAAGACTTTGTTGACCAGTGCTGAATTAAACAAACTGAGCTTCTGAATCTGCAAAACTGAATCCATAATGAATGATTATGGATTTCTTTTCTTTTTGTTTTCTTTCTCTGTCTCTCATTAAATTAGAAAAATATATGTCCATCATTATTTCGATATGAAATATTTAAATATAACTACCATAAAATTTTAGGAATATTTATATGATAGAATTTGGTTATCTAATAATACATAATCTGAAAGAGTTGTGAAAACAGTCATCACAAAGTCTATTCTACATCCTATGCCCTAAAACTGTCTTTTAGACCCTATATGCTCATGAATCCCTATTTTTAAATGTGTTTTAGCAAGATTGGTTGTCTGATATCGTATGCTAATCTACAAGTCTTCTAAATGTTGGAAAGCAGCAGATTAAAACAAAAAGGTGGTATACTACTAAATGTAGATGCGTTGACAGTAGACAGTATAGCAGCTGATGCTAAAGATAGAGGCATTCACTATACATAGGCACCCTCTAGAAGCACAGTAGTCTTCAGACAAACAAGCCTTAATTAAGAAAGGACTTGCTGAATTCTTAGTACATCTTAAGATGTACACAGTGCCTTGAGGGAATAGGGTGAACAGGAGACAGGGAGTATGATATGCATTGTGTATCTTCAAAGAGCTTATAGTTTACATAAAAAGAAAAGACAGAGAATATGAACCTTAATAATGATGCTGCTTAAAATCTAAGGAATTATACTAAGGACTGATGAAACTAATAGCATAAAATATGCTCTCAACAATAAGAGGAGCGATTATTCAGGGTAGGTTAGAATTGCCAGAGGAGGCCCTGAGATGGAGATCCTCTTCTTTTGTTAAGAAGTACATGATGAACTGTTTTCATGTTTAAAATACTGCGCACAACACAAATGTGAATAAAAGACCTTAGGGGAAGCCCCACTATTGCCTGGGAAATTTCTAGCTGATGAATCACCAAAGAAACCAAGAAGGAGGAGGTGGGGCTGGTAACCTGAGCTGGTTGCCCATTCAGTACCCTCAGGACGTGCTGTCATCTGCGCTCTGAGCTGGGAGTTGAAGATGTCCCTGAACAGGAAACAGGAACTTATTGCATAGCCTAAAAATGGAGCAGGCACTTTGAAGTAGGAAGAGATGTCTAATTTACTTCTGGCTAAATGACCAGTCATGATTCTGAAATTGCAGATAAAGATAGATTTGTCATCAAAGCTCTGTGGACATTAGAGCCACTTCATTCATTCCTTCAGTTAACAATTACTAGGTATCTGCTGGAGATATGGAACAACCACACAACAACAAAAAATAAGCTTCATTCTCAAGGAATATTCTACAGGGAGGGGAGGGACAGATAAAAGTCGGGAGTTACAGCAAAAGAAATGCCTCAAATCTAATGACAGAGGGATTGAGGTTGCCCTGCGAGGCCTTTGCTCTCTCCCTTTCATACTAACGTTTTCTGTCCATAGCACTGTTTGAGTCTATACGCAGTCCTATTATCCACATAAACTCTACCTGTAGTCCCCCTAACCCTCAGACAGATGTCCCTTTCTTTACTAACTTTTCTCAACTTCCAGATCTCTACTTGTATTTCTCCTGTGAGCCCCTTTGGCTCTTACCACACCAGGCCCTTCTGACATGGTGTTATATTTGCCTGCTGACTTGTCCACACCCTCCCTACACAGTAAGTGCTGCTGCTGCTGCTGCTAAGTCGTTTCAGTCATGTCCAACTCTGTGCGACACCATGGACGGCAGCCCACCAGACTCCCCTATCCCTGGGATTTTCCAGGCAAGAACACTGGAGTGGATTGCCATTTCCTTCTCCAATGCATGAAAGTGAAAAGTGAAAGTGAAGCCGCTCAGTCGTGTCTGACTCAGCAACCCCCTGGACTGCAGCCCATCAGGTTCCTTCATCCATGGGATTTTCCAGGTAAGAGTACTGGAGTGGGGTGCCATTGCCTTCTCCGAGACAGTAAGTGCTACAAAGTAAGAATTGTGGGGATTTTTCCCTCAGCATTGTCTCTATACCTACCCGTGTGTCTGACCCATTAGTTAGTGTTCAGTAAATACTTGTTTGAAAGTTATTTCAAATTAATATTTTAATTATTTAAGGACTAAGTTCATTATTAAAATATTGTGTCTAATAAGGACATAATACATATAAGAAAAATATTTATTATTAACTCCTGAAAACTATTTTCTGGACCACTGGAATTTTTGGACCACTGGAATAAACTTTAGTTACCTGGAAGTTTTTCTTTTATGAAAACCTCAGTTTATGAAAATTCTAGATAGATCATATTAGTGAAAATATATTATCCATGCTTTTAAATTTGTAAACATCAAATCAAGAAGATTCCCAGATGTTCCTCCAATCTTCAGTTAACCAGTGGTGACCAATGGGGAAAATATGTAGTAATATTTCAGCCAAATCCACTGAAAATTTCCCAAGGGTATCCTAGCCTCGTTATGTTGTTTATTGGTGCTATCGAACATTTTTTTTTTTACTGTACTTTTTTCTGTCTCCATTTTCCTTTGGCTTATGTAAGAAAAAGGTCAGAAAAGATCTTGGTATGCAAACAAAATTATCCTATATAAAATACTCATCTGGGTATTCTAGAAGAATTTCGGAGACATTGCTGACTACATCAATTAAAGTTAGTATAAATGACCAAGAGAAAGTTTTTGTCGTAAAGGCAACAGTAAAGGGTCTTACCTTGACAATAGCAAAGCTGGTAGAGCTTTCAGTACAAACTAAAAATCACAAAATAGGGCTTCCCTGGTGGCTCAGCGGTAAAGCACCTGCCTGCCAATGCAGGAGACACAGGCTGGATCCGTGATCCGGGGAAAATCCCACGTGCCGTGGAGTAACGAAGCCTGTGGGCCACAACTAGCGAGCCTGTGCTCTAGAGCTGGAGAGCCAAAACTATCGAAGCCGTGAGCTGCAACTACAGAAGCCCGCGAGCCCTAGATCCCCTGCTTTGCAATAGGAGAAGCCACCACAGTGAGAAGCCCACACACTGCAACCAGAGAGCAGCCCTGCTCAATGCAGCTGGAGAAAAGCCTTGCAGCAATGAAGACCCAGCTCAGCCAAACATACACAAATAAATAACATTATTTTTAACATCACAAATAATTTATAATAAAAATAAAAAAAGAAACAAAGCTGAAAAAACCTTATGGGAGCCACATAGAAACTTGTACACAAATGTTTATAGAAATATTATTCACAATAGCCAAAAGACAGAAACAATCCATATGCTCATCAACTGATGAACAGATAAACAAAAGGTGGTATATCAATATGATATGACTATAACTTGGCAATAAAAAGGAATGAAGTTCTGATACATGCTATGACATAGATGAATTTGAAAGCAAGCTAGGTGAAAGAAGCCACTCACAAAATGCTATAGATACCATTCCATTTATATGAAATGTCCAAAATAGCCAAAGCTATGAAGATAAAAAAAATAGGTTAGTTGGTGCTTAGGGCTTAGTATAGGAATTTCTTTTTGAGGTGACTGAAATGCCATAAAATTGACTGTGGTAATGGTTACACACATCTGTGAATGTAAGAAAAACTGGATTGCACACTTGAAATTGGGGGATTTTATAGTACATGAATTGTACCTCAATAAAGCTGTTTTTTTAAAATTTTTAATCTGCTGGAAATAGGGTAAAAATTTACTTGCCAGAGGAAATGAATTACTATTTTAGAATATTTTGCAGGAGCAAATAGGCATATGTAAATAGAGGGTAGATGATCTGCTTTTATTCTTGAGAAGCAATGGGTGAAAGTCCATGCCAAATGCTATTTGGAAACCAAGTCCTCATGGGATGGGGTGAAGAGTCTCATTTTGATTTAGATAAGAAGCGACTTTGAAACACAAAACAAGCACAATAGCAGAAGTATAGAAAGCAGGATTCTTCTTGGATAGTTGCTAAAACTTGCCTTTTTTTAAAATTATTTTTTCAGCGATCTGTAGTAGAAAACATGTGGTAAGGTCTTGTTTTCATATAACTCTAAAATTTTTCAAGAAAAGAAAATACAAATGAATGGAGATAGAATACAGAAATATATTTCTAGTTGACTTAAGTGGGTGGAACAGTCACAGCTGAATTTTAACACAGGCCAGGGCCAATGCATTCACTTAGGGAGGCGGATGGGTGGATGGGTAGATGAATGGATATAGATATAGATAGTCCCTTGAGCTACTGGTGACAACTTACAACTTAGAAAAAATAATTTAGTGTCATTAAAAATTCTAGTGTCATGCTGGTTTGAGAAAAACATTAGGTCTGATTTAATGGCAGTATTTAAAAAGTCAGGCTTGTCACATAACATTTTAAGAAATTCAGTGACATTTGATATTTAAAAAAAGAAAGGAAGAGACAAGGAAAAAAGAAAGGAAGGAAAAAGAGGGAAGAGAGGAAAGGAAAGAAGAGAACTGATATACTGATCTTCTAGTGGTTGGGTGTATGACCCTTCTCTTTGAATGCAGTTATTTATTATTGTGTCAGTTATGGTAAATCATTACAAAGAATTTCTTAAGGCAAAAAATTCTCATTATTATAGATAAGGATTTGGGCTCATCAGTTAATTAAGAGATTTCTTTTAGCTGAAATGTACATCATAAGTTCCAGTTTTATTGTTGTTTCTTTACACATACTTATTTAATGTAGTACATTAATTCAAGGAAGAAATAAATCAATTGATGATATTTACCTCCTGTTTCTGACCTATTGTATAATGTAATCCTTTGTTCATCATCTTCAGTCCATTTAATTGGAATATTCCATGTGTAACTAGTTTTTAAAAAGAAAAATTTAACTTTGATTACTAAAACATAAAAACATTTCCCAAGTAAAAATAGACAAGCATAAAAGGCAACAGACAAGCATATTTTCCTCATAAGCAGTTATCTAGTGTATAGTATACAATTAACACAGTTAATACATTATACTCTTTTTATGGTAAGGATAGACTATGTAATTGCTTTCAATTTATATACATCTTTAAAATTTGGAAATCTGTTTCAGAAAATTAGCTAAGGTGAAGAAGATTATTTCAACAAAATGCCTTGAGACTTTGGAATAGAAGTATTATATAAGAAAACTGAGCATTCACATACATACTCGTATTCACTCTAATATGCTATAGTTCCCATCAAGGAACATAATACATTGTTAGAATTCAGAAGACAATCTTATAATGCTGTGAAGGAAATAAAACATTTTAGAAATTACATTGAAATGACACCACCACCACCATCCCTTAAAATGTCTCATGCTCTTTAAATATCTCCTATTTAGAATCATGTGAACCAGTGTGCTGCAAAGAAAATCACTGAGCAAGCACGTTTCAGGGATTTTTAGTGTTTTCTTTAGCTCCTTAGTATTTTCTCCTGGAGCCAAGGGAGGAGATGAGCTTTGTATTTTGATACAATATGTATACCTAATATTTACTCTTGAAATCTCTTAAGAGAGATCATAAGTATCTTTTTGGTGGTTCTCATTATCATACCTTACCAGTCAAAAAATACAGGAAATCTAGAGAAAAGATGAATCTGAGTTTGGGTTTAGGTTTCACCTCATAGTTGACCAATGATCTGTGGTCATTCAAGTCCCTAACAGAGAATGGGGGAATGATATTTCTCCCTTTCAAGATATAATAAAATTTATATAATTCAGAGAGATGTATTTGTCATCTGCATGAAAGAAGTAATCCTTTGTTTTATAATTAGTGAAATGTTTTATAGATTGAGCTTTTACTAGCTTTCTTGAAGGATTTTTTTGCATTTGAATATTTTCGGCTGTAAGTTTCACAGAACCAATACATAAACTGTTTCTTGGATCTTAGACATTGTCAGTGGTCCATCCTTATCCCCTTGAATCCCTTTGTCATGTTTGTACTTCCAGTTGTAGATTCCAATGTGCTTTCCCTGCCAACAGCCAGCACCGGGTCTGTCTGTCCGAGGACTGCCCTCTGGCTGCCTGATCAAGGAAAGCCAGAAGTTGCTGAAAATGTACATCCTTGGGTGCAGTCTTTAGCCAATGATGGCTGGGCGTGAGAGTGTTCTTTGCCCCATCTTGGCAGGACGCCGCTGAAGCACGGTCTAGAACTTCCTTACAGGGTAGTTGCCTTGGACAGCACCTGCCTGTTGTATTTTGCTGTTTGATAGCCCACCGCCCAATCCCCCACCAGCCTTTCCTAGATTTCCTTATGAGACACTCTCACTTGAATGATCAGAGTCTGATTTTAGTGAACCTAAGAACGATACCTTATAACTTCTTGACAGATAGACAAAGAAACGTTTTTTAAAAGTCATATCCTACCTACAGATTTCACTCTCACTGCTCTGCTGATTTGGTGTTGCTATGTAGACTAACATTTCATTCTCCTCAGCTTTCCCCCTTGTCAACCCAACTGAAACAACCGATTGTGCAGTGTCTGGATACCCTATGTATACAGTTAGGATTTCACACTTCCACTGTCTCCTCTAAGACATGGTGTTTGGGACGAGGCTGTGCCTGAGAGTAAGCATAAGACGTATTACTAAGGTCATATAAAAAAATATTACTCTGAGGTCTGTAAGAGCATCATAAGACAAAAAAGTTTAGAGGGTTGAGGCTATATAATTTTATAGTTTTGGAACCACTTGCAGGATCTAATATAATCTGAGTAAAACAATAGATTTGAGAGTACAAAATATCAAGAAATAGAAATTATATAAATGAAATGATAGAGTTTCTTATATGTTATCTAAACTTCAAAAGTATATTTTTAAAGGTATAATTCACTTTTTAAATATCTAACAGGGAATATATATATGTGTGTGTATGTGCTTAATTGCTCAGTCGTGTCTGACTCTTAGCGACCCCAGGTGGCCCACCAGGCTCCTCTGTCCATGGGGATTCTCCAGGTAAGAATACTGGAGTGGGTTGCCATGCCCTCCTCCAGGGATCTTCCCAACACAACCCAGGGATCGAACTGAGGTATCCCACATTGCAGGCAGATTCTTTACTGTCTGGGCCACCAGGGAAGCTCATATATGTGTGTATATATATATAAAATTATAACTGATTCACTTTGTTGTATGGCAGAAACCAACATAACATCGTAAAGCAATTTTCCTCCAATTAAAAAATAAGTTAAAAAAAAAGAAAAAATGTCTCTTCCCAGAAATATGTAAAACAATGTAACAGTTTCTGGCAGTATAAATGTGGCCAATCTAATTTTCAAAATAAGGAACTACTTTTGCCCCAGTATACCTACTAGCATTCTTCCACCTGTTTACATTGACTAGACTGCCAAAGACATGTAAACCTGTCCCATAGAGAACTCTCTCTGATGGAGATGTGAAACTCACCCATTTCTATGAGATGGGTTGAGGCCATAGTGTTAGAACAATAACTTACACACTTGTGAGGCATTTAGGTTATAAAAAGTTTCTGATCAGTAAGAATTCCATAATGTTGGATTTAAGCAGTGAGAAAAGGGAAGAGGTCATTTAGTTTATAGTATAACTTAATGTTGTCTATCAGACAGGAATATATCTGAAATGAGAGCAAGTGAATACTAGGATTGGAGGGAAAAAAGATTCCTTTCTGGGGGTATTAGGCATATATTATGATCTAGCTTTTAAATCAAATTGAAAAATAAGGAATGACAACTTTTTATATAATGTCTTTTTTCTCTCTTATAGTTCAAGAGCCACTACAGGTTTTTAAGAAATGTTCTTAGGAGTAGAGCCTGTATTTTCTAGGTTTATTTTCCTATGCATACATAATTTGTAACTTTTTTAAAAAAAGGGAACAAATAGATTGATTTTATGATAAATGATCACTAAAAATCATGCATCTATTAATCTAACATTTTTTTAAAGTATCTGAAGGTTCAGACTAAAAAATTTAAAGAAAAGTATAAATATTAGTATAGTTCTGTGTTCTAAATCTTAATGGGGCTTCCCTGGTGGCTCAAACAGTAAAGAATCTGCCTGCAGTGTGGGAGACCTCAGTTCGATCCCTGGGTTGGGAAGATCCCCTGGAAGAAGGCATGGCAACCCACTCCAGTGTTCTTGCCTGGAAAATCCCCATGGACAGATGAGCCTGAATGCAATTTAAAGATTTATTAAAACTTTAAAAGTGATTTTAGACTGGCTGATATGCTTAGTTCCGTTGGCAATAACGTTTTTTTTTTGTTTGTTTGGAGACGGATCCATAATGCAGGAGTAGTTTTAAAAAATCCAGTTCCACAGGTTTAAAAACACCATTGGCTGTCTTTGACTTAACAAATCAGTGGATGTGAATGAGAGAAGGGAACAACTACTGTGAAACTTTCCCAATGGCAGTTTGTTTCTCAAGAAAGAAATATATTTTAAAAATTTTATATGTGCAAAGACTATTAAATAGCAGTGTTAAAGATAGCCAATCTGATCTGCTAGAACATAAACAGTAACTAAAAAAAATTTATGGTTAATAAAATGATCACATAAATTATGTAGGTTTATATAATTGAACTGTCACCTGATAACATGTCAGATCTAAATATCAAATCATTCACATATTATGAAGAGGAAAGGATGAAAAACAAAGTCTTCTCCATCATAATGTGTCCTCTCCAAAATAAAGCATATACAGACACTCCCTGACTGACTTCATTGGGCCTAAAGACTCAAATTTTCCTATATTTTGGCATGAACTATTAATTTTCAGAACCTGCGCTCCAGCAAGATATCCAGTTTCTCTGAATTTCATTTACGGTGGGAGAGCTGAGGCTTTCAGGGGGTTGTGGGGTTGGGGAGGCTGGTAACAGGTTTCAACAAGGTGACCACTGGCTTCTCTGGTTTAAGTGCCAGCCAGTTTACTGGAAGTGGCTTATTTAATCATTCTGAGTGTTCTTCATCCTCCATGCCTTAGACAGCAAGTTTTTGGCAATTTGAATTTTTGGAAACACCTGAGGTGCTACTCATGTGACTTAATTCCCAAAGTCCTGAATTGGAAGCCAGGAAACAGATTCTGTTCCCTACTGCATGGAATATGTATCATAAAGTGGGTCTATAAAGCTTTTTCAGTTCTCTAGAAATATGGCTATGACCCCAATAAACAAGATGAAAACACTGTTCTAAAAGGAGATTGTTCTTTGCAAATTCATCCGATTCGATTCCCTGTACACTGTTTATTCTTTAACTGGAAATTTTAGCTCATGTCAATCTTTGGAACATCTGCCACATGCCGTCAGCCCTAGCCCCTCTCCTGGTGCAGGCCCCAGCAATTCCATCACCTCTCACAGGGGTTACCCGCTATGATATCATCCTAACAGGTCTCCCTGAATCCACACTGGCCCCACGTGATCTGTCCTCCATAGTACACTAGAGGGGAACTTTGAAAAATGTAAACATGATCCTGCCTGTTCTCGCCTTAACTTCCTTGAATTTGCACACTCTTTTGTTCAGAATCTTTAATGTGCTCTGCATGCCTGGCCCCCGCCTTCCTCTCCAGCTTTATCTCCGCCCCCCCCCACCCCGCCCCACTCTTCCCAGGGCCTCTTTGTCACCCAGTTCTTGGAGCCAGACTGCCTGCATTCAAATCAAGGATCCATCACTAACACTCTGTGCAACCTTAAATAAGATGTTTAGTCATGTTCTGCCTAAATTTCTCCATCTGTTATAATAAAATACTCTAAAGTACTTAAAATTGTGGCAGCTACTTAGTAAACGCCCGATCAGTATTGCATATCATATGTATAATGCTCCTTTTCAACGTTAGAGACTTCATATGTGTTTCTATTTTGACAACCCTGACAGTCACCCTCAACACCAATTTTTACTGTTTAAGAATCACTTTCTCAAGACAGAAAGTCTTCTGTAGCCTTCTCTACTCCATCACACCTCTTGCCTCAGGCTCAGTGTATCAGTGGACACACATGGCAGGAGAGAATAATTACTGTGAAACTTCCAAATGCAAGCTTGTTTTGCGAGGGAGAAATGTTTCTAAACTTTTAATATCCAGAGGCTCTAGCAGTATTAAAATGGGCCAATCTATTGATAATTTGCTGGAACATACAACTAACTATAAAAGAACCAGCTTACGGTTATTAAATTAAACACTTCCTGAGACACTTTCTTTGCACCCAGTAATTCTCCTTCCTCATATTATCCTAATTGCTATTGAATAAGTGCTCTTGTGATGCTTTATATATGTGACTGTAAGATAAGGTCAGTGAGACTATTTAAAATGAGAGGAAGAAGGTGAAGGGTCTTTACAATAGAAATCAGGCAGTGGAGATTAGAAGCCACCTGGAGTGTGGTGGGTTCAAAATTGTTTCCACCCAAAGCAAGTGTTAAGCTAAAAGACAATTAAAATCAGCATGGGTGAAATTGGAATGGTGCCCAGGGGATTTAGTGTATGGCTTTTGTTTAGCCAGAATCCTGTCTAGGAGGGGGTTCAGTTGGGTAGAGGGGTTCTGAGATGATATCCCCAAAGCGGCACACCCAGGTTCCTGTGACCAGCCCCAGTGGCTGGGAGATCCTGCGGTTGTGGTTGTGTTCTCTTCAGTTGGGAGCAGTTGGCACTCCATTAATGTCTACAAAAATAGCTAATTATACAGCAATGACTATAGTATTAACTCTTTTGTAAAAGTTGTTGTCATGGAAGGGTGATAAGTTTGGAAACCACTGGCTGTGTGGCTCATATTTTGTCAGCTTTTACAATAGTTGAGATGTTTAAGAAATCTGGCAAATTAGAGGGAATGACATATTGGATTTGTAATTTTAACTGAAAGTCTTAGAATATCTTAACTCAGTAGTCATATTTAAATGTCTAGATAAATCTGATTTTGCTGGGGTTTTTTTTTTGTTATTGTAATTTTATTGGACTATAATTGACTTACAATGTCAGTTTCAGGTATATAGCATAGTGATTCAGTAATACATATGCACAGATCATTCTTTTTCAGATTCTTTTCCCATATAGGTTATTGTAGAATATTGAGTAGAGTTCCCTGTGCTATACAGTAGGCCCCTGTTGGCCATCTGTTTTAAATAGAGTGTGTGTATGTTAATCCCAAGCTCCTAATTTATACTCCACTGCCATGTTTCCCCTTTAGTAACCCTAAGTGTATTTTTGAAACCTGTGAGTCTGTTCCAAATATGATTCCATATATGAGTGATAGCATATGATATTTGTCTTTCTCTGAATTCACTTCACTTCATATGATAATCTCTAAGTCTGTCCACGTTGCTTCAAATGGCACTATTTTGTTCCTTTTATGGCTGAGTAGTATTCCATTGTATACACATAACACATGTTCTTTATCCATTCTTATGTTGATAGACATTTAGATTGCTTCCATGTCTTGGCTATTATAAACAGTGCTGATGAACATTGGGGTACAGGTGTCTTTTCAAATTATGGTTTTCTCCAGATATATGCCCAGTAGTAGGATTGTTGGATCATCTGGTAGTTCTGTTTTTAGTTTAAGAAAACTTCATACTGTTCTCCATAGTATTTGTACCAATTTATGTTCCCACCAACAGCGTAAGAGCGTTCCCTTTTCTCCATACCTTCTCCAGCATTTATTGTTTGTAGGTTTTTTGCTGCTTGTCATTCTGACCAGTGTGAGGTGATACCTCACTGTAGTTTTGACGTGCATTTCTCTGATATTTAGTAATGTTGAGCATCTTTTTATGTGCTAGAAAAGTCTCATTATGTAAAGTTAAAGGTTTGAGGATTCCCTGGTGGCTCATACGGTAAAGCGTCTGCTCGCAATGTGGGAGACCCAGGTTCGACCCCCGGGTCGGGATGATCCCCTGGAGAAGGAAATGGCAACCCACTCCAGTATTCTTGCCTAGAAAATTCCATGAATGGAGGAGACTGGTGGGCTATAGTCCATAGGGTCGCAAAGAGTCGGACATGACTGAGTGACTTTTCACTCACTCACTCTTTTTGTTGTTGTTATTTTTAAAGCTTAATGTGTTGAAAATGTCCAAGAAATTTGATATGCCATATTTATGAATTTTAATTTATTATGTCCATAAAAATGTATAGATAAGTATTTTTAATTAGATTTATAAATCTGTGTCTTTAGGTGTTTATATTTGAAATTGTAAATGGAATTTAATAACATTTGCAGTAGTATTGGGGGCTTCTCTGATAGCTCAGTTGGTAAAGAGTCTGCCTGCAATGCAGGAGACCTGGGTTGGGAAGGTCCCCTGGAGAAGGGAAAGGCTACCCACTCCAGAATTCTGGCCTGAAGAATTCCATGGACTGTATACTCCATGGGATCGCAAAGAGCAGGACACAACTGAGGGACTCTCACTTTCACTTCACTAAGTAGTGTTGTTTAGAAGTTTCTTGTAAATGAAATATACAAAATAATTTGATTGAGTTTGTAATTGTTAAAATGTTCAGGAGAATTTCATTTATGCATTGTAAATAAAGACATCCTCAATCAAAAACTAGGGAAACTGCTATTGAAAAGTCTCCTCAACTCTACCCACAGGCCAGCACCCCTCTCAGAAGCACCCCCTTCTAAATACTTCTGGTTTTAGTTCTTCGGATTTATTAACTCACCCACAAAAGAGGGTGACTTAATTCATTTTCACTGCTTTCTTTTTCATTCTCCCTTTAACAGTCAAATTTTAATAAAGCAAAATTGTTATTGTTATTAGACTGTGTATAAGTTACAGTTGTTCCTTTAGATAATATACTCATACTGCTGTTTCTTGTTTTATAAATTTTAGAATTGCTACTCTCTCCTAACTGTAGAATAAGGTTCTCTTGTGCAGTGCTGGTAAATGCTCAATAACTGGTTCTCAGGGTGGAATGGAAGGTGGGATGTATTATTTGCTGATTTCTATTAACTCACATCATGACCAATTTCAGGCTACTGGAATGACACCTCTGAGTTGGGATTAAAACCAGCTTCAGTCCACCACTGAATCAGTATCCCAACATTCTTCTACTTTTTCTTCCTTTTCCACCCCCTTTCTTCTGTCAACTATGTTTTTTTTTCTTGTTACAGTGTTAAAACTGTACAATCTAACCTGCCACCAGAACAGAATTTTAACATGTTATCCATTGGTTGATTATAAAAACTAAAAGACAATAAATAACATATAAGGAGTTATGCTGTATACCTATTGTTGGCCAAGAAGTGTGTTGAGTTATATTTCCTTTTCTATGGTTTGATTTCATGGCCCTTGAGTCACTTAAGTAAAAATTTCCCCTAACACCTTATTTTATAAGGGTAAAATAGACTCCTTTTTGGGTTTCCCTGGTAGCTCAGTGGTAAAGAATCCACCTGCCAGTGCAGGAGACTCCTTTTCCTTATACTTTATCAGTGGCATAAAATCATTCTACCTGCTTCTTTTTTTTTTTTTTTTTGGATCACAATTTCTACATACGGGCTTGATTTTTTTTTTTCTAATTTTTCTTCTTTATGGTTGACCACATTGATAGGCCTTCACCAGCTCCTCAATTTTGCCTCCTCCCAATCATACTGTCTTTTTTCCTGCAGATCACCTAACGCAGCTCCAGTCGTCCTGCTCTTAGGGCACTGTGAGCCCACTGGATGGGTGCTGGTCTGCATTTCATTTCATGGATCTCCTAGGACAGATACACTGTTTCCTGGATCCTGTGTCTTCCTCTTTTTTTATGTATTCATATTTTTTCTCTCCCTGCTCCGGTTCACCTGGAGTGTAGCCTTAGTAACTTTCTAAGTGCTGTGTGGAAAGCATTTTCTGGGGCTGCATGTCAGAAAATGTCTTCACTATGCTGTTATATTTGGTTTAGGGACTGGGTAGAGAATCGGAGGCTGAAAATATGTTTTGCATCTACATTTCAAATGTCTGCTTTATTTTCTTCTTGTGTTCAGAGTTGTTGTGAAGAATTCTAATGTCACAGTAACTCATGTACCCTTAACATGTACCCTTATTCTCTGAAATTTCATGAGGCTGTAGCTAAGTATGTTTTGGTTTTTATCATTTTGTACTATAGACTCAATGCGGCTTTTTAATCCTTGTGTCTTTTATTATTTCTTTGATATAATATGCCCATTAAGTTTCTCTGTTTTCCTTTTTTGAGAGACTTCTATTAGTTGGTGCTAGGTTTTTTTCATATTTATCTTCTCTTTCACATTTGCCAGTTCTGTGTATGCTTGTCCTGCACTTTTAGAGAATTCTCCAAATGTATTTCGAATTGGTCTATTAATTTCTTTGACAACTGGAATTTTAATCTTTCATAGCTCTTTTATATTTTTAGTTTGTCCTTTCAAAAACAATCTGCTCTTAGTTAATGTGTGTAAGAGCTTTGATCTCAATATATTTCATAAATTTTTTATTTCAATTATGTCTCTTATTGAGATGGGTTTATTGTTTGTTCATGTGAGATTTTAACTTTTATGTTTTTTAGATTTTTTTCATGCATCTTATTATCTTTGATCGTTCATTCATGTTTAAGAAAGAAGGACTAAATTGATTATTCTTGGTGTCTTGTATGTAACCCCTCTACCATTGAGAAGAGAGGTGTATTTTTGAGACAGACTTCTCTGCTGAACAGGAAGTCTGACTAGAGGCTCTGTGTATATATGAGTAGAGCTGGCAGCTCCAGCCCATTCATCCTACAAATGCCACAAGGAGGAAAGCTTTACTCTGAGTGTACCCACCAAATGGAAATTCTTAGCTTTCCTCCACTGTTTTAGTCAATTTGTTCAGGGAAAAAAAAAAAAAAAAAAAAGCCCTCTGGGTTTTGCTGGGTCATTGCCAGAATTTTGAGAGCTCTGTGCAGAGGAAAGAATGGCAGTCAGTGAAGGGAAAGTGGAGGAAGAGGGGTCTGGCTAATGCAATGGTCCCGAGTGCAGACTTCAAGTTAACTTCCCTTCTTTCAACCTCGCTTTCACTCCTGCCGTCCACTCAGCGCTGACACCGAGCCCAGGCCCATCTAGGGTAGGGGAAGTCAGCTTCCACCTCTGCTCAAGCCTCTTTTCATCTGGCTGCACCTTCTCAGTTTGTTTTCTGTCTATATTCCTCCCTCTACTTTTCTTCATCTAGGAACTTCAGAGTTCCTCTCTGTTTTCTTTACTTCTCTGAGTTTATTTCTTTTAGTACTTCTACTTCCTTTTTCAGTCATTTCCGGGAAGAATAAGACTTGCATGCACATGCTCAGTCCACCATTTTGAACCCAGAGATGACTGAGCTATTTCTAAATGTCTTTATTTCCATAAAGACACTGTGCTTATGAATCAGGTACCAAAGAACAAGTTCTAAATGAATTGACAGTACTTCCATCAAATTTCTGCTTCCCCTGAAGTGCATTATAGAGTCTTACCCAAAAGCTGAATGTGGCTCAGAAGAATTAGCTCTCGGGTCCAACAGAAAGCGTTTCTGTGTGATGTTCTTCATATTGTCCACATTAAGTACAGGGTAACCCATCTGATTGGTCCAGGTGTCCATTACTTCTTTCACTGGGAGATTACTTGCCTAAGATTAAAAAAAAAAAAATAGAGAACAATCAATCAACAAATAAGGGGAAATAAAAGGATAGAATAATCAGATAAAGAAATGATTGATAAATCATTTGTTAATCAAAGAAATTTTTGAGGATATACTTCTCATTACCTCTTCAAGTGCTGCCCAGAAATCTGAGGTTTTGGCATTCTCAAATTTGTGTTTTTTCAAGTAATTCTGCATGTGAAAGATAAATATTTCAGAAGTCAGTGTTTGCTTTTTCCATACCTTCACAACATGAGTGAACCTTTCAACAATCTCATTCTAATGTATAATATAGCAAGTATACCTGGAATGAAAATCGAATGATATTCTCTATGTAAAACATTTCATAACCTATAAAAACACTGTACAAATAATGATTTATTTGTAAAGCATAAGAAATACTTTTTATTATTAATGAGATAATTTTTTTTTTTAGTCTAATGGAATTGTGAACAGGAGAGGGAAAGTTTAATTTGTTCAGGATATACAATGCAAGGTACTTAAAGACAGTCGAGTGTTCAGTAGACAGTCAGCAGACTGTAACATTTTTGATCTGCTAGGGAAAAAAGACTCATGATTCTGTGATGTTCACTTATTAGTGTTAAACTGTCCACTACCAGCTGTATCCCTTACCTTTATTTACACCAGTAGTGTTTTCTCATCTCAGACACTAGACGGCCCCATCACTCATGAGTGGTTTAAGTGATATGCAAAGATAAAAACTGGTAAGCTTGGCTCTGAGCCAGGGCTCTCAGCAAACTCCTTCCATAAAAAGCTGTAAAGATTTTAAGTGTTGTGAGCCATATAAGTCTCTGTCACAACTACTCAACTCTGCCTCCATAGCCCCAAAGCAGCCAAGATAATAATATGTAAGTGAGTAATCATGGCTGTCTTCCAGTGAAGCATTATTTATGCACTGATATTTGAATTCCATGCAATGTTCACGTCATGAAATATGCTTCTTTTGATTTTTGCCAGCCATTTAAAAATGTAGAAATGATTTTCATTTGCAGACCTTACAAAAATTGGTGGTGGACTGGATTTGGCCCAGAAGCTGTATTAGTAGTTTGCAGATTTTTGTTCTAAAGAAATGAATATACAGTCTTTGGAATAATAATCATCATCATGATGATAATGGATACATTGGGGAAATTACTCACTGTAAATATAAGCCTTCATTTTTCAAATACTTTTACAATACAGATACAAAATGTTTTTAACTAGAAGGTTCCCCATTTTGTCAGTTCTGGTCCCCAAACCTCTCTGCATATGAGTTTTCAGGGATATTGTGATATCCCTAAAGAAAATTCCTAGTCTTCTAATCTCATAATTGGGCACTACTTGTGGTTCTCCAGGAAACCTTCCAAAAGTCCTGCTGTAATTACTTCTGTTATGCTCTAGAATTGTCCTGCTTAAAATATGGATGTCTTTGATGGAAACAGAACCTTCTTAAGTGGTCTTTGAATCTTCAAAGAAAATAAACCAGTGGTTGACTTTGCACATAATCATTTTCACTCTAAGTTGCTCTAACTTTCAAGACGTGCTATTCCTAAGTCATGTTATCTTCTAAATTCCTTTTTTAGCCATGGAGAGATAAAACAATATTAGCAGGACTGCTCCAAGATACCTGGGAGAGGGTTGAAAACAGTTTGAAACGCTGCCTTCCTGTTTGTTCTTTTGGTTGGGTGCCTGCTCAGCACTGCCACTGGAGGGCAGGCAAAGGAAGGGAGAGGAAACGAAAGGCGCATCAGTTCAGTTCAGTCAGTTCAGTTCTTTGCGACCCCATGAATCGCAGCACGCCAGGCCTCCCTGTCCATCACCAACTCCCGGAGTTCACTCAGACTCACGTCCATCGAGTCGGTGATGCCATCCAGCCATCTCATCCTCTGTCGTCCCCTTCTCCTCCTGCCCCCCAATCCCTCCCAGCATCAGAGTCTTTTCCAATGAGTCAACTCTTCGCATGAGGTGCCCAAAGTACTGGAGCTTCAGCTTTAGCATCATTCCTTCCAAAGAAAGGCGCATGTTCTTTATCAAATTCGTTCCAGAGTTTTGTATAGATCATTCTTTCTTAGTAAAATAATTGGATCCTTGAAATGGTAATGAATATAATCGTAGCTACCTGTTGATGATTTTTAGTGAATAGTATCTTCTTAAAATTAATTTAGAGGCACTTCTTTGTATAGTCACAGTGTCTTGTGCTGAGAAACGTGCAATCTTGGGACTGAAAGGAACCTTAAATACTATTTTATACGACTCTCACATTTTGGGGGTGAAGGAAACTGGTGTCTAGAGAGGAGAAGAGATTTGCCTGAGATTATAGTGAAGAGACTTCTGAGTCCTGGATCAGTTTGTGTGGTTTTCATCACTGTTGTTACTGTTTTTTAAATTAGTTCCTTGCTTCTTCTGAGTGAGAGGATTATAGCTTATAGTATACTAAAAGTAACTAATTTTACCTAGATTAGTGCTTTTGACTATTCTATACTGACATTTTCTTCTTCACTTTGAATAATCACAATATAGTCATTCTAGTCAAAAGTTCATGATGACCTCGATCTTTCGATAATAGTCCCTCAATTGTTACTGGTAAGAACAAAATGAAACAAACAGTGTTTCTACTACTATTATCTTAGGAAGGGAAAGGACATTTTCCAAGCCCTAGCCCTGTAAAGGATACCAAAAATAACTAAGTAATCCGTTTAACTTCTCTGTGAAACTTTGGCTAAGTGATGGTTACAGACCCAATGTAGGTAACAGACTGTATGTGAAATCACTTTTTTTGAGTTTGCAATATTATCTATTCCTGAACAAGGAAAGTAAAAGGGGAATTGTCCTTAATTAATCACATATCTTAACATTCATCAGCCACATACCAGTGTAGTTTTTTAATAGTATTAAAAGTAATAAATCATACCTGACATCCTATTTGAAATTTCTCTGGTGTTATCCAGTTTTCAAGCATTCTCAGAATGGAAGCTCCCTATGATGTAAAAGAATGGTAAGTAAAACTAATATAGGATATATAAAAGAAACAAATATCAGTGATCTCTATTGGGACTAGTATCTCATGACCATATTTGTGGGATAATGTCTTCAAGATGACTCTGCTAAATGGTTATCAATCTGTGATTCTAGGGTGAAAATACCATCTGGCATACCTCCATATCTATGCTTCTAAAATAACTAAAAGGCAGGAAGAAAAAGATACAAAGGCCATCCTTTCACGAACCTGAGGTTCAAATAATTATTGCACTTCAGCACATGAACCAGTAGATGGGGCTTTCCTAATGAAAGAGAAACTTGGGAAAAAAGTATTAAGTCATCTTCTTTGAACAAGGAAAGCATAAAATTCTGGATAAAATTCAGGATAAAATTCTGGCTACTTCTTAGGTATATTGGAATATTTGGGGAAATTATATTTAACAGAGGGGACTAAACAGTTGAGGGATTAATCAGGTCATATAGTTTAATATAGATTAGACATATAATTTCTAATATAGATTAGACATATAATTTACTGAAGCCCAGGTGGTGCAGTGGTAAAGAATCTGCCTGCCAATGCAGGAGACACAAGAGACGCAAGTTTAACCCCTGGGTTGGGAAGATGCCCTGGAGAAGGAAATGGCAACCCACTCCAGTATTCTTGCTGGAAACGTCCATGGACAGCAGAGCCTGGAGAGTCTATGGAATCGCAAAGAGTCGGACACAACTGAGCACTATCCACACACAAAGACACATAATTTAGGCATAAAATCCTTCTCTTCCAAAATGGTTTATCTCACTTGGTTTTATTTAGTCTGAAGTATCTGATGAATACCTCTGCTCTCTACTTGCTTTTCATATGTTATAAGATTAACTCTAAAACACTTTATTGGTAGATTTAAACCGCTTCCTGGTGGCTTAGTAGTAAAGAATCCACCTGCCACTGTGGGAGACCCGGGTTCATTCCCTGTGTTGGGAAGATCCCCTGGAGAAGGAAATGACATCCCACATCAATATTCTTGCCTGGGAAATCCCAGGGACAGAGGAGCCTGGTGGGCTATAGTCCATGGGGTTGTAAAGAGTCGGACACAACTTAGTGACTAAACAACAAAAACAATAGCCAAAATAGATTTAAAAATCAATTTTCAAGTAGCTGACCAGATAAACATAGCTTCCTTATTTAAATTAGTAATTTTTTACTGTAATTTATTAAAATATAAGTTATTTTTGTACCTAGTGGAAGGCTAAAGGCTTAGAAACATGTATTTATTTCTGACCTAATACCTTAAACCCATGGAATATCTGGGACTTAGGAAGAAGGTCGTTTAATAAATATAAATGTCTCTCCATGAATTATTAGAATATATTATAAGTAGATTCAAAGTTTTCATTTTAACTGAAAGATAAAAAGAATCATTGACAATGTAAAAGAAAAACGAATAAAGGAAGCCTAAAAATGCCATGAGAATATATGAGAGGGAAAGCCAAAAAATACGGTGCTATAAGCTTCAAATACTAATATATGGTATTTTTCACTCAAGCCAATTTTATCTACTATTCATTTTAATAATTATCATAGTTTGTCTTAAGTAAAACTTTGGGTATCTCCTAGAACAATAAAATGTATTAGTTTACAGAGGTTTTTGGACAACTTAGTATGGTTGGTAAACCATGAGAAGCTGAGGTAGAAAATTGACTAAAATATGCTGCATACAGGTGTGAAATATGTTTAGAGGAGAAGCTACAGGAGAAAAAGTTGAAAGAGAAAATGGGTAGCATGAAACTGCATCACTGTGGATTTTCAACACCTTTCATGGAATTTTAATGGATAAAAATGCCCACTCCAAGACATGCTAACAAAAGTCATTCATCTTTACATCTTATATGAAACTGGATGAAAGTAATTCCGTAAATGGACTTGGATTTAAATACTTACTGGAAGCACTCTACTAGAAAAGCTGTCCATGTATATGGCATTTCTCATTGACTACAGGAAAAGATTTATTGTCATTCAAATAATCAAATCAAATAATTTTAAACTGGACATTTAAAGTATAAATGTTCGGTTATCAGAATGAGAGCCATTTTAAGCAAAAGTGAAAAGAGAAACTTTAAAAAGTCTCATTCAGAATTTTGTGACAATGACCAGCATTGATCATTTCCACTGAAAATTGCAAACTGTGGAATATTCAGCACTGGCATAAGCTCTACACTATTTCCCCAAACCCATTAACATAATCTAACCATTCTTACCATTTTTAGGCATTTGCTAAGGAAAAAGCCATTAAACAGGAAGACATTCAAAACAGTGTCATATTTTCCCCACCTTACTATAGGAAATTCCATCAAAAACAGATGTTATTTCATCAGGAGTTGTTACAGTGACTACAATTGGGTGTGAAGATATCAAAGAATCATCCTCTTGCACAGGTAATACATCATCAAGTATAATCTGATCACGCTGAAATGACAATGAACCAAAGAAATATAGCACTTTATACTGGTTTATATATAAAAATATTTATATAACACAGATTGACTCATGTTATTTAAAGCAAGCATTAAGTGTTCAATTAATCATATTTTGCATTGATTTTTCTACACTGATTCCATTCCCTTCCCCTACATATAATTCCTTTGACTTTGCCCCTATATGGCTGGCCAAGAAGACACAAGCATTTATAAATTCTGTTTCTGCTATTTCTTTATGACTTTCAGACATGTGCCAAACTTTTCAGGCTCTGTTTCTATCAGAGTTTCTATTCTATCTGTTCCTATCTGTGCAATAGGAATGATGGTATCACCTCACAAATTTGTCTGAGAAGTAAGGAAGAATGTTGATTTGCCAAAAATGGATGTTTTAGGGGTCTTTTCTGCCAACTAATCATTGGAATTTGGATGATTCATTGTTGAAGAAAATACTAACTTTTGCATTAGTTCTAATAGTTACCTTCTCATTCCAACCCTAGGTTTTCACAGCAAAATAGAGTGGTGGAGAGGCCTAGCCCTATAGTCAAGCTTTGTGGATTCACAGCTCATTTTCTCGACATGTAAGCTTAAGTAATTTCCCTCAGTCATTAAACAGGAGCAATGATGGCAGCTACTTTTCAGAAACGTGCAGAGGATTTGCTGAGACAATGCATGCAAGCATTTGACATGGTACCTGGCACAGAGTGAAATCTTAGCACATTAGCTGCTATTATCATTTTGATTCTTAGTTAGAATCTGAAATCTAGCTCTAATAAAGCACTACTAATAAAAAATCAAAAGCTCGATTGGTCTTACTTAATCAAAAAATATTTCCAAAAGGGAGGATGCTATATTAGTGTACATTTTCCACGTTTGTGAATTCCATTTATAATAGGCAGGGTACTATCGTCAAATGATGACTGTCAATCAAGGTAATTTGATTTAAATTTTGATTTTTGTGCCCCTAAAATGTTTTGGTAAGAAGAAAGAATCTTATTCTCAATGTCAGTAAATTTGACTCTGGTCTTGGTTGTGTTACCAATTGTCTATGTAATATTGCAAACTTATATTACTTCCTGGGCATCAGAGTTTTCACCTGTGAAATGAGGCTCCGCTATTGTGGTACTTAGCAGGCTTTCTTATAATGCATCTTTGTTCATCTATCCCCTCCACCACCAGACCCTAAATTGGGAGCGTTTATAAGGGCAGGAAGTGTGTGTGTTTTATTTAGTTTTGGGTCCTCTATAGTGTTCATTGAATGAAGAATGAATGAATGGATGAAGAATGAATGAGTTGGATCATATGATTACATTTCATTTAAGAACTGAGTACTAAATTCTTCTAATATTGGTGTTTTTTAAATGTTAAAATATTACATATTATATTATGCATAATATAGCAATATTAAAATGTTATAATTTCTTATATCTTGATATACAGAGGGTTATTTTATAAAAAGTAAAGAACAAAACAACTTTTAATTTATAATTTATATAGTTTAATTTCAACAAATTACAAAATCAGCATTTTTCAACATAAATGAATGGTCTTCAGCTAGGGGAATTTTGTCCCCTAGGTGACATATGAAAATATGTGGGGAAATTTTGGTTTTACAACTGGGATGGAGAGTTACTCGAATCTAGTAGATACAGGCCAGGGATGCCGCTAAATAGCCTACAATACACAGAACACACCCACAACAAAGAAATATCTGGCCCAATAGTTCCAGATGAAAAATCCTGATGTAGATTAAATTTTAAGGAAGCAATTGTTGCAAATTAACTTTTTTAGTTTTTAAACCAGGTTGTGCAAACTTAGACTTCAAGCATATAATGGTCTTCTCATTCTGTCCAGGAGAGGGCAGTAGTCTACACAGTAGACAGCCTTGTGTAACGCTTACTTCACATATCTGCATGCTTATACTTTTATATATACAAACTGATAAGCATACCTGGTGGCTCAGATGGTAAAGCGTCTGCCTGCAATGTGGGAGACCCGGGTTTGATTCCTGGGTCGGGAAGATCCCCTGGAGATGCTTACACCATTTAAATATACTTGAAAACAGATATAGCTTTTCAGGAAAGCAGTATCTGTAGAGTTCATAGAAGGCTCTGTTCCAGGCCCCGCGGGGACACACAGTTAATAATAGTAATTACCTGTACATTCTTCGGGGCACTTTTAAGCTTACAAGATAGAGAACAATGTTCTTCTTTAATGGAAGAGAGAACGGACTCAGAGAGCGTATGTAACTTGCTCAAGGTCACATTGCCTGTAACACACCTTCAAATGATGCATCTAGGATTTAAACCTGAGTTGAACTACTAAGTTTATGTGCTTATCTCCACCACATCATTTCAGCAAACTGTGTAAGGGAAGTCATTTTTAAAATTAGGCTTAGACGTTTTTCAAAGGGTTAGAACTACAGATATTTCTTGAACACAGAGTTCACATCGTTGAAGCTAGATATTTTTTCCTGCCTGGCGTATGTTCTTGAATGAGTCTACCCATGGCATCCTAGGCTTGCGGTGTTCAGTTGCTCTCTAGTGCTTGGGTGTAGGCTCTGAGCGTGGTATAGTCACTGGAGCCAGCTGGCTCCACCCCCATCCTCCCAGTACAATTCCCAGTTCAGTACCGCACATGATCCCCAACTCAGGGCCACTGTCATAGTCCAAAGTCTCCAGTCTGCTTGGCACGAGCATAAGAGAGAGTTGAAGTTTATGTGTTTCAAGCTCACCATTTGCCAGTCTTTTTCTGCATGGGCTACTCCCAGGTACTCAAAGAAGGAAGCAAATCCTTCATTTAGCCACAAGTCTTCCCACCATTCCATGGTCACAATATTTCCAAACCACTGCAATTATAAGCAATAAAGAGATAGTTAAATTCCCATGCCTATGGTACAGAGGCCGAGGAATTTTCAATCTAATAATTTGTTCAGGTAAGTTTTGTAATGACACAGAAGTAGCAGACATCATACTCAGCATTTATTTCCTGCTTTACTTCTCCCTAGTTGATGCTGAGATTCTATACCTGATGCACAAGCTCATGGGCTATCACAGCAGCCACCCTCTGTTTGTTTGATGAGGCAGATTCATCAGGGTCATAAAGCAGGTTTGTTTCTCTGTAAGTGATGAGTCCCCAGTTCTCCATAGCCCCAGTGCCGAAATCTGGAATAGCAATTTTATCTATGGAAAAAGAGTCCAGTGAGAAATACATTCTTTCCATTTTGTTCATAACATGTCTTACCAAATTAAGTTCTTTTTTTTTTCTTCTTTTTTTTTTTTTTTCCAAATTAAGTTCTTTAGATGAATGTTTTTTTAACAGGCTAAAAATAATTTTTCAGAGTGAACAACAATCATCTATTTGTATAAACTTTTTAGTCTTTAACGTGCTCAAAATTTCCATGGAACTTTTCCTGTTGACTCCAGAAATCAGTGTCTTTTATTTTTTAAGAATATGATTGGCAATGCTCTTTTCAAGTCCTCTATAATTTTATGTCTTCTGTTTCTTTCTGTATTTCATTTTTATTTGCTTTTTTCCCAAGCGTCTGTTTTGGAGGATATGCTGTAAGAAATAAATTGGTGAGAATTCCACTTTCCAGGTTATCATGAGGGGTACAAGAGAAATAAACAGAAAAAGACTTTTAAATTAATGTGCTTAATATTTTATTAGATATTATGCTGATTTTTGTGAAGTATTTCTCTTCCTGTCTTCTGCTCTGGTAGTTGTGAAGCAATCAAAAGAAAGTGGGGAGGAGCTTCCACAAAGTTTTTCAGAGCCATAGCCATTCCCATGTAGAGAATTTGGCATTCCAGTTGCTTTGCATTGGTAATTTATTAAAGTAAGGGCAGAAACAGAAAAAGAGAAAGTCAGTTGTTGGTGGTTGGTTTTTTTGTTGTTGTCTTCATTTCATCCCTACAGTCATCTGTATGGGTGCTACATTTACAGTCTTTGCTGATACCACTCAAACTTATTAATAAAGAGTTTCTGATTATAGCACCGTTTTTATTTTCAAAAGAAAACATGTTCCCCTATCCTTCATATTAGAAAAAATGTTTATAGTAGGAGCACCAGTTCATTTTAACTGCTGGAGAATCTAGAATTAGTCTTGTACAATAATGGAAAGACTGGAAGTCCATAAGACTGACTTATGTATTTATTCCTATTATTTATTAACTCACTGATAGTAGAGAGGCAATGTAAGCTATTGGGATGCGTACTAATTTTGAAATCAACAAACCTGGGTTGTTCTTTCTGGCTCCACCATTATCAGTGTCTGTAGTTTAATCTTTATTTGGAAATAAAATACTGTACATTTATCAGGTAAGAAGAGAGAATAGACATTGCTCTTGGAGGAATCCAGAATGAATCTTTCAGCATCCAGTAAATATTAGACAAAGAGTGTAGGCATATGATAAAAAGACTAACAAATAACCATTAACTCAGGATGCTAAAAGTGGAGGAAGTGAGTTAACTTAGATGAAAACAAAGGCAATATTAAAAATAAGAAAATAAAAAAAATGGTTCTCACCTAATTTAGGAAGAGAATAACTCATAGCAAAGTAGTCTTCAAAATAGTCAAACACACTTTTAGTTATGTTTGCAGCATATTCAGCTGTGTGCTTTTGCTCTGGCTGGACATATATAGTGAGCTATTAAAAAACAGAAAAATTCAGTGAAAATTCTTCATTTGGTAAAACACAAAAACTATGATACATGACATAGTAGAAAGAAGGTGGGCTTTGGAGCCAGACAAGTCTAATTGAATCCTCGTTCTGAATGGCCTTGGGCAATCACTTCACATCTCTGAGACTCAGGTGTAAAGGAGAAGAATACTGCCTAACTCACTGAGTAATTTCATCAAGGACTAAATAACGTAAGACACAATGGTTGGCATAGTGTATGATATATTTGTAAAATATTATTAGTTTTTTTCCACTTAGAGCATATATTGTCATCTTAATATTTATGTATCTATCTATCTATGTATCTCTGTGTAATTTGTCTTTGAGGAAATAAGGCATATGATTTTTCTTATCTAAAGAGCCCTTACGTACATGTTTTCCATTTATGCTTTCCTTTGCCACCAAATTACCCTTTTGATATTTTAACTGTTCTACTCCCAGAGTCCAAAATACAGTGATTCAAAATTTTCTTAAGAGGGAGGCATCTTGATAAGCTACATCTCTAAATACCCAGGATATTATTTTATGCCATGACATAATTTATAAATCAAACCAAGGATAGACTTTTTACTCCCCAATTCTAAGTATGTATAACCCAGAGTAGCCAGCACAATATTGGAGGAGAAAAACAATATTGAAAAATTGATACTATCTGACTTCAAGACTTACTGTAATGCTACAGTAATCAAGACAATGTGGTATTAACAAAACAATAGAAAAATAGATCAGTACAACACAATAGAGAGCCTAGAAATAGACCCACATAAAAATAGTCAGCTGTAATTTGCCAGAGGAGTAAAGGCAATACATCGGAGCACAGATAGTCTCAAGAAATGATGCTGGAATAACTGAACATCCACATGGAAAAAAGTGAATCCAGACACAGCTCTTATGCCCTTCACAAATATTTACTTAAAATTGATTGCACACCTAAATATAAAACTTCTTAAAGATAACATACAAAGTCTATCAATAGATAATGTTGGATATGAAGGTGATTTCTTAGCTTCAATAGCAAAGGCATCATCTATGAAAGAAAAACTGATCAGCTGGGCTTCGTTAAAACTTCTGCTCTGTGAAAGGCAGTGTCAAGAGAATGAGAAGACAAGGCATAGACTGGGAGGAAATATTTATGAAAGGTCCATCTGATAATTAATTATTATCCAAAATATACAAAGAACTCTTAAAGCTCAACAAGAAGAAAGCAAACAACCTGATTTTTAAAAAATGGGCCAAAGGCCTTAACAGACACCTCACCAGGGAAGATATACATATGGCAAGTAAGTATGTGAAAAGCTGATTCATATCATATTCATCAAGGAGATGTTTTAAACTCCTTTGGGTAAATACAAAGGAGCACAATTGTTGGGCCATATGGTAAAAGTATGTTTAATTTTATAAGAAACTGCCAAACTGTCTTCCAAAGCGGCTGTACCATTTTGCATTCTCACCAGCAGCGTATGTTGCCAGTATTTTCTTACTGCCCATGCTGGTAGACTGACTGCCTTCAATCAGAAGGCTTCTGAGACAGTGTAATCAGGTTTTCCTTACTCTCCATATTTCTCTTGTCAGCAGCAACAGGAATGCAGTGTCCTTTAATAGAGTTGTGTTCATGTAAATCCAATAAAAATAAAAGTAACACCTTCCTCTTTTGTTTCTGAGAAACTCAATATCACAGAGGAATATGTTCTGTCTTTACAGTCTTGCCAGTCTGCAGATCACCTGTGATTGATGACCTTTATTTTGATGCGTCATCTTTTGTGACCACTGAGATATGGTCATATTTGATCAACTTTGATCAACTGAGATAAGCTGAGATAAGCAATTTGATCAACTGAGATAAGCAATCACAGAATATAAAGACATTAACCTTGTAAGAGTATTAGCCAGAGCATATCTGTGTGTCCTATCTGCTGTATATCACAAACATATTTTTATTTTAAAGATTCCTTTCTGCAGGCTTTGGTAGGAGTAGCTAACTCCCCTCCATCATCTGCTAAGCCTCAGCACTTCTGTCCATGACAAAGTTCAGTCAGTTACTCCCGAATTGTCATTGCTTTGTAACAAACTATTGTTCAAAGTTTACATGCTTGCTTCACTGAGATGATTTTTTTTTAAGCATGTGACTAGCCATATTGAAATAGCATGGGGTGAGGAAGGAGATATGCATGTGTATTCTTCTTAATTTCTAAAAAGTCATAATGCCTTTATTATTTAAAGATTTTATTAAAGGTTAAATATAAAGGTTTTATATTAGCTTAATAACTACAACTATCTATGAAGTTTGTAAGTCTTCAAGAACCTACCTAACTTGAATGCATATATTTAGTTTTTAGATACTAAATTCTCTAAGTGGACTAAATTACTGAGATATACCACTGTTGGATACTATTGGTGTAGTAGTGTTAATCGCTCAGTCGTGTCCGATTCTTTGCAACCCCATGGACTGTAGCCCACCAGGCTCCTCTGTCCATGGGATTTCCCAGGCAAGAATACTGGAGTGGGTTGCCATTTTCCTTCTCCAAGGGATCTTTCCAACCCAGGGATCAAACCTGGGTCTCCTGCATTGCAGGCAGATTCTTTACCATTTGAGCTACAGGGAAGACCTGTTGGATACTATTAGGCATAACTCAAAGCACTGAATCTATTGAGCTAGCATCAGATGTAAAATCTGTGCTTCCTGAAGCCTGTATGCAGTTGATTATTCTTTTGGGAGGTGTGCTTCATCTGTTTTATCAGTGTTGTTGTTGCCTTTCTCTTATCACATGGGAACCCTACCCAAGAAAGCTTTTAGAGGGGGCTTCCCTGGTGGCTCAGAGGTTAAAGTGTCTGCCTGGAATGCAGGAGACCTGGTTCAACCCTGGGTTGGGAAGATTCCCTGGAGAAGGAAATGGCAACCCACTCCAGTACTCTTGTCTGGAGAATCCCATGGAGGGAGGAGCCTGGTGGGCTCTACAGTCCATGGGGCTGCAAAGAGTCAGACACAACTGAGCGACTTCACGACACAACAGGAATTTGAGAGATGGACTTTAGGTCCACAAGAATTTATTCTAATTGGTTGCCGTTACTTCTTTTATGTGTAATCATTATGGTTAGTTATTAGTCTTACTGAGTACTTAAAAATTTCCAGGTAATGTGACACTTACCATGCACATCAATCCTATTAATCTGGCACTATTAATAATAATAATAAGTATAGTATTTTGCATCACTAATGATATCTTTACTCCAATGCTTTCATTAGCCCAGTTTGCATGATTACAGAATCCAACGAGTTTTGAAAATCCAAAGTTTTTTTTTTAATGTATTCTCAGCAAATTAATTTGGTGGTATCATCTGACCTGAACTGAGAGAAATTTTTTAAAAATAACTTATTTTACTACAAAAGTATTGCTGTAGAAATACTACTATTTGATTATAAGGAGCTGCCCCAAGATCCCACTGCAGTTACTCAATAATACTCAATATGTGTACATATTTCTGAAAATTTCACAAATCTGAAAATTTCTGAATTCCAACATGCAACTAATCACAAAGATTTTAGATAAGGATTGTAAACGTCTATCTCAAATTTTAGAGTTTGAAGAGTTTTGAAAGTAAACTTCCAATTGTATGTATGAGGAAAATGTATACACAAGAAAAATTACGACAAAACGGCCACTAAACTTCAGCACAAAGTTTGTTTTTTACTATATTGTACTGCTTCTTTTCTCTACTCCTAAGAATGACGCCTGACTTTCCCGAGTTACAAAATAGAGACAACAACAGTACATAGCTAATAGTTAATGTGAGCATTAAATAAGCTACCGCATAAGCAATACTTAACACGTAATAGTTTTTATGTGTTCCATCAAGAGCGTTAGTATCATCAGAGATAATACATTGAATGATTATCCCCTGTAATTTTCTTTGTCCGTACTTCCTTATATGTGGGATATCTGCACTGTGGGATATCCGCACTGTGGTACCCACATTACCATTAGGAATACTAGGAGAATGAAGAGGGAAAAAATAAAATGTTAAGTTTTTGAAGTCCAGAATAGGCTTTTCACACCCACACAAATAAATCTGAAAGCCAAAACCTTTTGATTTGCAAGAGCCTGGTTGGAAAAGGCTTTAGCAATAAAAACAGAAGGCAAGAAAAAAAGTAAACCACAGAGTTTATGCTTTAACAATGGATTGGAAAGAGAGTGGAGGCAAGTCCAGAGGGCTGTGTGTCAATAAATGAGCACCCCAGGAGAGGGGTAGTAAGGTTGAAGGGGCAAGACTCTGGAAGGGTATCTTAGAGTCTGAGATAAAGGCACTGAACTTGGAAAGACCATGTGAACAAAAAGGAATCAAACTGAACAGATGCTACTAGCCACTGCCACCTAGTCAGAAGTCCAGCCAGTGCCTGCAGGGTCCCCACCGCCACGCGTGAGCCCGGCTGGCCGCTGGGCCTGGGACCGTGTTTTTGTTGTCCTTCTCTGCTGAGTGTCTTCTCTGGACAGAGGTGACCCAATATCCAAGTTTGCCCAGAAATGTCCTGGGATTCTAAGTCTGTTGTTTATCTATTTACACCTCTTACCCCAGCATAATTAATAACACCTCTATTATTTATATTCTATAAATAATAAAATATTTGGTCACTCTACCCATTGACAACAGCCTGCCTTTCCACTGCCAATCGTCCGTCAGACTTAGCGCCTGTTCATCTCTTGAGGTTTTTCCATCTTATCTGAATTGTCCCAAATAGACACACTACTTTTATGTGGCCCACGACTCTTGCAGAGCCCCCTGTTTTTGAGTTTTCTGTTTTAGAAGGTGAGATCTTTGGCAGCAAAGGGATGGTATGATCAAAGACCTTAAAACACAGTTGTGTGACAGTGGACAGTGGTGACCACCTATGTTGCACATGTCCATTGAGGTATAGATGTCTTAGTATATTTCACTCCCTTTAGGACCTAGCATACTATTTGTGCACATAGTAGATGCTCAATAAAGACTGACAAAATGTGGGGGAACCTCAGTTTTATTATCAATGTTGATGGAGCCAGGATGAAAAAGAGAAAAGAATTTGATATTGTTTTTAATTCTGTAAATGCATGTTTAAGTTACATGGTTAGTATTACTGGATGCCATCAATGTGTTTAATCTGATAACTTTGCATGTGTGCTAATTTGCTTCAGTCATGTCCAACTCTTTGTGACCCTATGGACAGTAGCCTGCCAGGTTCCTCTGTCCATGGGATTTTCCAGGCAAGAATACTGGAGTGGGTTGGTTGCCATGCCCTTCTCCAGGGGATCTTCCCAACCCAGGGATCTAAGCCATGTCTCTTAGTCACCTGCATTGGCAGGTGGGTTCTTTACCACTAGCACCACCTGGGAAGCATGTCCTTCTAAATATTCTTCCAGCAGTAGATAGAAATTTGGATAGGAGGAATACTTAGTAGAAAGGAATTGTGATATTTTGGTTCTTTTCAAGTTTTGGTTGTGATCCTGTTTTATCACAGGAATGTGATAAATTCTTCCTAAATTTTAGATTGTCCCTTATCCATCAATAAATTATTATAAATATGGAAAACCTTGGCTTGAAGTCTGGGTGACTTAGGACTGTATTTTTGCTATGGCTTTGCAGTTTCAACATGTGTTCAGAACGTTGAGTCCCAGAGCTCAGCAGCCATGAGGTACTGTTTGAGAAGCAGCCCAGCATCATCACTTAGGTTACACGGAAGACTTACTGGCAGCTCACTTCTCACTCAAGTCAGAATTTGAGTAGTTTGATGCGTGGTGATTATCATGACTGCAGTAGAGTTTTTTTCCAAACAAATAACATTAAAAAATCTAACTTCACAGAATTTTATATACTTCTTTGTTCATATTACTTTTGTAAATTTAAGAATAAGAATCATTAGCAATCTTCTGTGGCTTCCTGAATTAAATGCATTCTTTCAGGGAAGATTGATAGCCCTTAATTTAGAATAGTCCTTCCAGGAAAGAAAAAAAAAAAAAAATTGAAATAAAAATGTTGTAAAAATCAAACTCATTCTGAAAATGTACCACAAATAGCAAATATTTTTGAGAACATGGAGAAAAGAGAAGCATTGTTCACTGTTGGTGGGAATGTTGAGTTGGAGCAGCCACTGTGAAAAACAGTGTGGAGGTTCCTCAAAAAACTAAAGATAGGGTCACCATATGGCCAGCCATTACACTGCTGGGCATACAGTCAAAGAAGACAAAAGCATTGATTCAAAAATATATACGCACCACAGTTCTCATAGTAGCTTATTTACAATAGCCAAGATACTGAAGCAAACTAAGCGACCAGCAACAGATGAACGGAGAATGTGTGGTGTATGTGAAAGGGAAGTCGCTCAGTCGTGTCCAACTCTTTGCAACCCCATGGACGGTAGCCTACCAGGCTCCTCCATCCATGGGATTTGCCAGGCAAGAGTACTGGAGTGGGGTGCCATCACCTTCTCCGATATCTATATCTATATCTATATCTATATCTATACACAATGAAATACTACTCAGCCGAAAAGGAAAGAAATTTTGACATTTGCAACAACATGAATGGATTGGAGTGTATTATGCTTAGCGAAATAAGTCAGACAGAGGGAGACAAATACTATCTGATGTCACTTATATGTGGAATCTGAAGAATGAAACAAACGTGAATATAAGAGAAAAGAAACAGACTCACAGATATAGAAAACAAATTAGTGGTTACCAGTGGGGAGAGAGAAAAAGGGAGGGGCAAAATATAGGTAGGGGATTAAATGGTACAAACAACTATATATAAAATAAATATTGTACAAGCCCCAAGAATATAGCCAATATTTTATAATAACCACAAATAGAGTATAACCTTTAAAATTATGAATTGCTATAGTATTATAAACCAACTATACCTCAATAAAAGTGTAATGCAACTGACAGTGACAAAAGGAAATAAGCAGAGTTAAGTCTTTTGAACTACATTCCAAACTTGGTTACCTTTTTTCCTAACAATTTTTTAGGATTGGATTACTAATCTTCATGAGCAACAAGGACATTTTAAACATAGTGAGTGGCTCAGGTACTAATATCTGCCATTACAGGTAAGCAATTAAGAAGAACATAGGCTTTGATTTGGTTTTTATTGCTGTAAAGTAGTTCTTGCCAGAATGGTGACTTCAGTCAGGGTATTATAGAGTCTTGGATTGCACAGTGTAATCTGACTGTGAAAACAGGTAATACATGATACCAGAATAATACTGTCAGAAGTGGAGTGGATAAGAACGGTTTTCTGATTTATGAAATTTCTACTAAAAATGTTGTATTACACAAAAACCAACTTCATTTGTTAGGGGGACCAGTAATATGGAGACTTTGGTTCTAGAGCATACAGCATATTAATGCTTTAATATACCCCTCCTTCTCCTGACAGACTTCCCTGGTGGCTCAGCGGTAAAGAATCCACCTGCCAATGCGGGGGACGTGGGTTCAATCCCTGGGTCGGGAAAATCCCCTGGAAGAGGAAGTGGTAACCCACTCCAGTATTCTTGCCTGGAGAATCCCATGGACAGAGGAGCCTGGTGGGCTACAGTCCCTGGGGTCGGAAAGAGTCAGACAGGACTTAGCAACTAAACAGGAACAACACTGCTCCTACCAAACAGAAATGACAGTTGCAACATAAAAGTGGAAAGCCCACAAGACATATCGGGGCTTAAAACAACATAAGCATCTCCGTGGAGTGGATAAAAATACAGAGCAGTTGGCAGGAACTAAACCTATCGGCCTATTGGGCTCTGGGTTTGGAAGGAATTCGCAACAAGCTCCTGGGGGTTAGAGCCATGTCATGCTTTGAAAGTTATGTTCTTAAACTCTGACTACTATTTCTGATTGTTTTCTCATAGTTTTCTGTTTTTATTTTACGGTGGTCATATCTTCTTGAATCTCTGAGGGTAATAATTAAAGGTTGGGTGTGTGAGAATGTTTAATCTTTATGGCTTTTTTGGTTTCTAACTATTACTATTTATTCACACTGTGCTTGGCTGTTTATTTGTCTTGGATTTTTCTCTTTTATGTTGCTTGTTTTCTTCATATGCCGGTTTGTCTTAGGTTGTCTGTTTAGCTCTAAGAATGTAGTACTGTGAGAATAGTGTGGGTTCCCACTGATGTTACTTTTAAGTAGATAAAAGTGGTGTGGTTTTCTTGTAATTCTCTCTGGAGTGGGAAATTGTACTGGAGCATCTGTGCTTGGGTGTTACGTGCTAGATTTCAATCTAGAGTGAATGGGTAGGGAGCCAGTCAAATGCCAAAGAAGCAGAATTTACCTTGAATTGACATTTACACTAGATGCCTTTAAGCTCTCCTGCAAGGTTCTGTTCAATTTTGAAGAAAAGAGTCCCACAGGTTTTTGCAGGAGGGAAAACTCTGGCTACCTGTCTTCTATAGATAGGATGGAAGAAGTACCTCTTCCCTCCAGTGACTGGTGAAGATATTTTTCAGGATATCACATTTCAGAAGGTTTACAGCAGAGTACATTGTTTGAAAAGAATTTGGAATTTGAGTCTCCACACTTGCCGGTTGTGTGATTTTGAGCAAATTACTTAAACTCATTATTTCAGTTTTCTCACTTGTAAAGTGGGAGTGATGATTTCTTCCTTATAAAATTATATTACACAGAATAAAATGTTTCATATATATAATATGTAGCACAGAGGCAGACTAACCATTAGATAGCAAGTTTAGGCCATGAGCAGAATGGGGGCCTCCCAAAAGAGAAAAATAATTAGGTAATAATTAGGTAAAAGTATTTAGTATTTAATTTTTAAAGAGAAAATTATTAAGTTCATCATATTGATTTTTTTTAAAAAAAGCTTATTTGTATTTTCTTACATTTTTAAGAAGATGCTTTTTGAGACCTTGCTGCTGTCTTATGTTGAATTACATATTGGGATGGCACCACAAATGTCTCAGTGCTTAGCTACTTGAAGGATATTCATCTACCTCTGATCTCCTCCTCTCCCTCTGGCCTCCATCTTGGAGGCCACCCAAACACAGAAACCCAATCATTTTACTGAACTGAGCATGCTCAAATATTTAATACCTTTGTGCTGATATCCTTAGAAACTAGCTTTGGATTTATAGTGAATTTTCTCCTGAAATAATTCAAGGCCATCCATTCCTATGGCTATTTTGTTTATTTTTCATCTGGGTCCTCTCAGCTTACATTTTTCTATATTGTTCAGCGTTTCATCAGACTCACAGACCTTAGTGACTAATGGGCTTTTCTAATGTGGGGTTAAAAAAGACGGTTAAAAAAAAGTAGACAATCACAAATGCATAGGTGGTAAATTTTAAAAAATATAATGGTACTCACAGGTATCCCCCTGTTTGATATTCTCGTTACAGAGTCAAACTGATGTACTGCAAAGCACACCAGGTAAGTACTCATGGGAACAGACTTCTGGAACGTTGTCCGATTCCATATATCATCCACCGACTCTTCTTTCTATTGAAAGCAAAAGATAATCTTTTATTTATAAAACGATCAATCATGGACAAGACAAATAGTTACTCTAAACCTGGCTTTCCAGTGAGGAAAAAAAAGCTTGTCAGAGCTTAATGGTAGAAAGAAATTTTACCCCTAAATGGTGATGTTGAAAAGACTGGAGGAAAATTCATTTTATTTTTAGTACTGTGAGAGTGTGATTGAGCTATATACTGTATGAGGTTTTCTTAGGGAGAAATTCAACTTTGTGATATAAACTAGACAGGAGTTTATCTTTCTGCATTAAACACAAAATCCTGACCATAATATTTGAGCATGCACTATGACCCCTTAATGGAGAATAGGCTAGTGCTCACTCCAGTGTTCTTGCCTGGAGAATCCCAGGGACGAGGGAGCCTGGTGGGCTGTCGTCTATGGGGTTGCACAGAGTTAGACACGACTGAAGCAACTTAGCAGCAGCAGCAGTGCCTTGCACACAGGAAGAACTAAGCAGGTATTTGCTAATTTGACTACATGCAAGAGGGCAATAGCTGTGCCAGGCATAGCAGGAGGTCAGGCTGTCTTTTCCATCTCTGGTTGTCTCCATCAGAGACCTAAGGTATGGTCACTAAAGTCACTGCCTTGGTTACCATGGAGAGAGAAGATTGTATTACTTGCTGCAGCTACCAACTCCATCGGTCTGTTTTTCTGTCCATGCCACTTTGCCTTCCTCACTGCCAATCACCAGTGCTAATACTTCATCCATGAATACTTGCCTAATTCCTGCTGCCCACTGTGTAAACACTTCCACATGCCCTGCAGACACCCAGTGAGTCACTCTACAGTGGGAAGCTTTAGAAAAGGATTGAGAGAGGGAGGCTGCATTAGAGCTTGATGTGCTTGTAGAGTCGAGAAGGCGATGGCACCCCACTCCAGTACTCTTGCCTGGAAAATCCCATGGATGGAGGAGCCTGGTAGGCTGCAGTCCATGGAGTCGCTAAGAGTTGGAGACGACTGAGCGACTTCACTTTCACTTTCACTTTCATGCATTGGAGAAGGAAATGGCAACCCACTCCAGTGTTCTTGCCTGGAGAATCCCAGGGACAGGGGAGCCTGGTGGGCTGCCGTCTGTGGGGTCGCACAGAGTCGGACACGACTGAAGCGACTTAGCAGCAGCAGCAGCAGTGCTTGTATAGAAGAGTTGAAGCCCCAGCAGTTACTCTATGATAAAAACCTAGTAGTAATTCTGATCCCCTAAGGCTCTTCACCTTCCTCCAGGGCTAGTTTCTGGAACTAGGTGAGGGTGAAGAAGTGTGTACTCAGCAAGACAAAAAGGTAAAGTTTGCTTTCTTCCGCCTCCCACCCTCACTTTATCTGTTCCATGCCAAGAATCCTGACTGCATTGTACTCTGACCCAGTCGTCTGGATCAGTGTGTCCTTTGAGTTCATCTTTTCCTCTTTCTTCTCCAGTCAAAACCCCCAATTGCCTAAGAGTCTGACACTAGAAGAAAATTTGATAAGCTTACATTGACCTTTTTAAGCTTACATTTACTTTTTAACCTTCTTAAAGCTTTTGTTTGCTTTTTTGAGGAATATTTGTAATTAAAGAGGATGATTTCAGTGATCATATTTCAGATCGTGGATCAGAAAGATCCACTTTCTTTTCTGGTATCAGGTAGGTATCTGCTTTTCTGGTATTGGGTGCTGCTGCTGCTGCTAAGTCGCTTCAGTCGTATCTGACTCTGTGCGACCCCATAGACAGCAGCCCACCAGGCTCCCCAGTCCCTGGGATTCTCCAGGCAAGAATACTGGAGTGGGTTGCCATTTCCTTCTCCAATTCTGGTATTGGGTAGGTGACAATTATATCTAAGGATGAGCTTCACCCTTTTACATGTCAAAGATATAAGGCATAATTAACCTCAACCTTGAGGTATTGATACTGTGTTACCCATTATAGGGTTGAGGAGCAGGAACAGAGGGAAGAGTCATGTTAATAATTATACAAACAGAATTTATTGTAGCCTGTTTTTTTTTTTGTTTGTTTTTTTTTTACATTTAATGAGTACTTCTTGTTCACTAGAATACCTATGGGCATGGTGATCCCTGGAGTTGGTAGCTATACTGCAACATTTAAGTGATGATTTTTTTGTAGAAGCCTGGTGGGCTACAGTCCATGGGATCTCGAAGAGTCGGACACAACTGAGCGACTTCACTTCACTCACTTTTTCTGTAGAAACCAAGACGACTAGGCCCCTGAGTATTTTAAATCTTTAATTCTATTCATTTGCCTTTAATTTGTCATGATTAGGGGATTCTTATTGGAGAAGGAAATGGCAACCCACTCCAGTATTCTTGCCTGGAGAATCCCAGGGACAGAGGAGCCTAGTGGGCTGCCGTCTATGGGATCGCACAGAGTCAGACATGACTGAAGCGACTTAGCAGCAGCAGCAGCAGGGGATTCTTTCATTTAAGCAGAGCCTAGATGACATATGTCTACTGTATCCATTCTTGCTTAGAAAACCCAACATGGTATTTTGACTAGATTGTAAAATCTTGAATTAAAGACTTCTAGTACTCAAAGCGGAGAAGGCACTGGCACCCCACTCCAGTACTCTTGCCTGGAAAATCCCATGGACGGAGGAGCCTGGTAGGCTGCAGTCCATGAGGTCGCTAGGAGTCGGACGAGACTGAGCGACTTCCCTTTCACTTTTCACTCCCATGCATTGGAGAAGGAAATGGCAACCCACTCCAGTGTTCTTGTCTGGAGAATCCCAGGGATGGGGGAGCCTGGCGGGCTACCGTCTCTGGGGTCACACAGAGTCGGACACGACTGAAATGACTTAGCAGCAGCAGTACTCAAAGACAAGAGATTGCCCAAAGGTATTTTCAAGCCTCTAAATAAGCTATTAGAGCACATTTATTTTAGAATTCAGTAGGTTCTCTCATAACAAATCAGGAAATTTACCTGATATTATAAACAAACTATCTGCATTAATTTTAAAAGAATTTAAAATACTCACCTCCACTGGCATATTCGAAAGTGCCTTATATTCTTTGGAGTGGACAATGGATATTGTATACGTTGCCTTTTTGTTGGGCTCATCAAAACAAGGGAAGGATTTCCTGGCATCTGTTGGTTCATGATCAGTGGCTGCTATGCTCCTTAGAAACAAACACACAAACAAAATATATGTTTTCTCTTCTGACAGCCTCTATTCCTATACAAAACAATCAACTATGTAATCAACTCTTGCATTTCTTAAAGCAAGTGTCCATCCAGAAATCTATCAAATAGTTGTCAAAGTCTTTACTGGAATTTTTAGGCTAACAAATGAAAATTCAGAAACTGCTTTGGGCATTTTATATGAATAGTTAAGTATTTTGGTCCCATAACTAAAAATCTGTGATGAGCAAAAATCAATCCAATTTATGTGCTATCATTCTTTCCA